>NC_134858.1:114100650-114433650 GCF_049852395.1 Peromyscus maniculatus bairdii | reverse complement strand
TTCATTTTCTATTACTCGAATATTCTTTGAAGAGCATAGTCAACTAGTTCAGTCTTTCATACATTTACTGAGTGCCTTGGGATAACAGAAAAGTGCCATGCTGAGGGTCAGGAGACATGAATGGGCACAGCAGCCACGCTGAGGTTTAGGAGACATGAATA
This sequence comes from Peromyscus maniculatus bairdii, assembly GCF_049852395.1. Classification (NCBI taxonomy): domain Eukaryota; kingdom Metazoa; phylum Chordata; class Mammalia; order Rodentia; family Cricetidae; genus Peromyscus; species Peromyscus maniculatus. The sequence continues at coordinate 114,433,489 of NC_134858.1, read as the reverse complement.
AACAGAGCAGGTGTTCAGTTCTGATGGCTTCTTTCCCTGTCTCAATTACCACTTGGAATTAGATATAATGGCTCAGCAGTTAGGAACACTTATTGCTCATACAAAGGACACAGGTTCAGAACTGACATGGTGGCTCACAACCATCTGTAATTTTGGCTTCCCAGGATCTGATGCCATCTTCTGGCCTCTAAGGGAGCCTGTATGTACATGGTAAACATAAATTAATGCAGGCACATACAGATGCATATAAATGTTTTTAAACAGAATTAGATAGAACAATTGGGATTAATAATTAATCCCTTTGGTCTTCATTCCCCTCACCTAAAAAAAAGAGAAAGAAAGAAAAAAAAAAAGAAAACTCACCAGGAAGACCAAATTTATAAATGTATGATTTCCATGGATCTGTTATTTATCTAATTCAGCAGGTCTTTCAGATGGGTGTGACCTAAGACATGAGTCCCTGAGACTCTCAAAATTGAGCTGTCGTGCCTTCAACCCCAGTGCAGGTTGGACACTTAATGAACAGGACTCTAGATCACATCCTTGGGCACACCCCATCCAGTAAATGTATCATTATTCTTAATAAAATCCAAGAGTATATCTGCTCTTTAAACTAAATGTGAGATTTTGATCCTCTCAGAAGTAAAAATAACGACAACATAACATTCATCAAAACTGCTTAAATGGGAATTAAGCCCATCTACACCCATCTATGTGCATGTTGTATGACTAAACTTCTAGTTTCCATATAGTGCAGTGACAGAATTCAGAAGCTGAGGGCTAAAGGGATGGCACTGTTGGTAAAGTGTTGTCCTCACAAACACGAGGACCTGAGTTTGCGTCCCCAACACCCAAATGAAAGCCAGATTCTGAGGGACATTTCTGGGATTCCAGATGCTGAGGAGGTGAAGAATAGGTTAGTCCCTGGAGCTCATTGGCTAGCTAGCCTAGTCAAATAAATGAACTCGAGATTAAGGGAGAGACCCTGCCTCAAAGAGTAAGGTGGAGAAAGATTTGAGTAAGACACCCAATGTCAACCTCTGGCCTACTCCACATGCACACATACAAATATTCACACACACACACACACACACACACACACACACACACACACACACACACACATTTTTAGCTAGCTACCAGTAGCTAGCTACCTGTACAAATTTTTGTTTGCGTATGAGGTTATGAGTAACACTTTCCTCTTGGGTGCTATGGTCTAACTTTCATTCATTATATTGTGTATTCTTTAATGCCAATAAAAACTTCAGGGGTCCTGAAAATCCCAAGCCAGAAGCACTTAACCCATTACATTTACTCAAGGAGCATCCAAACTTTTGACATTGTGGCAAAATGTTGTCATTTACAGATGTATTGAGCAGAATGCCTTGCTGCCCTGGGACATTTGCATTTCATGGGCCACAGGTTGAACATGGTTGGTTATATATCCTCATGTCATTTTCATTTTAATATAATTATCTATAACTACTATTACCTATGAAATATAACCATTAGAGTTCATGGTTCCACTTAGTTCATGTTATAGAAATTAAGAAATCTGTTTTGAATATGTTCTGCTGAGCATTAAATGTCACGTGACTGAAAGCCCAAGCACTGCCAGGTTTTTTTTTTAATAATGGACATTAAAAGTCATTTAAAACAGTCTTGAACGATTTACATTTCTATTTCCATTCTGTCCATGGACATGTGAATATGAGGGTAATTAAACCAGGCTGTAGGTACAGTGTTGTGGGAAGAATGATTGCTTAGCATGCATGGAGCACAGTTCCATCTGTAGCATCACGTAGAGGTGGATATGGTGGCACATGCCTACTCTGGGGAGGTAGAGACAGAGATCTGAGAAGAACAAGGTCATCTTCAGCTACATAGGCAGTTCAAATACAGCCTAGGCTATATGAGCTCCTGTCTCAAAACAACAGCAACAAAAATTTAAAAAAAAAACACACAAAAACAAACAAACAAACAAACAAACAAACCTCCATCTCTAAGAAAGAAGACCAAGTTTCATGGATTTGTTCCCTGTTACATCCTTGGGTGGCGTCCCTTCCTTGTAGAATGTGGAGTACCTACTACCGGTAGATGCTTCTGTGTTTGTGAAGGTACTGGCTTTTTCCCCCTCAGAAATGTGAGGACAAAGGTCCCATTCAGTAACATCAGTAAAGCTTTGTCAATAGGGCCACTCTGTTTTGAAGCTTGGCCATCTTCAGACAAGAATCCAGTTATCTTCAGAAGAGAAGGAAAGGCTGGCCATACCTGTGCCTTCAGATGAGAGCAGTTGAGGCGTAGCTTCTCTCTCCTCTTTGTCTAGATAGAATGAAGCAAGACTACAGGTTCATCTCATATGAGATATGTACCACTTTAATTATATGCAAATTCATTCTGTAATATATGGGAAAGAGACATAGCAGAAGAAAATAATACGGTCCGGTCCCTAGAAAGGAGCAGCCATGTCACACTTGGGAGATAATTCAGGTTTTAAAAGTTTTCATGATCCTTTGTTTCTGGAGTTATTGCTGTTACTCAGTCTTTTAATGGCCAAATTCATGTTTGTCGATTTGTTGAAGTTAGTTTTAACTCGAGGTTCATGAAGATATTTAGCTGAGATGAATGAAAAAATTTTCTAGCCATATTTTTAGAAAGTGACAAAGTATTCATTTGAAAATATTTATTTTGTTTTTCTTGATGTGTACATTTATGTGTTTGTATTTATATGTGCATGTGTGTACAGATGCCCAAGGAGGCCAAGAGAGAGCACTGGATGCCCTGGAGCTGGAGTTTTAGGTGGTTGTGAGCCACTCAGTGTGATTCTGGGAATGGAACTTAGGTCCTCTAAGAACATGCTCAGCCGGGTGTTGGTGCTCAGCTGGGCATTGGTAGCGCATGCCTTTAATCCCAGCACTCGGGAGGTAGAGGCAGACGGATATCTGTGAGTTCGAGGCCAGCCTGGTCTACAAAGCGAGTTCCAGGAAAGACGCAAAGCTACACAGAGAAACCCTGTCTCAAAAAACCACACACACACACACACACACACACACACACACACACACACACACACACACACACACAAAAGAACATGCTCTTAGCAGCTGAGCCTTGGTCAGACCCTTAAGTATTCTAAATAAGCCTTGATTGTTCATTGCTGTTCAAACTCAATTCCAAACTTCTCAGTGGCATATTCTACATCACCATGCAAATGTAATAAAGAAATATAATAGCAGTGCATTAATGAACTAAAAGCTTTCTGTCTGTTTGGTTAATAAGATTTTGTTGTTGTGGTGGTTTTGTTTTAGCAAAACAAATAACAACAACAAAAACAAACAAACAAACAAAAACAAAACCCAGTTGCCGGGCGGTGGTGGCGCACGCCTTTAATCCCAGCACTCGGGAGGCAGAGGCAGGCGGATCTCCGTGAGTTCGAGGCCAGCCTGGGCTACCAAGTGAGTTCCAGGAAAGGCGCAAAGCTACACAGAGAAACCCTGTCTCGAAAAACCAAAAAAAAAAAAAAAAACCCAGCACCTTCTGTATGCCTAAGCTGTTTGCTTAATCTTCTGGCCTCTATCTCCCGTGTGCTGGGGTTGCTGGCAGGAGCCACAAGGCCTGGCCTGCTGGTTTAAAGATTTGGGTAGGGGAATTGTTGATTAAATGAAAGTATTTGAAGAAAAGAATGCACAGCACAGTTGTAGAAAGAAAACTCAAGTCAACAATGTATCTATGAAGAAACCATTTAACAGACACTGCCACACTGAATTCTGAAGGCATGTTTATCCCTGTGAATGAAACTGACTGAAAATAATGGGCTAATTTAGCACACAACTTTCAAGATCATTTACCAACATGTTACCTGTCAAGGATGTTGTATTGTGAGAGGAAGGAACACATATGCTTTTGCTAACTTCCTGCAGGGGTCTTGAAGCACTTTTGAATTGAAGCAATAAAATGCATCCTCTCTGTGCAGGGAACAAACGTGTGTGTGTGTGTGTGTGTGTGTGTGTGTGTGTGTGTGTGTGAGAGAGAGAGAGAGAGAGAGAGAGAGAGAGAGAGAGAGAGAGAGAGAGAGAGAGAGAGAGAGAATGGCTATGTTAAGATAATGTTTTTTGCAAGTGCCACCTTAAGTTTGTGTTTAGCTTGACAGTTTGTATGTGATTTATAAATACATCATGCTGAAACCTCCTCGGCTAGATTGTAGAATGAATTGACTGGGAGCTTTTCATTACATGCCAACTGTTCAAACCCTTTGATAATGACTAAAGGGAAAGGAATTGGCATCATCAATAAGTTTGCTATGCCTCTGGGCATGAAATACTCTTGATTAACTTTTTCTACCCTCTAGAGATTTTGGAGGTTTCCGTTCAAAGGAACAGTCTCAGAAATGAAGCTTGGCCAGGCTAGTTTGCATCATAGCCCCTTCTAGAACTTTCTGTGGATGCTGTAGTTGTCAAGAATTTGTAAGACCCATGAAGCAGATGTCTATCTAGTAAGGCATTTAAGTATATCAATGATTGAGGGCACTGTTCTCTTGTTATTATCTCACTCTTTGATGGTCCCTGAGCCTTGAGGAGGGAATGTGACAGAGATGTCCCATTTGTGCCTGAGCACCCCACAGTCACTTACTGTCTGCACTTTAACTGGTTGTGAGTTTCTCTGCTAACCACCATCTAATGCACACTGAGACTTCTCTGATGAGGTCTGATAACTGAACTATTCAGTGGGAGAAATAGAATCTTCAATGCAGTTTTATAGTATGTCAATTTAGTAAAATACTAGTACTGTTTACCTTGCGTTCTCTCTAAACCTTAACTGAAGCTTTGGATATTTACAGAATTATCTCAGCAGATACAGTCCAGAACGTCTTAACACAGAGCTGCTAACATGGTGAATATGCTTGAATTTCTCTCTGATTGGAATTCTGTTCCCAAATATAGAGTATCTAAGAAAGGTAGCCCCTAGGTCTCTTGGTAGATGTCTTAGTTACATTTCTATCGCTGTGATAAAAAACCATGACCAAGGCAACTTATAGAGTAAAGAATTTGTTTGGACTTCAGATCCAGAGAGTTAGGGTCCATCGTGGTAGGGTGTAGGCACAGCAGTAGGAGTAGGAAGCTGAGACCTCACATCCTAATAAACTGAACCTGAAACATTTTAAGTCTTTAAACTCTCAAAATCAGCATCCTGTGATGCACTTCCTTTAATAAGACCACATCCCCTAAGCCTCTACAAACAGCATCAGCACCACCAGCTGGGGATAAAGCTGAGAGTATGTTGTGGGGGGGCATCTCATTCAAACATCCACAGTAGGCCTGGATATTCTACAGATGCCGTGCGGGAGGCAGTCATTTTGAGTTGTAATATTAACTGGAAGCTGACATTCAAAGCAAGCAACTACTCTCTCTCCCCCACCTCCCTCCCTCCGTCTCCCTCTCCGTGTGTGTGTGTGTGTGTGTGTGTGTGTGTGTGTGTGTGTGTGTATGTGTGTGTTTCAATATCCATGTACCAGCACTTGTGACATACCATGTCACTTTGGTTATAATTTTTTTCAGGTTGACAGAAATTAAAAGGAATTGCTTCAAAACTCATTAAATGATCAATAAGGTAGCTTTTTATGCGTACATTCCTGTGTGTGTTTCTGTGTGTGTGCACACATGCATGTGTGTGCCTGCATTTGCACAATGTGCACGTGGAGGTCAGAGGACGATATGCATTGTTAATTCTTGCCATCTCTCCTGTTTGAGACAGGGCCTCTGTTATAGTTTTTCCATTGTATATGCCAGGCTAGCTAGCCCGTGAGCTTCTGTGTTCCTCTGCTTCTGGTCTCACCACAGGAACACTGGCATTACAACCCTCACTATGTGTCTCACTCTCTCGTGGGTTTGGAGAATTCAAACTCAGGTCATCAAGCTTGAATTGCAAAGACTGCTACCCAGCTAACTGCTGAGCCATCTCCCAAGCTCCGAAGAGGAGGCGTTGAAAGCACCCCCTTGTCACTGCATCATGTGCTGCGTTAGTCCTGTTGTACTTATGAGTTCTGTTGTAATGGTTCCTGATTTGCAGCCTGTCCTAATGTAACTGCACTGCAGTCCCTGTCACATTTCACTGCCACAGTGTCATGAGGGGTCAGGGAGCCTGGGAGAGGTGTCAGAAGAGCCTACCAACCTCATACATTAGCAGTATTACCCAGCAAGGCTGCAGAAATGAGCTGCAGGTTCCAAGCACCATATTGAGTTGGTGATTTATTTGTTCTCCAGACAGGTCAATTAATTATTTCGCTCTGATGCCACCCTAAATTGTAAGTAGAAAGGGAGAGAAAATGAATTGTCACATTCTGTGCCTGTCTCTCTTACCACTTACGATGACAAAAAGCAGCTTCTTCGGGGGCTGTAGGTGTTCACTTGAAATAGAACTGAGCTGAACTCTGAGCTGTTGGTTAACACAGCTCAGAGGTGCAATGTGAAGTGCTTTAAAGACACTGAACCGATGCCTCAGGACTTGGGTCCTCAAGAGGATCTTGAGCGAAAGGAGTGATTCCTCTTTCAAAAATGGTGTGCATGTGTGTTTTGTGTTGGGGGTGTGTATGTGAGTGCAGGTAACTACAGAGGACAGAGGGCATTGAATCCCTTGAAGCTAGACTTACAGGTGGTTGTAAGCCACCTGATATGGGTTCTGGGAACTGAGTTCAGGCTATTTGCAAGAGTAATGTTGCACTTTTAACCACTGAGACATCTGTCCAGGCCCATGAAAATGATTACTATTTTATAATTTTTTTCTATATATATTTTCCTTCTTGAAAACATGGAAAGTGTGGGCATCTATAAACGTTCGTTTTTCCTCTGATAGAACAGGTATAGTCACTGTATTAATTTTTAAAGGTATTTTTAGATCTACTAAAAGGAAATTGAGAAAAACGTTTTTAAAAAGCAACCCAATCTTTCCTGGTTCATAGTGTTAAAATGATATGGAAAAGATTCAAACTAATTTTATCTAAGACATGTGAGGGGAGATGGGGAGAGATGTTTTCCTACTGAAAAGAAGAAACACACATTCATGACAAATTCTCACTAATAATAACCCTTTCAAAGAATTCCGTTGAATGTCCCAACTTGAACAATATTTTCATTCATTACCACTGCTACATTTTCCCTCCTCCAAGTGGAATATTCCTCTGTTTCTCAGAACTCTGACTTTGGCTGTAAAGGTAGTAAGTGAAACACTAGCTGGTGAAGAACAAGTATTTCATAGAATACTGTTAGGGTTTTAAGATTGGCTCCATTTGGGCTGAGGGAATGGACCAGTGGGTTAAGGTGCTTGCTGTCAAGTCTAAGGATCTGAGTTTGACCCCTGGATCCCACATAATGGAAAGAGAGAGCTGACTCTACCAAGCTTTCCTCTGACCTCACATATGTGCTTATGGCACATGAACCCCCACCTTGTGCACATATACATAAAAATAAGTGAAATAGAAAAAGAGTAATTTGTAAATTGACTTCCTTGATATGGTGGTTTGAATGAAAATGTCCCCCATAGGCTCATATAATTGAATGCTTAGACTACCAGGGAGTGGAACTCTCTAGGAAGAATTAGGAGGTGTGACCTTATTGGAGGAGATGTGTCTCTGGAGGTGGGCTATGAGGTTTCAAAAGCCCATGTCAGGCCCAGTGTATCTTTTTATACCTACTGCCATTGGATCAGGACATAAGCTCTCAACTACCACTCCAGCACCATTCCTGCCTGCTGCCACGCTTTCCATGATTCTTGTGGACTAACTCTAAAACTGTAAGCAAGCCCCCAATTAAATGCTTTCCTTTCTAAGAGTTGCCTTGGTCATGGTGTCTCTTCATATCAATAGAAAAGTAACTAAGACACTGAACAGCAATTTGAAGTTAGTGCTTGCTAGAGAAGTGGCTAGTGAAGTTGAGTCCCATGAACCCTTAAGGTATTACCATGATAATAACTGAAGTGAAGTTGCATCTGTGAAAGTGTGTCAAGAAAACTTTACACCATTTCACAGGAAACAAATTCTGCTCCCAAAGCCATGAGTTTTATCTCTTCCTTTTACTCTGCACATAGTTAATCATGCCTCGCTGCCAATGCATCACCCTGAGGAACATTCCAAGATTTATGCTTTGTTTCTCTATATATATCTAGATGATTCTGTGATAGTGTGCTATTTTCACTGTCAACACAATCTAAAATGACCTGGGAAGAGAATCCTAATGAGGAATTACCTAGATCAGGTTGACCTATGAGCATATTTATTAGCTATTGATTTGATTGCTAGCTGACATAGGAAGATACAGTCTATTGTGGGCAGCACCATTCCCTAGGCAGAGAGTCTTGAACAGTATAAGAGTAAAGAAAGCTGACTGAACACAAACCAGTGAGCAAGCCAGTAAGGGTGCCTATATCCTGCCTTTGCTCTTGACTGAAGAAGTACTGTGACTGGCTGCCTAAGTTCCTGCCTTGACTTCCCCCCAAAATGATGGACTATGGCTTGGGATTATAAACCAGAGAAACCCTTTTTACCCTGAGTCTTTTGGACCATGTATTTTATTATAGCTACAGAAGTGATGGTGGAGAAACTCAGGAAGAGGCCAAACTCCTCATGGAAACACATAGTACACATCTGGTACCAATGTAACGTCTTTCACAGTCGTGAAAACATCACATATGGAAAAGCACAATAGTTTTATATGGCATTTTGGTTTGACATGGATAAGAAACATAAATGTAGGAATAACCAAATATTTGAACTTTCATGGTACTCAAATTCATACACACACTAAATATGTTTGTAAATTATTTTAGCTTCTGCACAATTTATGCACACTGTATTTTCCTATGTAAGATTTGAAGTGATTTCCGAAAGAATCCTTTTCAACAAACGTAATAAACTCAAACTTGAAATAGAAAACCAAAAGTGCCATCAAGAAGAGTAGCAAGAGATATACTTTTGGGGAGACACATTGCTACCTGGTAACCAAACCAAAAGGTGATACGAATAAGGAATGTCACTACACTTGTGTAACTGAGGAAATCCCTTGGCAGAAGCCAGTTTCTCCTGGCAGAAATTTCTTACAAAATGTTCTTAATTTTTTTTAGGTAAGAGTTGCTTAGAATCCAGTGAGTTTGAACTGGGATTTTAAAAACAGTATTGTGAACTGTTTGTGTTTCCAAATGACTTTAGATCTCCCCAGCATTGCTGTGATAAAGGCCATCACAGAATATAAGGGGATGGCAGGAAGAAACAGGTTGCTTCAGTAGACACAGAGTCCTTGTGATCAGGGGAGAAGCACATGGTACAGCAAAGCTCAGGGTCCAGCCAGCCTGGGTAGAACTGAAGCCATCTAGTCTCTCTGCTCTTGAATGTTGATGGGATCTGGCCAGCCATCTCCAGCTTCTGTTCTGGTGACATCATCACAGTGATGAACATTAACCTGCAATTTTGTGCCCAAAGAAACACTTTCCATCCTAAGTTGTTTTAGTCATTGTATTTCATCACAGCAAAAGATATGAAACCAGAACACTTGGTAATCAGGTTGTAAGATGGGTTAAACCATCTGGGACTATCACAATACTGTCACAGATATTGATAAGCAAAGGTGAAAAACAATGCCCCTATCTGTTTATTTATTTATTTTTGATCACTTCTTTCAGTTCATATGACAGAGGAATGTACACGTGTGAGTGGTATAAACATGTAGATTCTAATCTACAGCTGAAGGCTAATACCAGACTCAACACTTCCTTTTGCTGCTCAATCCACTATCCTTTGGGGGCTTGTAGGGAATGAGTGATGGCAGATATGGTTTCCAGGTTCAGCATCTCCCATTTGGAAAAAAACATACTGTTGTTTCAGAGAATAGGTAACTGCTTCCAATGAAATTTTTTTCTAAATTCTCCTGTACTTTCTGTTGCTTTTCTGAGGCAGAGATGGAGATTTTTAGGAAGACCTTTTCCACACAGATTTAAGAACAGAATCAACACAAAGAACAGCTCTCAGGAACAGGAAAGTATACCTGACCTAGTATGTGGATGTGGGCCTCTCAGAGGAAAACACTCCCTTTGTTCTGTAAGGAGAATCCAGACAACTTTCCACAAATGATGGCTTGCTGCTGTACAGTTCTGTTGAGAATACATTGGTAGGAAATCATTACACACTTACTACAAATGCAAATCTTATTTTAACTGTTCTTTTCCAGAGCTACTGCTATGCGGTTAAATATCCTATGATGCTGAGTAGTGGCCATAGTCCAGAGCTCCCAGGTAGCCACAGGATGGCCAGTACCAGCAGCCAGCGCTCACGGTGTTATGTGCTGGTGCACTGTACTGTTCATGTGTTAAACACTTTTCCATCTGGCAGTGTTCTCAGCTTATGATGTCTAGTGGGACAAAGCTGCTCAAGAGTCAAGGAGGAATTAGAGACCAAATGAGTACAAGTCCAGTGTAGCAACCTGGGACCTCCAACCTTTATTTCACTTTAATATGGGGCCAACTCCAGGATACTTGGTGAGTTTTGTGAGCTTTGTGGCCTATGGCTTTTGTGAAGCTGTAGTTGCCTTTACCAAACTTGTGTACTTTTTGCCTCCTTATCATACCTTTGTTGAGATGGAGAATTTTGGTATATATGGTACACACACACACACATGCTTATCTTAACCACAAAGCTAACTTTCATCTATAGATAAAAGAAAATACAAACCACTTCCCATTCCAACAGTTCTTTTCTCTTGAGTCAAAGATCACCAAATAATCAGGAGAACTACAGTTGTACATAGGACTAAATTCTCCTCGTTTCTACTTGTTTTCTCTCTTGCCTGCTCCTAATCTACACTTATATTTTTTAGTCAATTTCTTTTCCTTGCTATTTTCCCTCTTCTGGTTTTTCCTTTTCCATTAGCTCCTTGGTGAGTCTTGATGACATCTGGAATTTATTTAGGGATGAAGAATAAATGGATTCTTGGTGCACAGATGAGATCTAAGACAAAAGACTCTCTGCTTTTGGACCTCTGTTCTTGGCTACTTTGGGCTCAAGTTGAAAGCAAAGAAAAGGAATTTAATTCTACCAAACTTTAAAAACTTTAACCAGGGAAACTATTTCAAATGAGTTAGCAGCTGGGTTAGGCAACAAAGAAAAAAGTTCTAGCACAGAGTCCAACAGCAGCCAGTAAAGTTGTATTTCTACCTTTTTCTGTCCCCTAAAATCTGTCCCCTCCTATTGGATGGACAGACTGCATCCAGCCTGCTTACTCTCTGCTTCTTCTTGTTTCTCATTCTTTGGCATAGAACTCCCAGCAACTGTACATGAAAATAGGTCAACTGCTGGGGGTAGTGGCACACACTTTTAATCAAATCACTCAGGAGACAGAGGCAGGTGGATCTCCATGAGTGAGTTTGAGGTCAACTTGGTGTGCTTAATGAGTTCCAGTCATCAAGTACATAGTGAGACCCTGTCTCAAAAAAGGGGGAAAATAAATCAGTCAGCTATTGTGTTTTATAATCCCATCATGCACTGCATCTTCACTGTTACAGAAGTACATGTCTCCTCCTTTGCCCATAGATGCTCTTTGGCATCAGATGTCATCTGTCTTTTTATAACCATGGGTTCCACCACTGCCATCTTGTTTGGGATACAGTAGGTTTCTTACTAACCTTAGTAGTGTTGAGACTTTCTTTGTGTCCTCAGAAACCATCTATTTTAGAGAAAGTACCATGTGCTGTTGAGGAGGGTATGTATTCTAGCTGTGCACTGTTGTGTAGACATCAATGGAGTCCATTTGATCCATAATGTTATTTGACTTTGCTGTTTGCTGTTGATGGGGGTGGGTATTGAAGTCACCCATCATCATCGTGTTGTCAGTCTTCACTTTTATAACTACTAGTGTTTGTTTTATGAAATTGTGTGAGCTGATTTTTTTAGCATATCTGTTTAGAATTATTTTAGCTTCTTTTTAAAGATTTCCTTTGCCTTTAAATTATGTGTATATGTGTACGTGTGTGTGTGTGTATGTGTGTGTGTGTGTGTGTGTGTGTGTGTGTGTGTGTGTATCCATGTGCACTCATGTGAGTGCAGTTGCCTGTGGAGCCAGAAGAGGGCTCTTATCTTCTGAAAATGGAGATACAGGTAGTGAGCTGCCCAGTGTGGGTGCTAAGAACCTAACTCAGGTCTTCTGGAAGAACAGCACATGCTCTTAATCACTAAGCCATCTCACCAACCCCCCTTTATCCTTTTGATGGATTATTACTTAAATCTACATTTAAAAGTTTACCTTTAAAAAAAAATCTTTCCTGACTGACTTGGCTTAAAGTCCCTTCTGTCAGATGTTACTATAGCAACATCTACTCTCTCTCATTCCATTTGCCTGTGATGCCTCCTTTCTTCATTCCCTTTCAAGCTGTGCTTATCTTTGTCAGTGATGTGCATTTCTTGTTGGTGACAAATAGTAAATACAGAAGCAACCACAATGATGGATAGGCTCACTATGAGTGTTAAAGACACAGTCCATTAAAAACAACTACCCAATGGTGCTAGAGATGGCTCTGTAGTTAAGAGTGCTTGCTCCTCTTCCAGTGGGCCTGAGTTTAGTTCACAACATGTGCATCAGTCAGCTCACAACTGTGCATAACTAGTTACAGGAACTAGAACACCCTCTTCTGCCATCATACTAGTCACATATACAAACTTTCTGTCTCTGTCTGTCTGTCTGTCTGTTTCTGTCTCTCTGTCTCTGTCTCTGTCTCTGTCTCTCTCTCTCTCTTTCTCTCTCTCTCTCACACACACACACACATTAAATAAGATAAAAATAAAAACAGCCACCCCTTCAACTCCAATAACTTTCAGTGAATAAAGGAACAAGACAGTGCTGTATGTGATGACATGTTAGTTACTAAGTGTAGGAATGAAAAGGAAATAAATTGAGTAAGACTGGCAAATAGCACATCAGAGAGAGAAAATAAAAGGAGAAGTAAGTGGAAGGGAGAAACACTGAAGAGGACAGGAGGTAAGACATTTCCAGGTAAAAGTAGAATGAAAACAAAAGGTTAAAAGAATTCCATCCCATAATGTAAGTCAGTTCCAGCACTTTGGCACTTAAGGCAGGAACTCAAGACCCAGTCCACCCCATGCTTCCTTGAAAAGCCCGTGGCTGTGTGTAGGTGAGAAATTGCAGAACAGAACTACCTATAACACCCGAACTGCATATGAATTCACATCTGTCTCTGTGGGCTCACTCACCCGAGTATAGGTACAGAGTCCACCTCTGTATATTCTTGGCTATTTGGGTTGGTAACTTGAGATCAACATCAGGATCGTCCCTCTTGAGCCCTCAAACCACTGCTCTAGGTGAAATGGAGGAGAGGGTTTTCCACCAGCTGTGTGGTACATGGACCCCGAGATTCCTGTCTGGTGGCATTGCACATGTCTTCATGGCTGTGTCTAGTGTTGAAAATGCTTTGAAGTCTGTTTGGTCTTGTTTTGTTTGGCTCCTTCCCTCCCCTGTGCTTTGCATCTGCTGCTCTTCTGTCTGTCTGTCTGTCTCACCATCTCTCTTTCCCCCTAACCTGGGAATCATCTAATGCAGAACTTCGAGTGTAAATTTTCTGCAGTTCTCACTTTCCGTGCTTTGTTTATTAAACTATTATTTTTCTGCTTACACCTACCTCAGAGGAGAGCTATTCTTCAGTTATCCCCAGCTTATTCTCTGCAAAGTGCAACAGTCAGTGAAGGATAAGGGGGTCGTAGCCTTCTTTGCTGAGGTCTTTAACCTCCTCAGCTAAGTTTATTTCTGGGTATTTTATTTTTTGAGGCTATGATAAATGGTATTGCTTTCTTGATTTCTTCCTCAGCAGGTTCATTTTTGTCACATAAAAGAACCATTGATCTTGCTGTATCCATGCAGTATCCTGCTACTTGGCTGAATTTGTTTGTCAAGTCTGAAAGCCTTCTGGTGGAGCTTTGGGGTTTCTAATATAGAATCGTAATTTTTGAAAAGAGGGACAATTTTATTTCTTTCCACAGGTGCATTACTTACATTTATCTCTCTTGCTTTATTGATCTAGCTAAAATTTAAACAATTACAATGAATATTGCTGGTTTCAGTGAATCCCCTTGTCTCATCCTTGCTTTTAAAGGAACTGCCTTCAGTTTTCCTCTCTTCGACAGGACATTGACTACCAGCTTCACATATATAGGCTTTATTGTATCGAGGCACAAGCTTCTACAACTAGTTCCTTCAAGGCTTGTATCATGAAGGGATGCTGATTTATTTTCAGATCCATTTCCTATATTACCATGTTATATTTTATCCTTTATTCCGTCAGTGGATACACTATGTTAGTGCTCCACATATCCATCAGTGGATACACCGGGTTAGCACTTCACATATCCGTCAGTGGATATGGATACACCATGTTAGTGCTCCACATATCCGTCAGTGGATACACTGTGTTAGCACTTCACATATCCGTCAGTGGACACACTGTGTTAGCACTTCACATATCCATCAGTGAATACACTGTGTTAGCACTTCACATAACCGTCAATGGATACACTGTGTTAGTGCTTCACATATCCATCACTGGGTATATATTGTGTCAGTGCTTCACATATCCATCACTGGGTATATATTGTGTCAGTGCTTCACATATCCATCAGTGGATACACTGTGTCAGTGCTTCACATATCTGTCAGTGGGTACATTATGTTAGTGCTTCACATATCCATCAGTGGACACACTGTGTCAGTGCTTCACATATCCATCAGTGGGTACATTGTGTTAGTGCTTCACATATCCGTCAGTGGATACACTGTGCTAGTGATCCACATATCCATCAGTGGATACACCGTGTTAGTGCTCCACATATCTGTCAGTGGGTACACTGTGTTAGCCCTTCACATATCTGTCAGTGGATACACTGTATTAGTGCTTCACATATATTGCACTATGCTTGCACTCCAGGGATGAGAACATATTGATTCTGATATATGTTTTATTTAATGTGCTATGGATTTATATTACCATTATTTAACTGATGTTTTACATCTATATTCATCAACAGAATGTGTTTTCTCTTTTCATTGTGTTCTTGTCCTGTTTTACTGTGCCAGGGTTATATATGATCTCCATAGAATGGGTTCAGGAGCATTGCTTCTCATTCTATTTCACAGAGTGGTTTGAGGGAGCCAGTGTCACTTTCTTTTAAATTATTATTGCATCAGTCTTACAGTTTTTAGTTCTCTGTTTAGGTTTTGAATACTCGTTCAGTTCTGCTAAGACACGTGTTTTTAGAAATGTAGCCATTTATTCCAGAACTTCCAATTTATTAGAGTATAAATTATCAAGATAATTCTTAATGGTTTTCCATAGATCAGTAATGACTTACAATATACACCAATGGCAGCCAATTAATTGGGGTGTTAATTGAGATGTTCTCTTTACTTTTGTTAGGTTACCTAGGCATTTGTCAACTTTTTCAAGGACACAATAGTCTATTTCATCAATTCTTTGCAATGTTGTTTTAATTTATTTCACTAATTTCAGCTCTGATAATTTTTTTCCTTTTTCAAATTGGTTTGAGATTTGGCTTGCTTTTATTTTTTCTAGGATATTAAACATAATTGAGTAATTTGAGATAGCTCAGATTTTTTAATGTAAGTAATCATAGACACTGTGATCTTTGAACCATCTTTGTGATGCCCTACAGATTTTGATGTGTTGTGTTTCCATTCTCATCTGATTCTAGGAATTTTTTTTTAATTTCTAACATTAAAACTCAATCCTCTGATCTTTAAAACTGAATTGTTTAGTCCCCATTAGTATAGATTCCATTGCTGTTAATTTTTTAATTTTAATTCCATTATATTCTCATAGCATACAATAATTAAATTGTTTTCTGTCTGTGGCTCATGATACCATTGAAGGCCATGTTGATGCCAGGGGTCTGGGCTGCCACCTGGGGCCATGTTAGTGTCCAATTGCCACACTGCTGCTGGAGCCTTACTGATAGGAGTGGCCAGCGCTGCCACCTGGGGCCAAAGTGACATCTAAGCCTGGGCCATGTTGGTGCCTGAGGGCCTTGCTGCCACCAGGGCCATGCCAATCTGAGTAGCCTGTGCTGCTACTTGGGACCATGGTGCCATCTGGGCCAGGGCCACTGCCGAGGGCTATGTCTGGGTCCATGGCCCTACCACAGCCAGGGTCTGAGTCAATTTCCATGCCTCCTGAAGGCCATGCTGATGCCAGAGGTCTGGGCTGCCACCTGGGGCCATGTTGGTGTCCAAGGGCCACTCTATTGCAAACATCCTACCAATCTGGGTGGCCTGTACTGCCACCTGGGGCCATGGTGGCCCAACAGCAGCCAGGGTCTGGACTGACCATAAATGGCTTGTGTTACCACAGGAGGTCATAGGAACTATGCCCATTGAAATCCGAGGGCCTTGCTGAGCCAGCCCTGCCCCTCACTGGCTCCCTGATAGCTGGCCCTGCCCCTTGCTGGACACTGTAGCAGAAAGGCTGGTGTGGCTCCCCTCTCTCCTATGGAAGAGCTGACCTCAGCCCTCAGGAGAGATGGCCCCACTTCTCACCACAGGTGTGGGAGAGCTGGCCTAATGGCATGGGCCTAGGAGAGCTGGCTCTGCACCTTGCCTGAGGGAGTGGTCCCAGTGGCCTAGACTGAATAGCTCAGCTACCACCCAGACACACATCCGTGGCCTTTGGTTGCCCCACCCTAACAGCTGCCCCTCTTTGATCTGCTGGAATGCATGAAGGAACTGGTCCTGTGTAATAATAATCGCAGAATCTCCATCTCTGGGCAACAACAGGATATCTGAGAGGAGCTTCAGTGAAGGCCCAGTGTTGATGGTGTACCAGAAACCAGAGACCTTGAACCAGGTCAATGACTCATTGCAATGAACATTTTGCGGGTAGGGCTGATTGGACAAAAGAGGTATACCATGTGACACACCAGAGCTGAATGAAGATTAACACTCTAAGGGAGGCCATTAGGCTGAATGAAGAGGTGTTGGAAAGATGGAGGATCGAAGTGGGTTTTTGTTTATTTTGTTTTGCTTAAATTAATTTGGGGGCATACTGCAAGGGTAGGGGCAGATATGGAGGGACTGGGAGATGAGTGGGATTGGGGTACATAATGTGAAATTTCCAAATAATCAATAAAGAAATATGTTTAAAATAAAAAAAGACGTTCTTTGTTTTCTAAAATATTGTTTCTTTTGGAGAAAGGTCCATGTACTGATGAAAAGAACGTTGTGCATTTTTGAATGTGATTTTTATAGATAGCTACTAAACCATGGTATAAGTTGATCAACTTAAGTGTTTTTGATTGTTCCCTTTTAAGCTTTACATTTCTTTTAACAATGCGGTGCAATGCAAGTCACATCCTATTTTTATTTCTGCATCTCTCTGTCCTTTTATGTCCCATAGTGTTTGTATTATGAAATTGTATGCATGGGCATTTACTCATATGATCTGTACTCTTTATATCTTCTTGATCTATCATTCCCTATACTAATATGTAGTAACGTCCTTAGACTCCTCAGTAATTTATCTCATCTTTTATCTCAGTAATTTATGTCATCTTTCTTGTTGGACATAACTATTTCTGCTTCTGCTGCTTCCAGGTTCTATTGGCTTGCAATGTGATGTGCCATATGGCTTTATGACTGTGCAGGTCTTTGTAGGTGAGGTGTGTTTCTTGCTGGTGGTGAAAGGTTAGATCTTGTTTTTAATCTAATTAGCTATAGCACCCCTCCCTTGGAGTGTTAAGACCATTTATAGTCATAGTTAAAATAACCAGGTCTGTAGGAAATCCTGTCATTTACTGTTTTATTAATATCTGACCTTTTCCCGATTTTTGTTTGTTTATCTGCTTTTCTGGTGATAATTCCCTTTTCTTGTACTCTGTGATTGTGTTTATCTTCTGTGTGTGGAATGCCTTCAAATGTCTTCTACAAGGCTAGTTTATGAATTGTGAATTCTTTTAGTCTATGTTGTTTAGAAGTTCTTTGTCTTTCCTCAATTGTGCAGGAGAATATTGCTAGAGATAGCTTCTTTGCTAGTAGATTTGTTTGTTTTATTTCAGGCATTGAGGTACATCACTCCATAAGCTCTTGGAATTTATAATTTCTGTTAAAAAATCTGTCATTCTGATGGGTTTGGTTTTGTTTTCTCTTAAAGCTTTCAATGTATATTTTTGTTATGTTCTATGTTGGCATTTTACTTATATATTATGCCAGGAGCATTTCTGGCCATGTCTGTTTAGAATTCTAAATGTTTATGATACCTGGTTGCCCATATCTTTCCCACAATCTAGAAACTTCTCTATAGTTCCATGAGTTGGTTTTCTATGCCTTCGGTCTATGTCTTAGTACTTTTTTCACCTCAATATGTTAAATAAAAGCTCCTAATCATATTCTGGAGTTCTTGCATATTATGTTCATAATTAATTTTTGTGTCAGTATTGTTTGACTGATCTAATTTATGAACCTTGCCTTCAAGCTCTGAGATGAATTCTTCTGCTTATCCTGTCCTGTTGGTGAGGTTTTGCACAGAATTTCATAATTTGCTTTATAAACTTTTCATTTCTAGTATTTGATTGCCTTTTCAAAACCTCTGTCTCATGATTACCCTCATTCGTATCCTCCATGTCTTTCTTAAGCCAGTCAACTGCTCTTCTTCACTTCTTGAAACTCACTGGTCCTTTTGAATTTTTCAACCAGTATTTTATTCACCTGAGCATCTTTGGGCTTTGTTATAGACTTTAACAATAGTCATATCACCTTGCTCCTTATAGTTCTTCTATTTCTGTGACAGCATGTGTCTTGGCAAGAATACCTTGCATGCTTTCCTGTATGAGCTTTTTGGAGGAAAAATTATCTTGATGATGTGTTCAAGGATAATGGATTATTATGCAATGTTAAATGTATTTCCTATTAAACCTTTTGCTATGGTTTCCTTGTCACTTCTTTCATTGAGGTTAGTGGCTTATGGTAGAGTATACACTGTGTCCAACCAATCATCAAAAGCAAATTCAAAAACCATCAGCAAGTGCAAAAGTAAGGCTGTATTTACAGAAAACATTGAGGAGCTAGAGAGCTAACTGGGCCTTTAGGAGCACTTCCTGCTCTCCAGAGGATGCCAGTTCAGTTTTCAGAAAGAGTGGCTCCATGCTGCCCCTGCTGATGTAAAGCAACAGCTGAGATGAGCAGAGCAGATGCAGCAGGTCCTGCCACACCCCACCTATGCCTGTGGCCCATCCCACAAACTCAGTCCCCTGACCCAGCTCAGCTGGCTCCAGGAGCCATTAGTCTTAAAGGGGAAGTGAACCCTCCTGCCCCCCGCCCCATTCCCTCCCCCCCCCATCTCTTCCATGAATCCCCACCATAAAGACTTGAACTGAAAGCTCTTGAAGCAGTACAGGAAGGCTACAGGGGAGAAAGGAATGGTGGTGTTTGCTGGAGTTGGTGGGCACGTCTTTCAGGATAATGGGAAGAAAACCTATGCTCATCCTTAGGATCTTGTCTCAGTGTTTCAAACCCCTCCCCCTTTGGGAAATTATTTCAAAGCCTCATAATGTTTGCTATAAGATGTAAATCACCATGGGTAGGCAGATTTGAATTGACAAAATGCACATCTTTAAAGAAACAAGTCTTTGTGTTCTGGAATCTTCCATATGCATTACCCTGAAAATGGCCTGGTCTTCTTTTCATTTGAGTTCTTCAGTTCCATAAGTATTCAGAGGAAGTTTTTATTTCTCCTTAAAGCACACTGAGTATAAAGTTAATAGGTAATAAAATGCAGCCATTGCTATTGCATAGCAAAAAAGTGAATGCAGTCATGCGATGCTGAGAGCTTTCTCTCGGAAACTTTCCTAACAACTTTTATTGGGGGTTGATTGAAAAGAGAGAAAGAGAGAAAGAGAGAAAGAGAGAGGGAGAGAGGGAGAGAGGGAGAGAGGGAGAGAGGGAGAGAGAGACACAGAGAGAGAGAGAGAGAGAGAGAGAGAGAGAGAGAGAGAGAGAGAGAGATTGTTGCAGCCCTCAGCACCTCAGAACGGAGATAATAACTGCTTCAATTAATTTTTCAGAAGTCATACATCAAATGGAAATTCTGACTGCATTTCTGTGCATGTTCAGGCCCCATGCTCTGCAGGGAAGCAGTGATCAGATTGCTAGAAACACAATGCAGTTCTGGGCTCCTGAATTCCCAACCTTTTTCTGCCACTGACTAGTGACGAAACCATGAGTAGCCTAGTCAGTTTCTACATCTGCAAGTAGGGCTAACTGGGAATAATGTCTAATTTATGGAGCTGTATAGAACAATGCACTTGGGTAGAGGTGTGGGTCAGTGGTTAAGAGCAGATATTGCTCTTGCAGCAGATTCAAGTTCAGCTCCCAGCCCTCATTCCTGGGCTGGTTCACAACAACCTGTAAGCTCCAGGAGATCTATCGCCTCATTCTGGGTTCCATTCTGAGGGCACCAGCACTCACATACACACAAATGCACACATATACATATAATTAATTTTTAAAAATCTAAAAAAACAAGTATAGAAAAATATTGTGATACTACATAACATATTGCATATTGGTTCTTGGAAAATGTAAGACAATATTTCTGTAATTCCCACGTTAGCAAGATGTCCTCACAAATCCTTTCTGGTTATTTCCCATTGGCTAGCTTTTTAGCTAGCTAAACTTATAAATGTTGTATCAGTACAAGCTTCCTTGGACTGGGTTGTGAAGAGAGATTGGCAGGTGAGACTCGCTAGGGAGCGCCAATGACTTCTGTTGCTATGTGGGTTTTCCCTATCAAACCAGCCTAGAAGTTATGAAGCTGTAGACTGAGTACGCTGATAGAAATTTTTAAACCATTGCTGGCAACAATGCTGACACTCATCAAAGAAAATCCAGTTATAAACAATAATAGTCAATGGTCTGTGTGTCTCAGAACTTATCAATGAAAGTGAGGCAGGCCGTGCACCTGGTCACCGGATGAATGTGGTGGTGCTACAAACAGCAGGGCTGGGGCGTGAGCCTCCTGACTGTGCAGGAGGGAGAGACTTCATTGAGGAGGCAGGTTTGATGGGGATTTTGTGAATTAAGTAAAACTTTGGCAAGCAAGACAAATCACCAGGATGTGGTTTTGGACAAGAGCAAGAAGAAAGGAATGCATTCCAAAGTCAGTTACAGACACAGGGAACTCTGAACCAGTCAGTCAGCGGGTGAAGAGGTCATTTGGACTTATGAGTTCCGGGCCGGCTACATGAAAGAGTTTAGGGGCAGAGAAGATCAAATCCTGGGTGAAATGCTTGCTACATAAGAATTAGGGCCAAAGTTTCTCCCGAACACCATGCATGGTAGTATTTGCCTAATGGCAGCGCTGGGGAAGGAGAGACAGTTGGGTCCCTGGGGGGCTCACTGGCTATCCAGCATGGCTGAAATGTAAGCTCCATATTCTAATGAGAGACTCAATCTCAAAAAAATCAAGGTGGGTATCTCCTGGCAAACAACACCAGAGGTTGATCTCTGGTCTATAGGTGCATGTGCATGCACACATGCACACACACACACAAGCACATGTTTATACACAGACACACACACACACACACACACACACACACACACACACACACACGCACGCACACACAGGTTTAGATTCCTGTAAAGGTGGTTTTGAGATGAAGAGGGACATGTTCAGAACAGAGCTTGGGTGAAGGCTGGGGCTTCAGTGTGAAGTGTATCATGGTTGAGGGGAAAAAAAGAGAGACAATCATGTCTCAGGACAATGCTGCATGAGTGTCTGGGTCATAGCTCAGTCAGGACAGTGCTGCATGAGTGTGAGGGTCATAGCTCAGTCAGGACAGTGCTGCATGAGTGTCAGGGTTATATCTCAGGACAATGCTGCATGAGTGTCAGGGTTATATCTCAGGACAATGCTGCGTGAGTGTTGGGATCATAGCTCAGTCAGGACAATGCTGCTTGAGAATCAGGGCAGCTTGCTCACTCATTCCTACATCTTCTCTCTCCTACCCTCATAGCTCAGGTGTGTGTAATCACCTTGACAAGGTTGAAACATTGGCTTCAGAGAAAACATCAAGGATCCATTGAGAGCCATTTGGATTTCAATCTGTACATGAATGGAAAGCCTGCAGGTGGTGGGGCATGCTGCTGTTACCTTTGCTGCTTTGTTACTTAGGTTTTCTGTTAATGGACCAAGTACCACATAAGGGAGCAGTCATTCAGTTGGCCAATCAGTCAATCTATCTATCTATCTATCTATCTATCTATCTATCTATCTATCTATCTATCTATCTATCTATCTATCAATCAATGCTCAGTTTACTAAGAAGACCTGTCTTGCAGTCTTTTTCAGAGTTATGGTAATGCCAGTTGTTCCTTCTTCCCTATTTTTAGAAGATTTATTTACCTCAATATTATTTTTAATGTGTAGATCTTTAGCCTGCGTGTGTATGTGTACTGTGTGCATGGAGGCTGGAAGAGGCCTCTGGATCCCTCGGACCTATAGCTGTAAATGCTTGTGAGCATCCATGTGGGTGCTGCTGACTGAACCTGGGTCTTTTGGAAGTACAGCCACTGATAACTACTGTGACATCTCTCCAGCACCATCTCCCATTCACCTGTTACAGCTAAACAAAGCCCTGTATGAAAATATAAAAAAAACAGAATGCAAATCAGCCATACCATTTGTGCAAACATACCTTAATTGAAGACATGTTGAAAGCTCTGTTAATAATCACACACACACACAAACACACACACACACACACACAGAGAGAGAGAGAGAGAGAGAGAGAGAGAGAGAGAGAGAGAGAGAGAGAGAGAAATGCATTTTATTCTGCTTCAGCAGTTAATAGTCTGTCAGCTCTGATACACTTAAAGAGTCCATTTATGACCTGGTAAAGTGTCTTTTTCTGTAGGAAAAAAAATGTGTCTCACTCTGACTTAAAACTATTTATTTATTTATTATTTATTTGTTTATTTATTTATTTAGTGTGGGGGTGAGCATGTACCATGGCATGTGTGCAGAGGTCAGAAGACAACTTGTAGAACTTGGTTCTTTCCTTCCTCCACCTGAATCCCAGGAACTGAACTCAGGTCATCAGGCTTGAGTGGACAGGTTTCCATCCTCTGAGTCTGTTTTATCTTAGTACATTTACTTGTTTCAGCACTACTTTTTAAGTTCCTGTCAGTTGCTTGATTAAGACAGTTGACATTTCTGTGGACATCACTGGATTCTCATGCCCCGGGAGGGGCTGAGTAGATACAGATGAGAGCGGGCATGGATAAGCAAGATATTTAAACCAACACTCACAATGTCCCACCCACACTCTTGGGTTTCCTCTGTGGGTTCTGTGAGCTCCTTCAGAACCAAGTAGGCTTTCGTGGCCATGTCCCAGTCTCAGTGATTCCTCTTCCCAGGATGACCTTTGGGCTAGGTGTGTCTGTTCAGGGAGGAATGAGTGCCCTGCTACCTCTCTTCCCGACTGCAAAGCCTCTACTGCATGAAGATGACACACAAGGCCTGTGACCCTACAGCCACTTCTGTCCCATCTCCACTGTGTGACTGGGGAAGCAGAGGCAACCTGAGCAAAAGCTATTTATCAACCATGTGGTGTGGGACCTCCCTCTCCCTACTTCCCCACCCCCTGTTAGAATGGACACCTCAATTTGCCCAACAGGAAACCCAAGCCGCTCTGGTTTTAGACCATGTTCTTGTGGTCTGTGGCATTAAATGACACTTACTGCCCTCATAGCCCGAAGGACAATCTGTTGTGGCAGTTTTCACTTGATCCCACATCTTTACAAGATTTTTCTCCCAGGAACCCCTTTACCTAGAGAGCCAAGGGCGCTTCCCTCTGCCCAGCACAGCCTCGGCCCAGGTGGTGGCTGTCTTCTGCATTAGGGGGAAAGCCCAGGTCCTCTGCTGCGATGTGACTTACATTTTTAGCCCCCTGCAAAGTCTGGAGTTCCTAACCTGGCTTGGCAGCTTCACCTTCTCAGTGGCTCTCTGTCCTTGCAAAGCACAGCAAGCCTTCCCAGGAGCCTCCAGCAGCAGCTTTTAGTAATTACTTGTCCTGCCTTGTGCCTCAAGGAACACTTGAGACAGAGCTTTTGTTGGAAGTATCCTTCCTGTCCTCCACCTTTCAGAGACATGTTCCGAGTTAGTAACCCTCTGAGCTGGGTAAATATGCCCTAGGCGGATAAGCATAATGAAAGGAAATATTCCCCTCAACTAAAATGACACCATGATTCCCAGAACCGAGGTAACAGGCTGCCCGAGTGAACGTGGGTTTGAGGGTTTTCTGTCTGGTTGTCTTTTGTTTTAGTTTTTGGTTGCTTTTCGCTTTTGTTATTTGATTATTTGTTTTTGACACTCAGGCTGATCTAGACTGGCTCTGTAGCCTAGGCCGGCCTGGAACCTGCAGAACTCCTCTTGCCTTAGCTTCCGGAATGCTGGGATCACACACGTGGGCCCCTTGACATTCTGAAGTTGTTTCTAAAGGAACAGCCATGCGGTAACTGGCCCCAGCGAGGTCCTTTCTGCACCCATGTCCTG
The DNA here is from genome assembly GCF_049852395.1 of Peromyscus maniculatus bairdii. NCBI lineage: Eukaryota > Metazoa > Chordata > Mammalia > Rodentia > Cricetidae > Peromyscus > Peromyscus maniculatus. The sequence continues at coordinate 114,408,887 of NC_134858.1, read as the reverse complement.
AGCAGTGCCTGATGCAGTTTTGAGGATGTACAAAGGCAGCTCTGGGTGGAGGTCCAGTGACTGTAGCTGAAGTGCTGGGGTGGGAAGACAGAGGGTGAGAATTGGTGCAGGGCATGCCGGGAGCTGGAGGGTTAAAGGCATTTGCTTGGTTTGGTGGCAGAGACACAGCAGCAGCAGATAGAAGCATAATTTTACAACAGGGATATCCATGCAAAGTGACTTAGTCCCCTCAGATGACCAATCAGCGATAGATTGGATTTTAATTCTAGTATTTAGAGAAAAATGTTGAGCCAAAGAAAATCTACCAACCATTTATAAACTCCAAGTCTGGGTTGCTGTTTTTGTTTTTCAAACCTAATTTTGGTTAAACAGTTACAAAATGTAACCTGTAAAAATCATGTAGTAGTAAAACTGAGTAGGAACATCCTCCTGGAGACAAGGGGGGAAGAACAGACGAGCTTTCTTCATAACAGGAACCAGGGAAAATCTAGAAGACTGTTTATCATACGTAATCTGATTGAAGAAGACATTGCTTTTGGCAAACAGGAAAAGAAAGCCACAAAAGAGAACAAGCTGAGAGGAAGGGACAAAAGGACAAGATGAAAAGAAGACAGGATGTGGGCCACGGTCCCCAGCTGGGGGGACCTGGGTAGCAGGGGAGGTCAGGACAATGGTTTCAAAGTAAAATGCCTTTGATTCAATCCTTACACACACACACACACACACACACACACACACACACACACACACACACCTACACACTACAGCACTACACGTCCATACACATGCAACTATGACTATACTTGCACACATGCATACTCACATACACACATATGCTTACACAGGAACCTGCACACATGTGCACACATGTACAAACACAGACATACATTTACTCTTATACATGTCCACACATGTTCATGAACATACCTGTGTACCCATGTATATGTATGCACACATATGCATGCACACTCAAACACATGCATCCACACAGACACACATGTACAAATCACACCCATACTTACACATGCATATGCGCATGCACACTCACATACACAGAGAAGAATATCTTATTACATAGACAGGATAAATGAAGCTGATAGAAATTTCCAGAAGGGAGCTCACTGGGGCAGAAAGAATAACTGAAGACATGACTGAAAAAACTTGCTCTGACATGGGAGGTGCCAGGAGGGGAGGGGAAGCAGGGAGAAATGAGGTGGTGGAGGCCAATCACAGGACCCCAAATTGTTTAGCAGACAATGGAGCACACCTCTGAGTTGTGGTGGAAAGGACACGTTGCTGTAGGGGTGGTGGTGGTGGTGTTCACACTTCTCCCACGATGTCCTGCAGGGGTGTATCTCGGAGCACCAGGGAACATCCTTTTCATGTGGAACTCTGAGTCTAGTTCTGATGGTGGACCAGGTGCTGAAATGCACCGCTGACCTCTTAGGACCCAGATGACCCTTCTCTGGAGTGCAAGGTCCTTGTCACGTGATCACAGGGACTGTGTGAAAGACACATGTAGCTTCTTTCCATCTGTTGGTGTCGACCCTGGAATCACCATGCAGATATATATATTCCACACATGCACATACCCAAAAAGAAAAAGACAGAAAATGAATACATATCATATTCTTTAGCTCAACAGGGACAGTTGAAATGGAAAGTTAAAATATAAAGATATTAAAAAAAAAACATTATTAGCAGTGATTATCTCTAGGCCAGGTCTTCTACTTAATTTTTATTTTGTGTTTTTACTAAATGGTCATGAATTAATTTATGGTGAGAAAGAAGTAAAACAGGAGAAATCAAAGCACTTTCGTCCATCCTAACTCTGCTTCCTCGTGAGGTTCCTACAAGCCCGGGCTACCAAGCATGTCTGCCATGTTCATTTTTGTTAAAAAGCAATGTTGCATGTGGTAGCCTTAACACTTCTGAAAAGTCTTATTGTTAAAGACAAAGGTGACCATTTCTCTTTCCAGTATTTTCCACACTTACATGTACACAGAACCGTGTTAAACATTCGTTACTTTTCCTCAGAATAATCAGTCCACACAGTGAAGTTAGCCTCCATTTGGCATTTATTGAAGAAACATGAAAGAATGGATTTTGTGAATCAATGAATTATTGATTCAATGACTGAATACTTATTGAAAATCTCCTGGTTGTGAACCAAGGCCAAGATTCTCTTTCCAAATTCCACTTCGAGGCCACAGAGCTGGTTCTGTGGTTAAAGGCACTCGCTGTTCCTGCAGAGGACCAGAGTCCAGTTCCCAGAACCTCTGTCAGGTAACATACAACCTCCAGGATCATCAGCTCCAGGGGATCTGATACCCTCTTATATCCCTGGGGGCACTTACTTAAGCACACTTAAGCAAAAATCAACTATACTTAAAAAAAAATCTACTTAGTAATTTAAAATATTTATACATTTATACTTTCTAGTCCATAAATATTCGATTTGGCTAACTTTATAAAGTGCCCAGTAGATGCAAACCTCTGTGGTAGACACAAAGGCATCCCACTTTACAGGAGCTAATCTCAACCCAGTTCATAACATCTTCAAATATCCCATCTTCAAAACACCAAAATGATGTCACTGCCTGATCATTGCTGAGGTTTAAACAAAATGGCGCTTTAGCTCAGTGTTGGTGAACAGCGTCAGCGGGACCGTCTGGGTGCGTCTGCTCACAGTGATGAACAAAGGCAGATGGTGTTTCCTGCATTTTGAAAGTTGATGACACCATATTTCCAAACAAATACTGTCTGACAAAAATAAAAGCCCATCTGGGATTTTATAATTAATTGTTTTCCCAGCCAAAGAGTCTTTCTTTTCCCGGCATTATGGTTGCCTTCCATCTCTTACTACTCCCATCATGGACTTCTTGTGGCCTTAGATATTTTGCAAGGATAAAAATGATATGAAAAACATTGAGACCTGTTTGGAAATACTTGGTAACTTAGTGGTATGGCACACACCCACATGTAAACCTGCTTCTCTGCCCACACAACACAGAAGACAAGTAGTAATCAAGACCTCTGGAATTTGCAGCTGGAGAGATGGCTCTGTGGTTAAGAGCATGGGCTGCTCTTCAGGGAACCTGGGTTTGATTATCAGCACCCTCGGGGTAGCTCACAACCATCTGTAGCTCCAGTTTCAGGGGTACCTGACACCTTCTTCTGGCCTCCAGGAACACTGCACAGAGTTAGTGCACAGACACGCGCAGACAGAACACCGCTGCAGCATGAATGAAGGAATTCTAAAAAGCATCTAAAAAGGGGGAAATTGCTATTAAAATTTAAGTTCATTATTCTTTCTTTTTCAAAATTGTAGAATGTTTTGCCCAATAAATGTCTGGTCAAGAATGGAATTAGAGTCATGATCAGAAAAAGAATGACAGCTAGACTAGTATTACATCTGGTTTATTATATAAACTGTATTTTTAAAATGCCTTCAACAGAATAAGTTCTTCCCAATAATGAGGGGATAAAAGTCAAACATTTTAATATGGAATGCTGTGTTTAAAAAAATGAATACTTAAAGACATTGTTAGCTTCCTTTAATAAACATAGAGAATGAGACATGGCCCAGTTAGATTTAAAGTGAACATTAAGATCATTTAGTAATTTATTGGGGGGAGGAATTGGATTATGCATTCTTGCCTCTGCACCCTGAAGACATATGGTCCCTATGTATAAACTGTATAACTAACAATTGGGCCACAGTTTTGTGGTTGTGTGTAATTGTTAAAATAGGTTTTATTATTCTCTCTCTGTCTCTCTCTCTCTCTGTGTCTCTGTCTCTGTCTCTCTCTCTGTCTCTCTGTCTCTCTCTCTCTCTCTCTGTGTGTGTGTGTGTGTGTGTGTGTGTGTGTGTGTAAGAAGGTACTTACATGCCACAGTGCATGTGTGGACATGAGAAAACGGCTTCAGGTCAGGCCTTGCCTTCTGCCTTGCTTTAGATTGGTCCTCTTACACCTCACTGTATGCACCGCACACTGCGAGCTTCCCCGGATTCTCCTGTCTCCTCTGCGTACTGCTGTAGAAGCGCTAGGATTGCAGATGCAGTCTGCATACACTTCCACACGGGGTCTGGCATTCAGACTCAGTCCTCACAAGTTTGTCAAGTGCTTCACCCTCTTAGACCCGAATATGTCTTTTTTTTTTTTTTTGGTTTTTCGAGACAGGGTTTCTCTGTGTAGCTTTGCGCCTTTCCTGGATCTCGCTCTGTAGCCCAGGCTGGCCTCGAACTCACAGAGATCCACCTGGCTCTGCCTCCCAAGTGCTGGGATTAAAGGTGTGCACCACCACCGCCCGCAGAATATGTCTTAACTTTAAAGAATATGTCTTAACTTTAAAGACTATTCTTCATTGAGAGAAAAATGAGTGTGCTGTTTAACTTACAGATGTAGTGTTTCAGTGATGTGCCAAACACTAGTTTAAGTGATTTGTAGATTGTTTTAGCTTTCCATTACTGTAACCCAAACTTGACAGAATCTACTTCCTTTAGCTCATGGTCTTAGATCTAGTTCATTGGGTCTGTGTTGGGGCAGTGGATCACAAAAACACAGTGATCACAGCAGACAGTGGGTCACAGAAACACAGTGATCACAGCAAACACAGCTGTTTACTCCATGAGCATTTATCATTCAGTAGAGTATTTTACACTTGATCTGGGGATCAAAGACCAGGAGTCATGTACTCCTGATACTGTGACACAACATGTGCAAACACATAGAGAGTGGGCTCTTGAAGGGGACTGCTTCTTTCCCATCCCATGCCCATTATACCTCTTGGACAGGAACCTACAAGGATCTCAGGACACTTACTGCATCCTCCACCGAAGCCAGGGTGATTTTTATTAGTTAACAAGATATGGATAAAAAAGATACACATTGACTGTTAAAACACCCACCCAAAATTCCCAGATAGTGAATGCATTATCCAACCGTCTGTTATCCAAGATGACTGGGGACCGGCCTCAGTATGTTAGTTCCTCTACTGAGTATCTGTCCATTCCAGACACTTTTTCAGACCTTAAGTACATCCTGATGTAGAAGTAACCGTCTTAGTCAATAAGAAACACAGAACCAATGCAAAGATAAAAGCCCAAGAGGTCAGAGCTAAGAGCCTTACCCTTCACTGCTGCTGCTATCCTCTTCAGCCAAGAGAACTACTTCCTGTGTGTTTATCTTTATATAGACTTTCTGTTCTGCCTTCTCATTGGTTGTAAACCCAACCACATGACTGCCCGTCACTGTCTGTCTGTACAGACCTCCAGATCTTCTATGGTTGGTATTGAGATTAAAAGCCTGTGTCTCCATGCTGGCTGTATCCTTGAACACACAGAGATCCCCCTAGCTCTGCCTCCCAAGAGCTGGGATTAAAGGCGTGCACCACCACTGCCCAGCTTCTTTGATGGCTTGCCATTAGCTCTGACTCCCAGGCAATTTTATTTATTAACATACAAATAAAGTCACATTTCAGTACAAATAAAATATCACCATACCCTGATGAGTCAGCTCCCATCTGAGCTCATGTATATCAGTGTGGAAACGTCTGCTTTTGGTCTGCACTAGTTAAAGGAGCCTGTGTCAATAATTACACAATCGCTGAATATTTTTAATATATTTTCACTTATCTACCCAGTATTTGTGGAGGGCTCACGTTTTAGTACTTACGAGGACCAACAGATAATTTTTTAAAGTCTTTGCTTATATCTTGTACAAATATTACAATTGAAGTAAATTTCTTAGAATGTGCTTTTCAATTTATAGTTGTCATTATATACAGTTAAGTCATTAAATATTTGCATATAATATATATTCTGTGATATATGTATATTTAAATATTGGTACATATCTAATTGTATATTACAGAACATACTCATATATTCATATGTCACAAATAATACATTTATATGTATGTATTTGTATATATCACAGAATATGTAATGATTTTATATATGTATATGTATATTATTATATATGTATATATATATATATATAGAGAGAGAGAGAGAGAATATCTATATATAATGTATATGTGTGTGTTGCAGAAGCCTAGGTGCATAATTTCACATTGTTCATAAAATGTGAAAATGATTAATAAGCAAAATTTGGCTATCTCATTACCTTGTGTGCAAGATCAGAGAAACGATTCCTATACAGATTTTTAAGGGGCTGGAAAGATGGCTCAGCTGTTAAGAGCACCAGCTGCTCAGCAGGATACATGGGTTTGATTGCCAGCACCCACAGGCAGCTCACAACCTTCTGTAACTCATTCCAAGAGACCCAACACCCTCTTCTGGTCTCTGAGGGCATGACATGCCACACACATGTTGCACGTGTGTGCGCGCGCACACACACACACACACACACACACACACACACACACACACACACTCAGCAAAGCCCTCAAACACATGAAATGAAATAAATAAATCTTCGTAAAAAGCGTTGTAAGGTTAAGTGAGATGAACTATTGAAGACATATTAACACAGTGCCCTGCACGAAGTATAGACTGGCAGTTATCATTGTCACATAAACTTTAATTTCATTTCAGATATGAGAGAGCATGGCCTCTCCTTCCTGCATAGCAGGAATGGTCTCCCCTGCAGGGAGAGAAGTCCTAGCCTGCTGCTCCTCAGCCCTACTCACCATTCTAATGTGAAATCTGTCCTAAAGGAATGTCATCTCAGGCAGGTCAGCTTGGGGCTCCATACAAGTTGGTCCTGCCATCCATCAGAAACAAAGAACATCTTTAAGCATCAATCTCAAGTGTCTGGTGTTATGGAAACTGTCTCTGTTGTTTCCTGCAGGGGCTGGCTTCAGGCAACAGCATTTCCTTTGGTGGCTTTTGTTTCCTCCCTCCCAAGGCTGGAAAGCCAACTTTCTTAGACTTGCCTTTGATGCTACAGCTTCCTTGTGTCATTCATGTCCCAGGGAACTGCGTCTCCCATCATCTGTGGAAGACCCTGATATAAAGAGGCCTGGAGGAGAGCTAGAATTCACCCTTCCCTCACTAGCAGCTTAGAGATCAGAACTTAAATTGTTTTCTGAAACTTTTATTTATATCTTATATAATATTCCTTCAATGGATTACGGGCTTTGGTGTCCTGTGGAAAAAGGGATTTCAGGAGCTGGTGTGGACTGAGTTATTAATATAAATTAGTATAAAAGCTTCAGAGCAAAACCATCGCTAGCTTGTGCTGTGATGTGGTTTGTGTGTGCTTGAACACATTTCCAAGGTCATATGTCTAGGGGTAGGACTTATGAACTGATTTCACTGTCTTTGCACTTTTCCAGTTCATACAAAGCCCTGACTTTCTCTAGACAGCATTACTTGGTCATTTAGATTTTCTTTTTAAGTTTTCTCCTGTCAGAATGAGTGAGTAGTTCACCTTCTTTCTTCCTGCAGCTGAGTGATGTTGTTCCTAGACCCCTTGGTTATGTCACAATAAAACAAGGTGAGTTCTAGATATGAAGCGGGCTCTGGACACTAAGTCCTTTATTGCTCTGGAAACCATGAGTTGCTGGTCTCAGATGAAAAGTCTGTAGCATAAAACTCTAGTTGCTAAGCTAGGGATGCAGTTCAGTTGGAGGGAGCTTGTCTAGAGAGCTGGAGGCCCTGGTTTAGTTGGCTGCTCTGGATAAACTGGGCATGGTGGTGTTCACCTGTCTCTAGGGACAAAGGGGCAGGGAGATGAGAAGTTCCATCCCTCAGCTATGTATTGAGCTTCCAGCAGCCTTTGGCTCCATGAGACCTTGCCTCAAGAAACAAACAAAACCACCCCCACAACAAGCAAACAAACAATGAAAAAGTAAAAATGTCCCTGAAAACAAAATACAAGTAAATCTGAGAGTTAAACTTCATGAGTGTGCCCAGAGTGCAGGTGTGCATTCTGGGATGGAGCAACCACCTGCCTGTGTGATAAACTTAAGGGGCCCCTAGAACACTAGGATCATTCACTGACCAAAGTATTATTGTATAGGATGTGATTGACTTATACTTTTAGTGTTGGTGACTTTCACATCTGGTACCTTCCATGTCTCAAAATGAAATATTTAGTTTGAGTTGTTTAGGAGGATTGTTGCAAGTTCAAGACCTGCCTGGGAAATGTACTGGGTTCCAGGGTACCTAGGGCTACAAAATGAGAATTCCCTCTCAAAACAAATTTTAAAAAGTGCCTGAATAAATGAATGAATGAACTATTATTTTCCTTGTTCTATTAAAAAGCACATAACTACAGATAAGAATATAATTTCAATGTGAGTTTAGATCAAGTACCATCTTCTAAAATGCCCTTCTGTTTTAAGAGGTGAGGGATGGTTTGTCATGGAGACTTGGATGAGCCACACTAGCTGAGGTTAAAATAAGAAGGTTTTGATTGGTTCATGCAATCACTTGATCATTCTCTTAGCGGCTAATAGAAAATGTAGACTACAAAAATTATATAATTGTTGTGAAGAACACTACCAATGTGTGGAGGACAGGAAGAATACTGTGACTTTTGATTTACTGGGAGAGGAGCATTGAGTTACTTGCAACAGAGGTAAAGCAGCCTTAAGGGCTTTAAGGCGGCAGCAGCATCAGTACATGGACGGATAGGAGAGCAGCAGAGATTTGCTGAGAAAATTAAGAAGTCCTCAACACCACACAGCCTGGTGATATTCTGTGCCTTGTGCTATTCTATGTAACACCTTCCTTGACTTCTCCACTTCAATGAAGTTAGTGAAAAGGTTTTAGAATAAGAAGAAAAAAAGAGGAAGGGGTGCTGGGAAGTGGCTTGGTATGTAATATGCTTGACTTGAAAAAGGAAGAACTGAGTTCATTATGCCCTGGAGCCTTGTAAAAAGCCAGATGCAGGAGCCACAGTCCTCACATAATAGCAGCACTGAGAAGACAGATGATACCTGAGTTTGTAGGCCAGCTGGTCAGCCCAATTAAGCAGCTCCAGGGTGAGAGATCCTGCCTCAAAAAATGTGGAGAGCAATTGAGGAAGGTACCAACACACACACACACACACACACACACACACACACACACACACACACACACACACACTATAGAGTAAGTGGAAAAGGAAAAAGGAAGGAAATCTAGGAATACTCAGATCAGTTTTCTCCATTATCTTACCTCAGTTAAGAGTGAGCTGTCTTTCTTCCTCACACTGTAGGTTTTCACTCTTGCTGAATGTCTATGTCCTCATTGGGCATCCGTATCCTCTTAGGAGAGAGGAGCTGTGTCATTTCTTTACTCCCACTCCATGACCTGATTCAGAACTCTTAAGAACTTCACCAGACATTTGTTAAATTAATGGCTCTATTTTTATATTTACATCCTGTCCACCTTCTGAAAAGAATGGACAGGAAATGGAATTGATTTGCAGGGGTTGATTAATGAGTCTGTTGTTCTTGGCCCTAGAGCCCCACATCCCACCTCCATGTGTAAAATCCAAATGTAGAATGTGGCTTCCAGCCTTCCTTCTTCACACCTGACCTTGCCTAGTGATCTACAGAGGTATGTGTGATAAATCTCTGCCCTTCAAGAGGCAAATGTCCAAAAATTGCCCACATTATCATTCTTAGTGGTCCATTATTTTTCTGCAGTGTTCAGTGACAGAGTAGTGTTGGCAGGCTGCAGAGACTCACAGGGCAGTGTCCCATTATTACACCAAGTGAAGGGAAATCAAAGGAGTCTGTCGTTCTATTGCATGGCTACTGCTCAGGTTGTTATTGGGAAAGCTTTGAAAAACAGCTTTCCTCTGCTGTTCCCCCAAGCCCCAGCCCTCCACCTGTCTGGTATCTTCTTGTAGTTCAATTTTTGGTGTCCTCTACTGGCTGATCATCTGGAATATTAGCTTGAAAATATGACACAAAGGTTCACCCATTCCTTCTAACTCATAACATTTTAAAATTGAGGCTCCAAATTATTCCTGTAAAAATAGCTGATCTTTATGACTCCCAAGGGATTCCTTATTTTAATCTGAAACTTTCAGAATGGTTTGGTTTTGTAGAAATCATGGAGAAATGCCTGCCCTTAGTAGCTTTTGTGTTCAAGGGCAAGTCAGCCTCAGTGCTTGCTAACTTTAATTTTCTGAGGGTTATGAGACTTTAATTTGATTCTTTATCCAATGTGCATGAAATGTTTGCTAGAATTTGCATAATACATTTATTGTATAATCATTCCACATTGGTTACCTGCTTCTTCAAATGAACATTTCTTGTGCGTTTTTTTCCAATGTATTAGTGTAGAGCAAACTTGAACTTTGAAATAAAAATAGAATTGCTTGTATCTCCAATGCACAAACACAAAAGTGAGGTTTGAGGGCACAAGAAGTTACACTTAAATAGATTATTAGAAGAAAAAACAAAATGGCCCAATCCTGTGGTTTCTACTGTTCATTTTTCAAAATTAAGGCAAAGGAATGATGAGTTTAAAAAGATAAGAATATGTTCTGTAGGGAGGAGCATAAACCCATCACTCTCATCTTTTAGCATGCATTTAAAGATGACTAAATTAACTGGAGTCTGAGAAGGTTAGGGAACTGCCACAGGCACTCAGCCAGCTTCTTTGAATGTATTTAAATTCATTCAGTGCCTAGAGCCAGCATGTTTTTCCCCCTTTGGATAATATTATTATTCTCATTTTTGTTAACTGTTCCATACCTAAGGCCTTATTGTTATAGAATAGCAGAAACAGAGTTTGAACCCAGATTGTAGGAAGGGATCCTTCTTACCACACTAAATGATTTTTCCAACAAGTGTTCTTGTTCAATGTGGGCTGTCTTGAGAGAGGATATATGCCTTTGAAAGTATTGTAGTTGGTGGAGTCTTGGATATGTTTGGAATGGGGCTGTGTGGAGAGCAAAGACTCACAGAGAGCTAGCTAGCTAAAGGTAGCATCCCTGCTCCCCCATCAGTCTTGTAAGAATAGTAGCTGACTTCCTGGAGGGAGCATTGTGTTGTGGTCATGGGCATCTATGCAGCTCATGTTCAGTGTGCATATATAAAGGACCACTTTAGTGTCTAATAATGCAGTAGATCAGAGGTGGGCCAGCACAGCTGCATTTCCAACAGGCAACCCACATGATACCAACACTATTGATTTCTAGATCACTTTTAAAGTGGGAAGATAGGGAATCTTCAGGGGAGGGGGAGCAGATCTTTGGTCTCTACTCACACTGCTGTTTTATTTAATGACCCAATAATGACCCTTACAAAGATCATTGTTTGTAGGCACCCTAAACTGTAGAGTTCTCAAACTACTTCATCTTAACCAATCTGCCCTAAGATCTTAACATTCTATTCTCTTTGTACAAGAATAATTCAGGAAGGGAGAGAAATAATCTTGCTGTATAAATCACCAGCTATGTAAAGTAATACCCTTTGTGCTGGTGAAGTGGCTCGGCTGGTAAAAGAACTTGCTGCCAAGCCTAATGTCCTGAGGTTGATCCCTGGAACCCATATGATGGAAGGAGAGAACAGAATCCCTCAATCTGACCTCTGACCTCCAAGCACATCATGTATGTGCATGCCTGTGCACTAACACACATACCAAAATACCTTGAAAAAATAAAGTGAAAATACTATTATCATACACACTAATTTATACTTTTCAGTAAAATTTTCTTGGGGAAAATGCACCTTCAACTATTGCAAAAAATCTACTTTGAAGGTGGAGATGAGTATGAAGTCAGGATACAGGACACAGCTCTTCATCTTAGTCCCCTTCCAATCATGTATCATGTTTTCTCTCATAAAATCTTGACAGTTTTCCAGGATGGCTTTGAGACTGATCCAAGCATTACTGTGAGGAGATGATAAAACTGTGTGTATGATCTGGTTTTAATTAATTAATTAAAATTAATTAATTAATTAAATTAACTAAGAATAAATTTTAATTAGTTATCTATTTATCTTTGTGTTGCAGCTTCATAGATGTTATTTTTGGTACTAGCTAAATTCCTTGTGTGGGTGAGTGGTGTTTCATGTTCATGTTGATATGATATGGGCACCTGTGCATGTGGAGGCTGGAGGACAATGATGTCTTCCTGGGTCTCTTTCTGCCTCAGTTTTTCAGACAGTGTTTCTTAGTGAACCTGGAGCTCAGTGATTTGGTCAGTGGACCTCAGGTACCTGCCTGTCTCCTCATGCCCCAGGTGGTGATTACAGAACTTGCCACATCTGGCTTTTACACAAATGCAAGGATCCAAACTCAGGTTTTCAATCTTGCACAGAAGGCACTTTACCTAAGACATCTCCTAGCCCCTAATATTTCTGAAATAAGATTACATAACTTGAGCTATATAGCCCAGCCACTTAAAGACACAAAGTAATGACCTGAGTTCAATTCCTGGGACCCAGGGAAAAGTGGAAAGAGGGAATCAAGTCCACAGAGTTTTCCTCTGACCTCCACACTCAACCCCCTGTCCTTCCTGCCCACATAAAGAAAGAACTATATTAAAAAACAAAAAAAAATATGTAACTTTTTTTTAAATAGAAGAAAATAATTCCAAATTATGTTTAGGGGAAAATGGAAAATTGAAAAGCTATTTACAATACAGTTTTTCCTTTTTATGATTTTTAAAATATATATTTGTGTGTGAGAGTATGTGTGTGTACATCTTGTGGGAATCAGTCCTCTCTTTTTATCATGTTGGCTCTGGGGATTGAATTTAGGTCATCATATGACAGGGAAAGTACTTGTATCTATGGAGCCACCTTGCTGGCCCCCATTTCAGGATATTTTGAAAGCTGTAATTATATTACATTTCTCTAAAAACTCCTGGAAGATCTGAGACAGAGAACAGTGAGACTGTAGCCATTCATTCATTGTAGACATGATTTGTAAGTAGAACTATCAGGAGTCAAGAATATTCTTACAAACATGGCTTAAACCCAAACATCCCAGAGGAAGCAAGCTTGTGTTTTTCTGAGTATTTCTTTGACCATGATGTTCCTTCCACCACATGGACGCATGACTATGGATTGCCTAGATGTGACTTTAGTTATCTTTGAAATCTAATTAAAACGCATCATTATGTTATGTACATCAGGTAGGGTGAACACAGTCCTTTAGTTTCAAAGATGTAAAGCGAGAGTATGTCATACCAATATAGGGTGCTTGTAAATGTTTGTTTAAAGTATTTGGAATAAGGCCAATAAACACCAAAGAAAGAGTGAATTCCATAAAATATATGCATAGATTAGGAAAGGAAAAACTTGTATTCAAATAGAGTCTTGTGAAGGTTTAAAGATGGGATTTTTTTTAAAGTTTGGAAGGAGGAGATTGTGCTGGTGTCCTGGTTTGCTTTCTGTTGTTGTGATAAACACCATGTGTAGGAGTAACTGTCTTATTAAATAAGAAACACAGAGCCAATGCAGAGATGAAAGCCCAAGAGGTCAGAGCTAAGAGCCTTACCCTTCACTCTGCAGCTGTCCTCTTCAGCCAAGAGACCCACTTCCTGTGTGTTTGCTTTATATAGACTTTCTGTTCTGCCTTCTCATTGGTTGTAAACACAACCACATGACCTCCTTGTCACTGCCTGTCTGTACAGACCTCCAGGTCTTCTATGGTTGGTATTGAGATTAAAGGCGTGTATCTCCAATGCTGGCTGTATCCTTGAACACACAGACATCTACCTAGCTCTGCCTACCAAGTGCTGGGATTAAAGGCATACACCACCACCACCCAGCTTTTGCTATGGCTCTAATAGCTCTGACCTCTGGGGCAACTTTATTTATTAACATACAAATCACATTTTAGTACAAATAAAATATCACCATAACCATGAGTAAAAGCAACTTGAGGAGAAAAGGGTTTGTTTCATTTTCCGGGTTATAGTCCATAACCCAGCCAAGCCAGAGCAGGAATTCAAGGCAAGAACTTGAATTCAAGAACAGTATTCAAGTAGAGGCCGGCCATGAAGGAACACTGTTGATTGGCTCACAACCCATGGCTTGCTCAATTTGCTTTCTTATATAGCCCAGGACCACATGTCCAGAGATGGCACCACCCACGGTGAGCTGGGCCCTCCAACTCAATAGTCTATCAAAAAAACTGCCCCACAGGCCAGACTGATGGAGACAGTTCCTCAAGGGAGGCTCCCTCTTCCCAGGTGACTCCAGCTTTGTCAAGTTATCAAAAAACTAAACTGCACAGCTGGAGTCCTTAGTCTTGCAAACAGTGCATGCCCCAAAGTCCATGGAGCCATGGGTGGAAATTATAGCTGACACAGGTAGCAAGGCAGCAGGGGGTGGGAGGGGTGGGGGGAGGGGGGCTAACTGGAATGCACCCAGTAAGAAAAGCAAAGGATGTGTATAGTGGCTCAAACCGATAATTCCAACTGTCTGGAGGCAGAAGCAGGCAGAGTTCTGTGAGTGTGGGGAAACATGGTCTTGGTCTGCCCAGTAAGTTTCAGGCCAACCTGGGCTATATAATAAAACTCAGTCACATAAAACAAAACAAACAATAAACAAGCAATGAACAAAAACTACCCAGGAGCAAGAGAGATGTTCCGCAGGTGGTGAGGAACTCAGGCCCCATCCCAGCATCTGTATACAAAGTTGGGTGTCCCCTGTGAGAAACCTCAGCACTGTGAGGGCTGGATTCACTGTGAGGAATCTCTGGGGCTTGCTGTATGCCAGCCTAGGGGCAGGTTCCACAAAAGGGCCTTGTCCAAAAGGATTAAGGAGGAGAGTGATGAAATAATATGCCCAACATCTTCTGATAATCCTGAACACATCCATATAGTCGCACATACATGTGTACATATACCACACATACACAGAAAAACCATGAATAAAAGAAGCAAATGAAAATTGGAGGAGCATTATGGGGCATCTTCTCTTCCTGCACGCAGCTACTTCATACTATCCTCCGGATGGCTGTCGTTTGGCTGTATGTCCATCCATTAAGCTCGATGGCTGCTGAGGATGGCTGGTGACTCTCAGCACCCCACACCAGCCATTTGGGTGTTCACTGAGTCTAAATATAAGGCACAGTACCTTGACTTAGCAGGGGTTCTCCACCAATCTGTGTGTGCTTACTGAGACTATTCTGCTCTGTGCTAGGGAGAACCACAACTATTGTAAGGCTGGAGCAAGGGTAGGGAGAGAGGAATGGACAGTCAGGGCTTAGCTCTTAACCTACCTGGTGGTGGCCTATGGCCTATAGAACTGTGGTGACAGTGTTCTGAACAGCGTGTTTCCATCAGAGTCACAAACTCAGTGGACTGTTTCATGAGTATCCCAGGCTTGCTCCTGTAGTCCTCATTCACATATTATCTTCCCTCTGTTCCAATGGAGGAGACACATTGCTCTGACAAGTCACAGACGTCTTTGAACACTGCCAGCAAAGGGAGGCTTCCTGGAGGTCAGTCTGACGTTTATACTCACATTGGTTGCTCTTCGAATCTCTGCCATGCAATGAAATAATAGCTGGTCCAGAAGAAGAATAGCCAAACCGTGTGTATTTTGAGTCTCAGTAAAGCATGGAGATTGCACTGAGCTCCTAAATAATGATCAGAGTCCTAGTTTTGGCTCTCAGTCAAAAGCAGCAATTTCTCTCATTTTAAAATCAGCTGCCTGGGGTAAGGAGGGCAGTGAGTTTGGGCATCTGAACCCAGGTAGGGCTCAGTTTGATTTCTCATGCAACGTAAAAAGAGTGAGAAAATGTCCCATTTCAAGTGGCATACTATTGCTTCACTTGCTGAATTTGTCTGTCTTTGTAACTAACTGTCTTATTCAACTGGGCAAGAAAAGCTTAGGTCTTCCACCAGCCCTCGTTTTTTGCTTTCTCATGCACAAAATGTACCTTGTTTACCCCACATGGAAACAGTAGTTTACATGCTAGGGAATTAGCTGGTCTTTCTGATGTATTATAGCAGTTCTTCTCTGTCCCTTGTTTTTAACTTAATTCATATGAACTGTGTATATAAAATGGGAGGCAGAAAGGTACACACACACACACACACACACACACGCACATGCATACACACACACATCATTCCTATCATTACTTACTCAAGGAACATGTTTGAGCTGTCTTTATTTTTCTTGCAGAACCTAATCCTTTTTTACCCTTTTGAAGTAGATGCTTAATATATTAAATAAGAGGGTCACACTATGGTTCAAAAGTGTCTCCAAGGCTGGGGAATCCTTTTCTAAAGGTAATGTCTTGTGTTATGATTTCTGACACGATGGTATGAGGTTAAGGGAACTTCAGGGTTGTAGAATATTATTTTAAAACATGTTACATTTGTTTGTGCTGTGAAACATTTGTTTAATGATGGAAAGATGTGTTGCATTCTTTTATGTTGTATTTGTTTAACTCTGTGAAGCTGTGTTACTTTGCCTATCTAAAACACCTGATGGTCTAATAAAGAGCTAAACAGCCAGTAGCTATGCAGGAGAAAGGATAGGTGGGGCTGGCAGGCAGAGAGAATATATAGGAGAAATCTGGGAGGAGCAAGAAGAAAGATTGAGGAATGGAAAAAGAAGGAGAAGGACAACCGGGGGCAGCCACCCAGCTACGCAGAAAGCCATGGAATAAGATAAGGAAAGAAAAGATATACAGAAATAGAAAAAGGTAAAAGTCTAGAGGCAAAGGTAGACAGGCTAATTTAAGAAAAGCTGTCTAGAAATAACTCCAGCTAAGGCCAGGCATTTATAAGTAATAATAAGCCTCCATGTTTGATTTATCTGGGAGCTGGGTGGCAGGACCCCCAAAAAAGTAGAGTCAAAGCGTAAAAAAATACCACCAACAACAGTTCAGTGAAACAGCCTATCTACTGTTGTATAGACTCATTGTCTATCTTCTCTTCCTGTTTGCTAGGTGGTTGATGCTGTAGCTCTTTGTACAGGTAGTAGATAGGCTCTCTCTTTAACATGTAAAATTGTGAGATCCTATGTTCTAATCTAAGGGCATTTCTATGTATAAGCAGTTTAGGATTATAATGGTGGAAACAATTTTAGGAGGACTTTTGTTCTACCAAGTAAGAGTTGTCTGTTTCCACACCTTAGCAGACTTGGAC
Organism: Peromyscus maniculatus bairdii; assembly: GCF_049852395.1. Taxonomy (NCBI): domain Eukaryota; kingdom Metazoa; phylum Chordata; class Mammalia; order Rodentia; family Cricetidae; genus Peromyscus; species Peromyscus maniculatus. The sequence goes on along the minus strand of NC_134858.1, from coordinate 114,391,851 downwards.
TTTGGACTTTGCTTTTTCACATATCCAAGGCTGAGTGTGTGCTGCTGTCTTGCTTCCTCTGACATATTTGGGATTCCTCTTGATGAATGCTCATTGAAAACCCTTCCAATGGATGCTGAAGATAGGATGAAAGCTTCTGGAGAGTTGAGAGCTAATGTAGGAATGGAAACTGTCTTACATCTCTGTTGCTGTGATAAATACCATGGCCAAACACAACTTCAGGAAGAAAGGGTTTGTCTGACCTTACAGCATAGAGTCCATCACAGAGGGAAGTCAGGGCAGGAACCTGGAGGCAGGAACTGAAGCAGAGGCCAGGGAGGGGGGCTGCTTATGGCTTTGCTCCCCATGGCTTGCTCATTTACCTGCTTTGTCATACAACCCAGGGCCATCCGCCCAGGGGTGGCCTCACCCACAGTGATCTGGCTCCACCCACATCAGTCATTAATCAAGAAAATGCCTCCTCACAGACCAGCCCACAAGGCAATCTAATGGATGCAATTCCTCTATTGAGAGTCCCTACTCACAGATGACCTTGGCTTGTGTCAAGTTGACAACATCTACCCAGGATAGATGTGCTAATGTTCTACTTTGCTATCTCTGGCCCCTAATACAGAGACTTAGGACATCCAAAGCAGGGAAGGTTCCACAGCCATCCATTACTTGAAGGATGTAAGAGAAGACTACTAGAGACAGAGAGGGGCAGAGTGGCTCAGATACCTTCAGGCTTCCAGGGCATCTACTACATTCTTTTCTCCTCCATCCTCATCCTCACAACTCAGTCTTACCCCCTGGAGCCCAGACACCAGCACAGCATGTTACAAATCCTAAATGAAAAGAGAGAAAAACTAAGGAAACCCAATTCTTTTAAAATGAGATATACTTTTATTGGCATGTCTTAACTATATGCAATGATGGGTTTTGCTATGACATTTCATGCATGCATATAATGTACTTTGACCAAATTCATCCCCTTTATACCCACTGTTATCTCCCCCACACTCTCACTGATCCCCTTCACTTCTTAGTAATCTCTCTTCTACTTCCCTCCTCTCCTCTCTCTCCCTGCCCCTCTCCATCTCTCTTCCTCTCTCTCTTTCCTCTCTTCCTCTCCCTGTTCCTCTCTCTCCCTTCCTCCTCCTTTGCTCCTGCAGCTATCAACTGCTTCTAGATCCTCCAACAAGGGTGGAGGCTCACGGATTCTTCCCCAGTAGCTGCCAGAGGAAGGTGAATTCTCAAGCATCCCAACTGTTAGATTTGAGCAGGACTGGAGTTTCACTTATAAGTCTCAGCCAAAGTGTTCTCTTGTACTGTCTAGAAATCATATTTGACTCACAGCTGGCTCTGCATCTGTGTTCTGGGAGGCCTTCCTTCTTTAAAAATCACTCCCAAGACAAAGAACTATGCAAATGATGTGGAATTCAGTGTGCAGTTAAAACTCTGAGACCAAATGCCCTGGGTGGCTGTAGATGGTACCACAAACCTGAAGAGGGAGTTCTCCAGTTGCACCCCACACCCTGCCCCACCCAACCCCAATATTGGCAAATAAATGCATAATTTGAATTGCTAGTATAAAGAGCCAGCAGCAACACAAAAAACTGAAATCAACAGTTGAGTGTGATATAAAGAGACTTTAATGAAACTCAAATACATCTTTACACAATAATTTCTGGAGGATAAAGGTCTCTGGAATTGTCACCTGTGACTGTAGGAAAGGGAACAGACAAATAGCCCTCTGGTGATACTGTGGAGTTAAGCTGTAATTAATATAGATTATTTTTCTAGAAGGTCATCGCTCTGGTAGTGCCATGCCATAACAAAACTTTAAATAAGCGCAGAAGGTATAAAGCTTTTCAGGGAAGCATTGATTAAGCCTGTTGATGGAAGAGTGCATTCGCAGAATGACCTAATTATCCCACAGTTCCTTTTCTCCCATTGCTCCACTTCTGGCTAATTGCTGAGCTGCTGGCCTTGTCTCCCTGACCAGGAGGAAAAACAAGCTCTGGGTGTGGGGGAAAAACAGTGACATTTGGATCTAATTTGCTTGAACCTGTCGCCAAGTGTGATGACGTAATTGAGGGAGGCAGGGTGCACAGGCAGCCACCAGGCTGAGTTTGCCCTGGCTAGCCTTCCTTGGGGGCTGGATTACTCTGCCTCCCTTCCCCTGCCAGATGCAGAGAAAGACTTAATTATTTATCAGGAAGGAAAGCAAATTGAAACCAAATTAAAGTGATTTTTATCCCTTACTAAACGCATCATTGTTTTTTAGAGCCAGTCTTGTATTTCATTTTGCTTTCTTCTGACTGTGATGTAGCTCTCACCCTCATAAACCTTGGAAATGCCATGTTTATTTAAAGAATGGAAATATCTTTCAAGGTTTCTTGAGACACCTTGACCTCCTGCCTCTCACTTGAATGAGTAGAAGTATGCATGCACACCCCCAACTCAGATTTGTGGCTCTCTCTGCTCAGTCTGCACGCACAGTCTTTGCTGCTTGTTGGCTTGGAGCCATCGTCTGTTGTTGTTGGTTTTACTCTTTTGGGGGCTGCAGCCACCCAGCTCACATTAATATCACATGTGGAGAGACTTACTCTTACTTACAAATGCCCCGTCTTTAGCTTGACTTGTTTCTAGCCAGCTTTCCTCAAATTATCTCATCTATCTTTTGCCTCTGGGCTTTTATCTCTATTCCTGTATACCTTTCCTTGTTTCTTATTCTATGGCTGGCTGTGTAGCTGGGTGGCTGGGTGGCTGGCCCCTGGTGTCCTCCTCCTTCCTCTCTTGTTCTTCGTCCTGCTTCTCTGGCTACTTCTTCTTTCTCCCAGATTTCTCCTTCCCTATATTCTCTCTACCTGCCAGCCCCGCCTATCCTTTCTCCTGCCTCATGATTGGCTGTTCAGCTCTTTATTAGACTATCAAGTGTTTTAGACAGACACAGTAACACAGCTTCACAGAGTTAGACAAATGCAACATAAGCAAAAGTAACACATCTTAAAATAATATTCTACAGCAATCATTCCTACAGGTGTGGGGTTACCCCTTCTCCCAGAATTCAGCTGTAAATTTCCTGAGAGAAAGCTCAGGGTGACGGGTGCCCTTGTGGAAACTGCTGAAGTTTGTGTAGGAGTCCAGCCCGGAAGAGCCACATCTTGATTTTGTAATATACTCTGTGGTGTGTAGGACTGGAAGTAGAGGTCAGGAACCTGAAGGAAGATGCCTTAATGCAGGCTAAGATGTGGGACAGGCATGGCTGGCAGCACTGGTATTGTTTGTTTTTTGTTGTTGTTGTTTGTAATCAAAATTTAATTTGACATTTTCATCTGTTAATTAATAACCACAGCAGTCCCTTCTGCAACTTTACAGATTGTAGCATACTTTATGTGTACTTTGACAAGGATCATCTACTGAACACAGACTTAGGTAAAATCCAATGACTAGTGTTGTACAGTGCAATGACAGTTGGTGACAAATGCTTCCTGTAAGGTCACCTTTGGCCACATGATGAGTGGTCATGTGATGAGTGGTGCTGCTTGGAAGGCTGTGGAACCAAGCTGGAGGAACCAGGTCACTGAGGGTAGGCTTGTGGTTTTATAAAGCAGCCCACTTCCTGTCTGCTCTCTGCCTGACGGAAGCTACTTCATGACCAGTTTTCTCATGTTCTGGCTGCCCTGCCTTTCCCACCACGATGGAATGTGTCTTCTCTAACTGAAAGCCAGAATAAGCCATCCCCCTGAGTGGCTGTTGTCAGGTCACAACTAACATAGCCAGAGTGCTCTTTCTTCTTCCTCCCAGTGACTGTGGGTGATGGGGCAGCATGCCCACATCTTTCCCGGATGCTCCTTTGCCTGCATCTTCCCAGGAAGGCTATTTTTTGAATTGTCTTCTTATACTCATGAAGCTTGGTTCTCTTCTCAGCTTGATTTTCCTACTCCTTATTTAAAGCCGCAAATTGTAATGTGCTGTAGCAGGTGGCCAATAAAGACTTCCGAATCACTGAAATGAGTTTTAGGGGTCTTCACCTTGACTTCACATAGGAGGAAGGACACACACATACATGCGCACACACACACACACACACACACACACACACACACACACACACACACACACTCTATCCTATCATAAAGTAAATGAAAATTCAATTGAGGAATAGATAGAGAGAGCTCAGTCAGTAAAGCATTTGCAGCACAATCACAAGGACCTAGGTTCAGTCCCTGGCACCCATGTGTAATATTTGGCATGATGACAATATTTTTGTAATCACAGCACTGGGGAGGTGGAGACTGGCAGATCCCCAGGGCATGCTGCCTACACAGTCTCACCTATTCAGTAAGTTCCATGTGCATTAGATATAATGTCTCAATAAAGAAGATAGGTGGGTCCTACCTTAATGCTTTAGGTTGAGGAATGTCATCTAAGGTAGAGAGCACTGGGCTCTATACAAATGTACATGTGAGTGCACATGTACACATACACTCAACCCCCCGTTGACTTCATATCTTCTATTGTCTGATTTTGTTTCCCCGCATCAGTCAAGCTAAGCCCTTACAAGGCCTTCTGTACCACCCATTTCTCTCTTCCTCCCCTAATTATTCCTCTTCTCAGACAAGCTTCAGTCTTTACCACTCTGCAGACATCCTTGCTCTTAAGGGCCCTGGGCATTTTCACACTCCCTCCATGCCTGCATATTCTCCTGCATTTGGCATGGCCAGTTCTTCCCTCTTGGGACCCTTCTTGCCTGGCTCTACAAGGACATGTTCCTGTTTGTGTCCATCATCCTCTCTGGTCCTGCTTCAGTCTTCTTTGCAAAATCAACTTGGAGACCTAAAAGCTGAGGTTGTTCAAGTCGAAATCTAAATCGTTTTCCAGTTCTCACTATGATTTTTTTTCTCGTTCGATCTCTGTTACTAGCATTTTTAAGCTGTTGCCCACTTAATATGTATTTCTGATTTTATCCTTTTTACTGAGTGCCAGCCTAATATGTCTCTCTGTCAGTTTTGTTTCCTGTTATGGTGTTGACATACCCTGACAGAACCAACTTAGGAGAGAAGGAGCTTGAGTCCGTCATAGCAGGGAGGGAGCAGCAGAAACATGATGTAGTTGGTCAGGCTGTATCTATGATCCAAAACAGATGGCAAAAAACACATTCATGTTTGTGCCCAGCTCCCCATCTTCATTCTTACACAGTTCAGGAACCCCTGCCTACGGAATGGTGCTGTCCACAGTGAGCTGGGTCTTCCCAGATCAGTCAGTACAGTCAAGGCAATCCCTGAACAGACATTCCTACAGGGGACTTGATCTAGACTTCTCATTGGGAATTTCTTCTAGATAGTGTCAAGAGGACATTCAAAACCAATTGTCCCAATATCAAACTGCAATCTGACTTTTTCTGCAGAGATTCTCACAAATGTTTTGACTGATGTGTCTTCAGGCCTCCCTCACTCCTGTGTGTCCTCCTCCAGTCTCTTCACTTTAGTCAACCACAGCTCACTCACCCAGTGGCTTATGGAAAAGGAGAACAAATTCCAACCAAGCAGTAATTCTTGTCATCTTATACCTCTCCTGTTCCCAGCCTAATCAATCAGTTGTCAAGTCCTGTTGATCCTCCCTATAAACTATAGCTCACCTGCTCTATTTCCCCTAATCAGTGTCTTGACCCGCTGCCTTTCTGTGGTTTGCTGTGCTAGCCCTTGAGTCCTCTCCACTGCTGCTGCCAACCTCTTTCATCACCATCTGGTCTCCAGCTAGAGAGAACTTCTCAATGATTTCTAGATACTGAACAATCCACACTCACATTCTGTGCCCATTGCTTCCCTTTATTTCAAGGAAGGCATGGCATTAATATCTGTAGATTCCTTGGTATGGCCATTCCGTCACATCTCTCTCTAACTCAATTAATAAGCTGCATGTAAGTGGTAGCTGGGGCTGTTGTTTTCCACATATTATATAGTATGCTGAGTCATGTGCCCGATGAAGAATTTCACTACTAGAAGGAAGAATGAGTCTCTAAATGAATGCAGACCAACCCTAACCCTGTCCACACCTCCCATGGAGAGATGTGGTGTAGGCCCAGGCCCTCCAGGAAGCAACCTGTATAGAGAATGAGCTAGAGAGAGCCTTTCATGGGATTGTGTTAACTCACCCTAAAACTCCAAATCCAAGAACTTTCTGCTCCTCTCTGAGGGGCATCAGGGGCACAGGCTCCAGAGCGGGTCTGAGCAGCATCTGGGCATAGGGGCCATAGCAGGGCTGAGGAGCTGAGGAGTGCAGGCTCCCCAGCAGGGGTCCAGAGAGGGGCTGAGGGGTATCAGGGGTGCAGGCTCAAGGGCGGGGCTCCAGAGCGGGCCTAGAAACAGTCTCTGTATGGCATTGGATAACTTCTGTGCAGACTTGGGTTCCAATTGTGGCTCTGCCATCTAACAGCTTCTGCCTTTTTGGCCAGTCATTTAAGTTCACCTGTGCCTCAGTCTCCACATACAATGGACCCAGAGTCAGTATGATATGACACAAAGATGCTGTCACTAATTAAGAGCACCTTAATCCCCCAGTACAGCACCTGACCTGTGGGCAATGATGTCTAAGTTTTAGAGTTTTTGTACTTTTGTCTATATTTCTGGTTCTTGACTTTTCTTTCTCCTGCTTCTTTTCTTCCCCCTCTTATCCCATGAAGAGAAGAATTACCAGTCCTGACAGAACACACTTCCTTATGTATGAGAAGTACAAACTTGACAGCCCTGTTTGGTGGGAGCATTTTGCTGGTACCCTGCTGTGTAGCAAGTTCACTTTGGGATAACATGCTGGGAGAGAGAAAAGGAAGATGTGATCTGAGGGGAGAAAATTAGAAAGTTAATTAAAAGAAACAACTTGGTAATTGAATTCCCAAACACTCTTATTGGGAGGGTGGGGTGGGAGTAGGTTATAGTACACAAATGGTATGTTTGCCTCAGTGGCAGGCCTAGCAGCCCTGAGTGAGACAAGCTTCAAAATACAAGACAGATGCCTGTCTTCATGGATGAGAAGATGTGTTGATATATCCATAGGCTCTTCAGGAGGACAGCATATGCATATTTATAATACATATATACATATTTATATGTGTGTATATGTCATACATATAACACATTATATACTATGTATATCATATATAATATTTATTATGTATATATGGATGTGTGTTAGTATCTTTTTCTGTTAGGAGTTAAAATTCCTTGCCTGCCCCCCAAAAACCCTGATAGGAGGTCTATAGTGCCAGAGGAGTACAGTCTATCACGGTGAAAACTTGGCATCAGGTGTGGACAGCATGGTGGCAAGAGCAGGAAGCTGACGCTGAGATTGAACAGCAAGTAGGGCCAGGCTACAAAACTGCAAACTCTGCCTCCCAGTGATGTGCTTCTTCCAGTATGGCTCCACCTTCTAAAGGTTCTGTAACCTTAAACAGCGCCACCTGCTGGCAATCAAGTGTTCAAAACACATTCAAACCACAATACATATACACACCTACAGTTACTGTTGTTGTTTTTGAGATATTATCTCAATGTACCTCAGGCTAGCTCTAAATTCAGTATATAGCTAAAGCTGACCTTGAACTTCTGATTCTCCTGCCTCAACCTCAGGAATCTTTGAATCACAGGTGTGTACCAACACACCCGACTAAGTATTCACATTTTAAAATACTATTGGCAGCTGATAATGCTTTTGGGTGAATTCCTGGACTAATACCTGTCACCTTGATGTCATGAAGATGGCTCTTTCTCTGTTGTCCATTAGCAACTGTTCTGGTTGTTTGTTTGTTTCCCTGAACTTTTATATGTCCTCACATAATCACACAAACAGAACCATATATTTATGCCTCTGACCCCCCTCCCCAAATATAAGAAGGATGGCCATTTAGTATTTTTTCAGAGGCTTGAATATTTATTCATCAAGTTATTCTTTTTCAAGATATTAAAGATCAACAATTTGAGCTGCTATTGAAATAAACAAAGACCCTATAATAATTTAGAATCATGGGCTCAGTGGTCAGGTAGAAGTAGATTCAAACCTGGACTCTAACCCACAGACTTTATTTGTGCAACCAAGGTATATTTATTGGCTGCCTGCTGTGTGGCTAGCACTATTGCAGCCTCCAACAATACCCTTAGTGTTGTGGCTTCTTTACATGTTGCTGGGATGATTTGCCCTGGGAAAATCAAGTTAAGCATGAAAGGGTTTATATTCTGGCTTACAGTTCTAGCACAGTCCTACAGCAGAGGAGTCACAGAGCAGGGGATTTGAAACAGCTGGTCACATCACATCTACAGTCAAGAAACAGAACGAATGAATGCTTCAAGTGCTCATCTGGCTTTCTCCATTTTACAGAATCCAGGCTCCCCTGCCAGGGAATGTGCTTACCCACAATTCAGAGGGACCTTCCCATATTACTGTAATAAATAATAATATGATAATCCCCCATAGACCTGCTCAGAGGTCGGTCTCCCAGGTGATTCTGGGTCCATCCAGTTGACAGTTAATGTTGACCATCACACTTGCCAGTTCTTATGGCTTTTATGAGTGTTGGATTTTAGAGGTCTGGAAAATGGATTTTAGCCTCAGACACTTAAGGATTTCCTGAGTTTGATTCTCCTCCCTCTTGTAGCAAATCTGTAGAAGAAAGAGCAGCACACTGAAGTGAGGCTTTGACTTGACTGCCAAGTTAATGTTGAGTGGGCTTCCCCTTGCACACCAGTCTACAAAGTACTCTGGAAAATGAATTAACTTCCTCATATCTACAGATACTAAGATATCTCACTTAAAGCACTCAGGAGCACAGATATGAGAGCCTTTGGGTCCAGCCAGGTTTTGTTTGGGAGAAAAGGCTTTATGGCTGACAGTAAGTCTGCATTGGTATGACAGAGGTGTACCTGCCTGCCTTTGATGACTAATGTCAGATTTTATATTTTTACAGGTTATGGTTTTGTAGATTTTGATAGTCCTGCAGCCGCACAGAAGGCAGTAGCATCCTTGAAGGCAAATGGCGTGCAAGCACAGATGGCCAAGGTAAGCCTGCTCAGACAAGAGGGTCTGTGCACATGTCCACTTTGTGTATGTGTATCTGTGTGTGAACAAATCTTAGTCTTTTGCAGTGATCAGACCCCAAATTATGGTTTACATTGTTTCTGTACTCAATTGTTAGGGAAATGAAAAATGCAATAGACTTGACTTGTTGTGATCTCTGGTTTGATATGTAGTTATTAATGAGCTCTTTGGTTGTAGAGACCCCAGTGATTAAAGGATACATGTGGAGGGCTCTGTTTTGTTTGAAAAAGGAGGTATGCATGCATGAGACTCTAGAACTTTCTTTAGTCAGCAATGCTGGAGTCAATATACACGTATGTACTGGTGTCTAGAACTTTCCCCAGGTGGCAGAGTTCTAGGGTAGCACAGAAAGTTCTCAATGATTAAATGGGTGCTAAAAATTCACTTATTTGTTCCATGTTTGGGAGGCTTCTCAGCTGATGGCTTCTTCCCTGATTTGTGCAGGGAAATGGCTTATTGCTAATGTCCTTTGTCTGTATTGCTGGAATTTCACTTTGGTCCATATACCAAAGTTTACCTGGAGAGTGATTTTCTTCATGTTCATCACTTTCAACATTTGCTCATTGCTTCATGGTATGCATTGTCTGGGACTTGTATGTGAAACTATGATGAATTTTTACATCCAAGTGAAAATTGTTCGTCGTCATTTTGTGCCGTGATTGCTACAGCGTTATAAGAATCTGCCTATGTGGTAAGATGATATGGATCTTGGGAACAATGCACACCAATGTCACTGGCTTCACTTTAATCTGGGACTCTAATGAGACAGCATCATAATGATTTAAGCTATGTGTGGTGGTGAATGACTTTATCCCAGCATTCTGGGATAAAAGCAGTGGCAGGCAGATCTCTGTGAATTCAAAGACAGCCTGATCTATATAATGTAGTTCAAGGTCAGCCAGGAATACACAGTAAGACCCTCCTCCAAAAACAAAAATGAAGAAAGAAAAAGTAAGAGTAAACACCAGAACTGTTGCTGATGACATTTGGATGTTCAGTAAATGTTGATGCTCAAATAGCAGTGGTTTTGAATCATCATAAATGGTCTAAGTTTAAAATATCCTTCCTGTTAATAGTTGAACTTACTAAGCCCAGATCTTCACACTGTCGGGTGCCACAGGCAACAGACCTTGAAATCTTGGGCTTCTGTTCCCTGCTTGTGTTTCTAGTTTTCCAACCCTGTTCCCCTAGAAATAAGTGGTGTGATGATGAAGTCCTCGGATGCCCTAGCCATTTGGATTGTGTTATGATTGTGCACATTCTCTGATAGAACCTTCCAGCATCAGCCCCAGCTTTCCGAGGATCAGCATCTGGGTCCTAGCCGCTGTGGATGCATGCTGGCCAATGTGTGTAGATCACATCTGCTAACTGGCTGTTAGGAGCCAATTTCCTCTTCAGTGACTGTGGTGGGTTCATTGTCTTTCTCGTTACTCAGGGTGATATAAGTTAGGATTCACCCAGCTGTGTATTCTGTTCTTTGTCAGGATGATGCCTGGAAGCTTTAGATTTGGTCAGGAATTGAGATTGATGAAGTTAATACTTTTAATTAATCAGGAAATTACATGCATGTCCTGGTTTAAAGGTTGTTTGGCAACAGTCAATGGCAGCTGAAGTAGCAATTTCCTGTACCCAGAAAACAAGTGCTAGAGTGTGGCTGCTGGCTGAGTTAGGAAAAGATTATAAAAATGCTTTAAAAAGAGAATAGGGAAGGACTGAAGAGATGGCTCAGTAGTAAAGTGTACTTGCTCTTCTTACAGAGAACCCCAGTCTAGTTCCCAGCAGCCATGCTAGGCAGCTTTGGGAATCTGATCTTCTCTTCTGGCTTATGTGGGAACTGCACTCAACTGTACACACACACACACGGAGGTGTACACACGTACACAGAGGTGTACACACGCACACAGAGGTATACACATGCACACAGAGGTGTACACACGCACACAGAGGTGTACACGCGCACACAGAGGTGTACACACGCACACAGAGGTGTACACACGCACACAGAGGTGTACACACGCACACAGAGGTATACACACGCACACAGAGGTGTACACACGCACACAGAGGTGTACACACGCACACAGAGGTGTACACACGCACACAGAGGTATACACACGCACACAGAGGTGTACACACACACACAGAGGTATACACACGCACACAGAGGTATACACATACACATTTTAAAAGGCAAAAAAAAAAAATCTTTAAAAGCTAAAGTATATTCTGGGGACCTGAGAGGTGGTTCTATGGTTAAAAGCACTTGTGGCTCTTAGAGAGGACGTGAGTTTGCTTCCCAGCACCCACATTAGTTATTCACAATTAACTTCCTGTAACTCCAGCTCCAAGGGATCTAGTACCCTCTTATGGTCTCCAAGAGCACTGAATTCAAGTGCATAGACACACACATACACACACAGACACAAACACACACACACACACACACAAAATTTAAAAATAAGATTAATCTATGTTTTAAAAAAGAAACAAACAAAATGGGGAACTTGAAAAGTAGCTGAGGAGATAAGGCACTTTCTGTGAAGCTGAAGACCTAAGTTTGATGCCTAGGTTCTTACATGGTAGAAGGAGAAAATAGACTAGCCAGAATCCTCTGACCTCCATATGTGTGTGCATTGTGTACATGTGTGTGTGAATCATACACACATATGTAAATACATAAATTAATTAATAAACTTTTCAAAGAAAATGGTTATTGGAACATATTCAGTACATTCTGTTTATAAACTTTTGAAATTCTGGAATTTATTAGATAGTAGTGGTTTATAAATAATGAACACACAGTTGTTTCTAAATTTTCAAGAGATAGAAATACACACACACAAACATATAAATGATATATAGTAGATAGATGATAGGTAGATGATAGAAAGATAGACAAATAAGTGATAGATGGTGATGATAGATAGATGATAAGTAGATAGATAGATAGACAGACAGATAGATGATAGGTAGATCATACACAGAGTTAAGCTTTTGTATTGAAAAGGCAAAGAAAGTTGACATTGACTTTAATATTTTCAGGATGCTTGTATATAAGGAATCCCTCCCTATGCCTGACTATCTTTCTCATGCATATGTATAGTAGTGCGTGCACGTGCGCGCTTACACACACACACACATACACACACACACACACACACACACACACACACACACACACACCAATCACTGACCTATCACCCAGTAAGGAAACTGTCTATACTAGCAATTCTTTAAAGACCTTCAAAAGGGATTATTCACTCTAGCTACCATTTTGGCCCTTGTCCCATATCCGAGGTGCAAAACCTGGAATGCCTGGCTGGGCTGTGGGGAATCACTCTGCTGCAGACTTTCTGAAGGTTTGACAGTTTCAGTCTTGCTGTCTGTGAAGTAAATCCTCACAAAGTGTGAGCCCAAAGCCTGCTTTAGATTCCCATCTGCCCACTGGAAAACTTTCAGCAATAAATGACTCTGTAATTTAACTACCCAGAAGAAAATAAATAGCCTCCGTTTGACAATGAAATGGAACAAGCTTGGCCACCTGTATTAGCAGATTTCTCACTGAGCTATTGAATTTCACGGCACTTTTTCCTTTGTCCTGGCGATAACTGTTATTTATTATCATATAAACCTGTAGTCTGCAGGGTGTGTGTTACTTGCAGTATATATTTTACCATTTAAGTATGCACCAAATCGCCTCCTGCATCCTTGTTCTTATCAGTATCCCACTCTGTTGGTTGTGGTGTGACATTTTAAAATCCCCAGGATTTTAAAATAAAATGCCTCCTGGAGTAGAAAGATGACTCATCCATCATGAGTGCATATTGCTCTTGCAGAGGACCTGAGTTCAATTCCCAATGCCTTTGTCAGGTTTCTCTGACTCAAATTCCAGGTGATCTAATGTCCTATTTTGGACACCACTGATACCTGCACTCACTTCCCCACACAGACATATGCAGAGACAGACAGATGGACAGATGGACACAAATGCTTATATAAATAGTAGTAAATATTTTTAAAAATAAAATTAAGATGCTACCTATATTTAATTTCCCGATAGCAAACTGGCACCAACTTGAAAGTGTGGGAGTTGCTTCCCTTAGCAAACATGTTCTAATATGTGCCTGTGAAAATATCAACTGATCCTCAACTACAAAGAACTGAATAGGGAATTAGCCAGGATGTAGTAATTGATCAGTGTGTCAGTCACTTTTCCATCGTTGTGATAAAACACCATGTACAAAGACACTTATGGAAGAGTTTATTTTGTGTTGTAGTTCCAGAGGAATGGGTCTATTATGGTGCAGAGGCATGGTAACAGGAGGGAGATATGGTGTCAGGAGCAGGACTCTAAGATAGTAAATCGACAGCAAATCTGAAGTAGAGAGAGGGAACTGAAAGTAATGAGAGGCTATGGACTCTCAAAGCATGCCACAGTGACTTACTTCATCCAGCAGGGCTGTACCATCTCCCCAGACATCACCACCACTTCCCTAAACAGTACCATCCCCTCCCCAAAAAGTGCAGCCAACTGCAAACTAAGTATTTAGATCCTAGAGCCTGTCAGGAACATTTCTCTTTCAAACCACGACAATGTATAATAAAGATAAGTAACCATGCACACAAATGAACATTTTCTTTCATGAGAAAAATTTGTGATTCTTATTTATTTATTTATTTATTTATTTATTTATTTATTTATTTTACAATACTATTCAGTTCTACATAATAGCCACAGATTCCCTTGTTCTCTCCCTTCCTGGCCCCCTCCCCTTCCCCCCAGCCCACCCCCCATTCCCACCTCCTCCAGATCAAGGTCTCCCCGAGGACTGGGATCGACCTGATAGACTCAGTCCAGGCAGGTCCAGTCCCCTCCTCCCAGATTGAGCCAAGCGTCCCTGCATAAGTCCCAGGTTTCAAACAGCTAACTCATGCAACGAGCCCAGGACCTGGTACCACTGCCTAGATGCCTCCCAAACAGATCAAGCCAATCGACTGTCTCACCTATTCAGAGGGCCTGATCCAGTTGGGGGCCCCTCAGCCTTTGGTTCATAGTTCATGTCTTTCCATTCATTTGGTTATTTGTCCTTGTGCTTTATCCAACCTTGGTTTCAACAATTCTCACTCATATAAACCCTCCTCTTTCTCACTAATTAGGCTCCCAGCGCTCCACCAGGGGCCTAGCCGTGGATGTCTGCATCTAGATTCCTAGTCCTTGGATGGGGTTTATGGATCAACTCAAAAAAATCAGTAGCCCTCCTATATACAATGGACAAAGAAGCTGAGAAGGCAATCAGAGATACATCATCCTTTACAATAGCCACAAATGACATAAAATACCTTGGGGTAACACTAACCAAGCAAGTGAAGGACCTATATGACAAGAACTTTAAGTCCCTGAAAAAAGAAATTGAAGAAGATGTCAGAAAATGGAAAGATCTCCCATGCTCATGGATAGGCAGGGTTAACATAGTAAAAATGGCAATCTTACCAAAAGCAATCTACAGATTCAATGCAATCCCCATCAAAATACCAACACAATTCTTCACAGACCTGGAAAGAATAATACTCAACTTCATATGGAAAAACAAAAAACCCAGGATAGCCAAAAGAATCCTGTACAATAAAACAACCTCTGGAGGCATCACAATCCCTGGCCTCAAGCTCTACTATAGAGCTACAGTTATAAAAACAGCTTGGTATTGTGATTCATTGGTGAAAGCCAATTTATAGAATTTTGTAAGTGCGTGCTGGTGAAGAATGTTGGTTTGAAAGATGCATTGGGCTTTGTTTTCTGGTTGTGGCACCACCTAGTTGTATGAACTTTCTGTGTTATTAAAATATCTCTAATAATCTTTAATAATAATATGGTGCTTAGACTGTTGGGGTACTGTGCAACTTTTGAAAATCCACAAAGCATTTGGCATAGTACTTTGATTGCAGTAAGAATCCAGTACCTGTGCATGGGTTAGTAAACATTGTGCATTGGATTCAGATGTGCTGGGAATCCTAACATATTTCAGGTCTTTTATTATCACAAGATAGTCTATAGGAAAATATTTGTAAGAGTTTTAGTCTGTAGATGTTTTGTGGGTTTTTTTTTTTTTTTGTGGGCCGGGCAGTGTGTTGGTTACAATGAAATATAGTTGTATGAAGCAGTAAGTCATTAGGTAGATGGACAAGGGGATGCGAGACTCTATGACTCTACAGGCTTCATTCAGAAAGAGGCCTGCAAGAATCTTTAGTCTAAGAACCCAGTGAGATTTCTGTCCATGTATATATTGCTGAGGATTGAGTAGTTTCATGGTTGGCTATTGCTAGGGGTAATCTGGATGGTTCGTCAGTGAATGTCAGATGACCAATAAACATCTGTTGTGGCCAGTCATTATTGAGGGGACCATGTGGGCAGGGGAAAGGCAAGAATCTCAAAGATAAAGTTATTTGTATTTTGGTAACCAAACTACTTTAGTTTCTTCAACTGTTACTGTTTTACCCAAATGGAGGAGCTTTGCAAATGGTATGACCATGGCTAATGAAAACCTCTTTCTTATTCTGTGTTTGTAACATTTATTCTATCTGCCTTATTGCAAAATCTGTGGACCAAGAATTTTAGCTATTACAAATCTTGACAGCCATGAGGTAGATCTAAGAAAGTTATTGGCTGAGGAAAATGGGTCTGCAAATGCATGAAAAGAAGAAATTGAAGAAGTCCCTACTAAGGAGTTGAAGAGATTGTTAAGCAGTTTAGAACACTGGCTGCTCTTGGAGAGGATGTGGGTCCAAGTCTCAGCACCCATATGATGACTCAACTCTCTGTAACTCCAGTTCCAGTGGATCAGGCACCCTCTTCTAGCCTCCATGCACTGCATACACATGGTGCATAGACATACATGCAAGCAAAAGTCATACACATAAAAAATAAAATAAATCTATTTTTTCATTAAAGTAAAAATTAACTATAGCTTAGCATACAGATGTTTATTTGACTGATAACATGGAAGGTTCTGGATAGTTCAAGAACATTAACATAGGCACTTAACAGCAAGGAACAAGTGAACAAAAGGTCTAAGCCACTCATGTCTAAATGTTACTAAACCCTCTTGGGCAGGAAAGAGATTCTTGCTTTGACAGATATTTCAAGACTCACGACTATGTAAACACACACCTGAATTTTGCCATCTATAGGGGACTGGCCTGCTATTATCTTCTAGGACCTATGTGTGAGTCCTCTGCTTTTCCATTCTACTCAGCCATATAAGGAATACTTTATAATACTGTTGTGGAACATACTTAGGATCTTATTTTTATTTTTAATTAGGCATATATGTGTGTGTGAGTGAGTCTGTCCACATGAGTTCAGTACCCACTGAGGTCAGAAGAGGGCATCTGATCCTCTGGGTCTGGAGTAACAGACAGTTGTTGGCCCATATGTGGGTGCAGGGACCTGAACTGAGGTCCTCTGCAGGAGCAGCCAGTGTCACTAGCCTCTGAGCCGTCTCCTCAGCCCCTAGAATGTATTTAGGTAGCTGTGATTCAGAAGCTAAGTCTGCTGCAGTTTTCAACACAGTTCGTTCCTCTTGGTTGCTAACCATGCAATGGAAGTGGCCGTTCTCCATAGAGGCTGCTGCTGGGTGTTCTTGTGGACACACACACGGAGGAAATGCAGTACCTCCCACAACCAAGAATTTCATCTCATTTTCCCCCTAGTTGATATGTTTTAAACTCTTGGTACAGGAAGTACCAAGTGTTTGCCTACCACATGTCTACAAATATATTTGTGACCTCTGTTTTGTTAGATATGTCAATTTGGCTCAAGATTCTTTTTTCAAGACAGGGTTTCTCTGTGTTGTTTTGGTGCCTGTCCTGGATCTCACTCTGTAGACCAGGGTGGCCTCAAACTCACAGAGATCCAGCTGGCTCTGCCTCCCAAGTGCTGGGATTAAAGGCATGCGCCACCACTGCCCGGCTCAAGATTTTTTTAAATGCTTTTCTTCCCTTGATCTTACTGCAGAATTCAGGGATTCAAAACCCAATATTGAAATTTTGGGGGTCCATCTTAATCCCATTCATTAATTATCTGAGATCTTTGAAACTGAATCCAGTTGATATTTCTATTAGCTTTTACCTAACAATTTGCATAATCTGTCTGTAGATGATGCCCTGCTTTTTCCAGGTGATGTGATTGTCTTCTCCTAAGCTGAAGGGTGAGTGTGTATGTCAGTAGAAATTCCTGCTTCTCCAGTATTGGAAAAATTAAATTCAACCAGAAAGTGCCCAAGTGTTCTAGACTCTGGTCTCTACCCACCAATCATGTGTTCTATTCATTGTCTGTGAGGGGTCCAAGGCCTTTGCAAGTTGTACACAATGTCAACCCTTTCCTTCTGCTTCTTGAAGGGACTGTGCCTAGAGGCAAACTCAGGAAAACACTTATACTTTAACATGCTGCTGAAGAGTCCCATAGCAGGAGCCCTCCTCTCTGCTCTGACCTTGATGGTCTATCCTTACAGCTGAACAGAGCTTCTCCTCGCTGAGAATAGACTGACAGGTCCTGTTTAAATCAGGCTCATCCTTGTAGGACCCTATCCCACTGAAATAGACAGAAAGTCCATCAGAATGAGAAAAGTATGGCTAGAGAGATTGCTTGGTGGGGAGAGGCCTGCTGCTAAGGCTGAGGACCTGAGTTCTATTCTTGTCACCCATGCAATGTATGGAAAGAACTGTCTAGTTATAAATACAATACAGGAAAAATAGAATTTTAAAAAATTGCATACTGTGAATGAGTGTAGCCCGGTACTCGGTCTGATGCTGTGTTCCCACCATCTCAGAATGTCCTTTTAAGCTGGTACTTAAACTACTCAAGCATGCCATGAGACTCCATCTCTGTCTGCCAGGCAGCGGGTTGAAATCCCAGTCACTTTAACATTCCCCCTTCTTTTTATCAAAGAAGTACCCTGAGTTGAAAAAAAATATTCAATTTCAGGAGAAAAAAAGGAGTCCATATTTGTTTTCTGAAGTTGAATATTGTTTTCAACTTCCTAGTGAGGTGGTAGACATTACTGACATCATACAGACAGTCCTGTAGTCATAGCACTCACAAAGATAATTAGAATTCTATGGAAGAAGGTCACATTGCTGAGAGTGGAGATGGGCACTCCTACAGATCAAACCCAGATCCTGGTCTGTAGATCCCAGGCACTGAGCCTCTTCCTTGGCCCTTGGATACATATAACAAAGTCTTTTTATAGAGCCCAGGATGGCCTGGAATTGCAATTGTCAGTCTTCTGCCTCAATATCCTGATTGCTGGGATCAACAGCACATCCTGTTTACATACTCATCTCCATCCTTAAGAATCTGACCCTGTAAGCATCTCTTCTTAGGTCTTCCTGCACAAAATACAAGTACTTTATAAGGATACAATATCATATCAAATAAGGATTCAATGTGTGGAGAAGTATTTCATGTTGAACACAACACACAAATGCCTGTATTTTAACCCCCCTTTCCATGTATTGCCTTATTAGTGTAAAAGCCATTCAAGGAAGCTACTCGACCTCTGGCCCCATATATCCCTGAAAAAAGAGCTTTTCACTTCCCCAAGAAATACAACTGAATCCAGGAAGAAATGATAAATTTATGGATTTAAAGGACCAGGTTTTACAGACATCAGTATTCCAAAGGCAGACAAGTGTTTCCTAATGGAAACATAGGGTTCTTATGGCTCTCATTATGGATTATCTGTGAGAGTGTATATCATTCTGTGTGTATAGCTATGTGTATGTGCTTGATGTTCTATGAATGTGTATAACATATGCATGTGTGTGTAGGTACACATGCCTATGTGTGCACATGTGTGTGTGCACATATGTGTGTGTGTGTGTGTGTGTGTGTGTGTGTGTGTGTGTGTGTGTGTGTAGGCTAGAAGTCAACATCCAGTTTCTCCCACAAATATTCCCCCCTTAGTTTTTGAGATCAGGTCTCTCATTAAGCTTGGAGCTCAAGGATTCAACTAGGTTGTTTGAACAGTAAATTATGGAATCCAGAGTCCCCTCCTCCCCATGCTAGGATTATAAATGTACAGAGCCATTTTTGGAGATCCAAACTCAGGTCATCATGCTTGCATTGGAAATATTTTACCAACTGAGCTCTCTCCTCACCACTTAGTAATTATTTTACACAACATAGTCCATTGTTTGCTCATCCTCAGTCCTCTTAACTTTCAGAAGAAAATATTCTGTGAGCACACAAATACATGTCCCCCATAGGCTCATACATTTGAACTTGGTCCCCAGTTGGTGGCACTGTTTGATGGAGGTTATGAAACCTTGAGGACATGGAACCTTGGAGAGAGGACATTGTTGGGGAGGTGGACTTCAAAGGTTTATAGCCTTGCCTCACTTCCTGTTCACCCTCTCTCACTTCCTGTTCACCCTCTCCCACTTCCTATTTACCTTGTCTCACTTCTTGTTCATTTTCTCTCACTTCCTGTTCATGCTCACTCCTTCAGTGTGTGGTTAAACTATGAACAGTCACTTCCTGACCCATCTACCTGTATCCATGCCTCCATACCATTATCAACCTTCCTTGAATCCATATACCAAAATAAACAGCAATGGGCAGTAACTCGCATGCACACCCTATTGTCTTATCTCATTCTTTACAAGGATCACAGTCATCAGAAATATTTATTTAATTTTGTTTCCCTCATGAATGTTATTGTTCAGTAACAATTTATCTTACCTCATCTCCAGGAACTAACTGGTCAGACCCTCTAACACAGACTCTGGGGATGTGTTTTTAAAGCTTTCACCAGTACACTGATGTTTAAATATACTAATGGTCAAGTCTCAGGATACACATGTGCCATAGACAGGAACCAGGAGGGAAAAAGACTACATGCAGATTCAGTAAGATGATAGGCAGAAACACCATGCTGTGGATTAAAGGAAACAAAGTCAAATTCAGAAAAGTTACAAAGAAAATAATAAGAATCTAATTCCATATCAGTGCTGGTCTAGAATAGATGCCACAAAAAGTAAATCAGCTTCTTGAAGAATTGTAGTAAACCTTTTATCCAATACACAGAAAAGCAAAGGTCAAGTTATAAACAGAGAAGAGAATGTGGTGTGGTGGCAGGCAGAGGGTGGAATGCCATATGGCAGTTGGTGTGTCGTGTAGACACACACCTACAGCTATGCAGACATTAAAAAAGAGTTAAGCTATGAATAAAGTCAGGTACATGTCCTCCATCCACACCAGAGATAAATGTGGTTGACAGAAAAGAAACAATTTATCAGCACTTTTTATACCTTTATGATGCTTCTAGACATTGGAGGAAAATGGAATAATGACTATAAACTGTGGAAGGTCTGACCACAAAATTGCTCATTGCACATTTGGAATTATGCATTTGGGGACTTGCCCTACTGTAGACTGCTGCAGTTCATTCAGGAAACAGATTTTAAAACAGCATCTAAAATTAAGTAAAAGGTATTAATTTAAAGATACAAGCTCACCAAATAGTCTCCATGTTCAGACAGAAAGAGAGACCATCAGGAACATGCTGGAAGTCTTCTGTGGTGAAGTGACATGGCAGATAGAGTCAAGTGGTGAATTCTTTCTGCACATGCTAAAATTAAAAGAGTACATTTTTATTTTATTGTTATTTGTGTGTTTGTGTGTGTGTGTGTGTGTGTGTGTGTATGTGTGTGTCTGTGTGTGCAAGTATGCATATGTGCAGGGACCAGAGAACAGCTTTAGGGTGTTTGTCCTTAGTGTTGTTCATCTTCCTTTATCCCTCCTCTCCTGCTTCCACCTCCGCCTCCTCCTTCTGCTCTTTCTCCCTTTCTCTCCTCTTTCTTTCTTCCTTCCTTCCTTCCTTCCTTCCTTCCTTCCTTCCTTCCTTCCTTCCTTCCTTCCTTCCTTCCTTCCTTTCTTTCTCTCTCTCTCTCTTTCTCTTCCTTCCTTTCTTCCTTCCTTCCTTCCTTCCTTCCTTCCTTCCTTCCTTCCTTCCTTCCTTCCTTCCTTCCTTCCTTCCTTCCTTCCTTTCTTTCTTTCTTTCTTTCTTTCTTTCTTTCTTTCTTTCTTTCTTCCTTTCTTGAGATGGGATCTGTTGTTTGCCATACCAGACAGACACTGACCTATTAAGCTATACTCTCAGACTAGCCAACTCCAGAGAGCCTCCCGTCTCTGCCTCCCCAGCCCTGGGATGACAAGTGAATGCTACCATACCCAAGATATTTTTCCTATGGGTTCTGAGGTTGCATCTCAGGTCTTCATACTCATCCAGCAAACACTTTACAGGCATCTGTTTATCTTAATAAAATATCACCACTGACTCTCACATTATTAAGAAAGCAGACCACCTTCCTGTTCTGTTTAAATGTTTTTACTGTGTAAACAAATTCACATGGAAAAAAGAGTTGAGGGCCCTCACATTGAGTAAGTTCATTGGTGGTCAGAGGACTGAAAGTGTGCAAGATCACTGCCCTGGCCACTTCATTACTTCATTAACTCAGACAT
This sequence comes from Peromyscus maniculatus bairdii, assembly GCF_049852395.1. Classification (NCBI taxonomy): domain Eukaryota; kingdom Metazoa; phylum Chordata; class Mammalia; order Rodentia; family Cricetidae; genus Peromyscus; species Peromyscus maniculatus. Next base: position 114,370,259 of record NC_134858.1, on the reverse strand, counting down.
TTGTTCACCAACATCAAGCCCACAAAAAAAAAAAAAAAAAAAAAAAAAAAACAAAGAAAAAACCATCCTGTCTTTTGTGGGTGAGCAGAAGCATTGGCGCCTTGAATGGAGGAAGGACATGCACTTACCTCTCCCCCTGCCTTGGGAATTGGGGAACTAAACCACAGCAACACTCAGACTGAGACAGAAAGGGATGCCATCCACTGGAACCCATTCTGAAGTCTCTGTTAATCCCTACAAGCATTGGGAAGCTTTCCTAGTGACTCATTTCACGCCTTATCCAAATTTAATAAAGAGTTTCACCAGCATATTTGCCCTGGACCCCAGTATGCTGTTAACATCTCTTTTCACATGTGTCCTGAAACATCAGCTTCCTTGCCCTTGGCCAGATGTGTTGGAGAAGAACATGGCTGACTGAAAATGTGAGGGTATCTTAGGTGGTGGGCTGTTGTCAAAAAGGTTGGATCCAGGAATCAAGATATTTTCCTGAGGTTTTGCTGGGACATAGGAAGCCAGCAAATGGCTGATAATGTCCAGGAAATTAACAACTCCTACATATGGTGATACTGTGATCCCAGCCAAATGGTGTTTAGCTGATGGGCTATGGCTCTCATGGGGGCTGTTAGTACAGTACAATGGTGAGGCTTTATTAATCCAACTCAGTGCTAAGCCTCATGGTGCTCTAGTTGAAGGACTTAACCACCATACCTATTATTGTTGTAGACCAGAAAAGTGAGCTCTTAAAGGCACCAAAATTCTGTACTGCAGAATTCCATGCTGTTATTTTAGTGATCCTCTTTGTGTTTGTACATGTGTGTGGTAGATGTGTGTGTATGTTTGTGCATGCATATATGTGCATCTATGTATGCCAGAGGTTGACATTGGATGTCTCCTTCATTTTCTATCTTATTATTATTTCTTTGAGGTAGGATTCTTTAATGTGCCTGGAGCTCACTAAGTTATCTATACTTGCTGGTCAACCAGTGTTAGCAACTCCACTGTCTCAGCCTCTCTTCTTCCCAGATCTGGTGTTACTGATGTATACTGCCTGCCAAGCCTTAGGGATCTGAAGCTTGGCTCTCAGGTGTGCTCAGGAAATACTTGACCAACTCACCTATCTCCCCAGACCATTTGTGTGCTTCTCTTGTGATGTTATCTATGTTATCTAACTTTAGAATTCTGTAAAGTGAGTAATCACTACCTTTTACTTTTGAGAAAGATATGAAGTCTGATGTTATCTTTTCTAGGGTCCCGTACCTGTCCATCAACATGGTTAGTTAAGCTGTTGCATTTTTTTTTAAGATTTACTTTATTTTTTAATTTGTGTTTGTGCGTGAGTATATAGAGCAGTGCAGTGCCTGCAGAAGTCAGAAGAGGGGGTCATATCCCCTGGAACTGGAGTTACAGGTGAAGTATGGGTGTGGCAACTGAACTTGGGTCCCCTGCAAGAGCAGAACATGCACCTCACAACGGAGCCGTCTCTGCCGCACCTTGCTTGTTGCACTCTTATTGCCCATTGCTTCTGGCACTGGTGTCTAGTGCAGAGTTGGGACTGCCTTGGGCTGTGTGCTTGTAGATATGGATGTCCTTCCATGCCTCATCATCTCCTCCCATGAGTTATCTTCCTGGGTCCCTGGGACTCCTGTTTCCGTGGCAGTTCCCATGGAAATCTTGTTGGCGGCTCACTCTAGGTCATGCTCCCTCTCGTCTGCATTCACATAGGACCGTGTACGTTTTCCAAGAATTCAGGATTTACAGTTTAACTGCTATTCGAAGATGACTAGATCGCTGTTGCTCTCCCGGGTTAGCCCAGGGCTTCTTAAACTCTGGCCTCTCAGACCCTTTTCTACTTGAGGAAGTTGTATGTGACTCCATGCATCTAGGTTGATAGGTATATAAAATGGGTACACAAAACAAACATTTACTCATGATAAATGCCAATGAAGTGGATTCTAAATTCTTTGGCATGTGTGTAATTTCACTGTTGTGCAAAAACAAAAAGCAGTTTGCACACTGGTGAGATTCCAAACAGGTCAGTTACTTCAGAAGCTTGAGCAGTGAAGTCATTGCTGAAGAAGATAAAAAATGAGACCAGTTGAAAAAATAGTTCTTAAGCTGTAAGACCTACAAATGGGTCCACGTGTTAAATTTTTGATCACTAAAAATTCCTTCAACTAGAATTCTGAAACCAGAAGTGTTGATGTTTCTAGATAATTAACTATGGATGTTAGATTCCCCACCCCCATCCCCAGGAAATGGCCCAGTTCTTTTACTCTTTAATATATCTCCCTAGGTGGGCCTTAGCAGTTAGTGGTCATTAGTATTCTTTCAGGGATAAACCTCTAGAGAAGTGAAATTGGCTGACATTTATCTGTCAGTCTTCTTTTCCCCTAAGGTGTAGGAAATGATGACAAATTAGTCTTAGGTGTTTTGAGATGTCTTTTGGCATATCAGCTCTGCCAGCATGTTCCAAACTAAAGCTTTCGTTCCTCTTTCCATGCACTACAACTCCATGGGTCTAGGTCTTCCCTAAATATTTTTAGTGCAGTGGTTATATATTTGTGGTTTCATAAGTTTGTTTACTCTTATTTAATATGCTTTCCAAGATGCAAACTGCCAGCAAGTTATGGATTAAACAGTGTGACGCGTGGAGCATAAATGTTTATGTTGAAGAATAAAATGCAAGTAGCACAGATATCTTGTTGGCCTTGGCATTGACAAGAGGGGAGTATATAGCTTTAATACGGGTCACTCCCTTCCCAGCCCCAGGCTGTTCCCAGGCCCTGTCTGCAGGGAGGATTGTGCCATTCTGTGGGAGTCGCACTGAGTTCTCCATGCTCCACAGCTAGGTGACTCTGTCACTTAGGTCACAGGACGGGCTAGGGAGTTGTCTCTGCTCCTTGCTTTGAGTCAGGACCTGGTGAAAGAAGGAATGGTGAGAGAGAGGGTGCAGAAAGCACAAGCCAAGAAGGGTTTAGAGAGGGTCGAAGTGGAAGATGACAGGTCATGGCTTCACAACTGATGAACCAGAGAATAAAACACCGGTGCCTGGTGGCATCTGCCCTTGGCAGCTCAATTCTGTAAGCAGGGAAGGCGGCAGTGTTTTGTGGAGCCTTTTTTACAGGCCCTTGGTCCAATGTATTGGGTGGATATGGTGTTCCATTTCTGGGGTGCCCATTCCCTGAATTAAGGATATATGTCCTCTCCCATTAATACAGCTAAAATGCCCCTTCCACCACCTGGCACAGTAACTACTTAGGAGCTGAGTCAATGTAGACACTGGTTGTTACAGGGTCCTAGCTGTTTTCTTTTCTTTCTGGCTTTGTAAAAACATGAGGCAGGCTACGCTTGGGTCCTGTTGCTTGCTGATGTCTAGGTGTTTGGGGCATTTGTTTTTGGATCCCTGACACATTCTGTCTCTCATTCTGGCTTTGGTGAAATTCAGTTTTCATAGGCTTTGGCCTTTTTTTTTTTTTTTTTTTTTTTTTTTTTTTTTTTTGTAAGCGTGTTATTGAGTCGCACACCTTTGTGATGGGGTTACAGATTTTCTCTGATGTTTCGTGCTGATGATAAATTAGATCAGCGTGGCTGGCTTTCCCCACTCCTGCCTTTCACTCAGCACACTTAATGGCCTTACAGCACTGCCTCCCCATGCTCCTGTCACTGATAGTAACGAGTTTATTGTTTGTAACCTCATTCACACCAAGGCTTGCAGAGATGTGAGTGTGTCATTCATTTGGTTTGACTATGAAGTCCTCCACAGGCTCACATGTCTGAACAGTTGGCCTCCAGTTTGTGGCACTGTTTTAGAAGGATGTTCCATGTTAGGAAGTGAATCCTCTCTGGGTGGAGAGGACCACGGGTGTGGGCTTTGAGGTGTTGTGCTCAGCCCTACTTCCTGTCTATTTTCTGCTTCCTGACTATGAAAGGGGTATAACCAGCTGCCTCTCACTCCTGTCGCCATGCCTTCCCCATCACCATGGACCTTCTCCCCTTAATTAAACTAAAATCAACCCTTGCTTCACTATATCATTTCTTGTCAGAATTTGGACACAGCAAAAAGAAAACAAACTAATATAATCATGATTTTTCTTAAAGGGTAATCAATGCTTGGGCTCAATACCTTGCACACCAAGATTTGTTCTTGTGAATTTTTACACATTTGAGTTTAGCAGGAGAGCAAACAGAACACAGTAATGCATAGATTTGGGGAAGAGAGCCAGCATTGGTCGTGGTTTGCTTTATCATATGACTCTCTGAAGCATCCAGGAGAAGCTGTCATGTATAATTTCTCATAATAAGCAGGGGCAACTTTATAAGCAAAACACATGACTGCATTTTATTTATGTGATATAAAATCACAAGCAGGCATAAGTGGACCTGAGAAAAGCCAGCAGCCAGATTAAATGCTGCCATCTGCTCCCGGTTCCTCTGCAGAGCCCCTCTGCTGTTTATTCATGATTCCTTCTTCTAGCTCTTACACAGACGATACTGCCAGTGCTAACCTGGAGCAGCACACTATGCGAGAAAACAATTATATCAATACTGGCTTTCCTTTCAATTAGAAAAACATTTCAACTGCACGAGCTTAAGGAAGAAAGCATCTCCCACCAGAAGATGAACCACACAAGGAAACTGGTAAACAAAATGGCCTGAAAAAGAGAAAGATGTCATGTTTGTGTTCCAGCTTCACTCAACATCAATTTTCTATTAACACCAGTACGTTAGATATGCTGGAAAGTGCCAAATGCCACCATGGGGTTCCCGAGTTGCTGTATTTGGTAATACCCAAATGGGTAAGTTATCGTGTCCGTTTACTGCAGTTGAGATTTGTGAGTCAAAAGATCTGAATGGCAGTCCACTCATGAGAATTTGGTGTTTGAAGGGTCACTGCATGGGCTTTGGCTCGGTTACATTTGAGTGGCTGTGACAAGGTAGGACAGGTAGGTGGCTTGAGGGTGGCAGACATCTGCTTCCTGCAGTGTGCTGAGAGTGCCCGCTTCCTCACAGAGCCTTCTACCCATGTTCTTATGCAGTGGATGCTAACAAGTTCCTGTGGGCCCCACAGTGGTCATTCTGTGAGTGACCCGTTTGCCCTCATGACCTCTTCAAAGGCCTCACATCCTAACACTATCACTTCTAGATTTGGAAATGTGAATTTGAGGAAAATCGGCATTCTGAAGATGGCCGCAGACCAATTTACAGAGAAAAATAGCCTGTTTTGGGGTTTTTTTTGTTTGTTTGTTTTTTTTTTTGTTGTTTTGTTTTTTTTGTGTGTGTGTTTGTGTGTATTTTAACACTTTTTTCTATCAAATACCTTTAACTAAAAAGAAACTTCAAAGCATTTTGTTGTTTTGATTTCTGTCTAGAAAATTAATTTCTTATTGTTGCTTTTTTAATAATGTTATTTCCCTAAATTTTTCTATCAAATATTATTAAAACTGAAGTTTGTTGGGCAGGGAGGATAGCTCACGAGGTAAAGATGCTTGCTTCCAAGCCTGACAACCTGAGTTCAGTCCCCAGGACCCACATTGTGGAAGAAGAGAACTCATTCCAACAAGTTGCCCTCTGACCGCAATATGCATACTACAGCAAGTACATACTCACGCAAATATATACACCCCACAAACAAATAAGTAAGTGTAAAAAAACACACTGAAGTCTATATGAACTGTGTTTCAAAATCTGAGCATGGTGACTTATGCTGGGAACCCCATAGGTAAGCTTGAGGCAAAAGAATCATCTGAATTTAAGGCCAGCCTGATCTGAATAATGAGACCTTGTCTTGATAAGTAAAGTAAGAGATAAAGAAAAAGGAAAAGAAAGGAAAGGAAAGGAAAGGAAAGGAAAGGAAAGGAAAGGAAAGGAAAGGAAAGGAAAGGAAAGGAAAGGAAAGGAAAGGAAAGGGGAGAGGCTAGGAGAGGAGAAGTGAGGAGAGGAGAGGGGAGGGAGGGAAGGAGGGAGGAAAGAAGGAAGGAAGGAAGGAAGGAAGGAAGGAAGGAAGGAAGGAAGGAAGGAAGGAAGGAAAGAAGGAAGGAAGGAAGGAAGCAAATAGTTGGATGTGATGGTACACAGTTGCAATTCCAGTGGTCTGGAATCTGAGGCAGGAGGGTTGCTACAAATTCAAGGTCATCCTTGGCTGTAGTTTGAGACTGTCTTAAAATAATAAAGCAATGATATTTTTGCATATGTTGCTCTTGAACCTTAGCCTTTTATTCATTGGTGATAGTCATTCATTGCTACTGGTTTTAAGAAGAAAAGGTAAGCTATATGGAACAAAACCTGTGTGTGTGTGTGTGTGTATTCTATATGAGTTGTCTGCATGTGTGTATATGTGTGCTGTGTGTGTGTGTTGAGTATGCGTGTATGTGTGTGTATATATATGTGTTATACATGTATATGTGTATGTGTTCGTGTGTATGTGTGTGTGTTGAGCATGTGTGTATGTGTGTGTATATATGTGGTATGCATGTATATGTGTGTGTGTTCATGTGTATGTGTATGTGTGTGTTGCCTGAGTGTGTACATGCCTGTTTATATATGAATTAACCAAGGTAATGATCCTTGTTTTGTGCCATGTGTGTACAGTAACCTCAGAGGCCAGGAAGGGCATTGGATCCACTGGAGCTGGAGTTGTAGGCACTTGTGAGCCTCCTGACATGGGTCATGGGATCTAAACATGGATCCTCCACAAAAGCAGCAAGTCAAGTGCTCTTAACCACTGAGCCATCTCTCCAGGCCTTCTTGATTTTGAAACAAGGTCTCACTCTGCAGCTCAGAGTAGAGCTCACTGTGCCCAGGCACAAATGCAGAGAAAACATATCATCCAGAACCAGCTCATTCCACTTTGCTATTTGCTTTATGGTAGATTATTTCCTGTCAGTCTTACTGTTCTATTACTGTGAAGAGACACCATGACCAAGGAAGCTTAGAGAGGGAAACCTTTAATTGGGGACTTGTTTACAGTTTCAGAGGGTAAATCCATGATCATGGCAGGAAGCATGGCAGCAGGCAGGCATGGTGCTGGAGCAGTGGCTGAGAACTCATATCTAATCTTCAAGTTGCCGACAGAGAGAGACCTAGACCTGGCCTGGCAGGGATGTTGAAACCTCAAAGCCTACCCCCAGTGTCAGACTCCTCCAACAAGGCCACCTCTTTTCCAACAAGGCCACACCTCCTAATCCTTCCTAAACAGTCCACCAACGGGTTATCAAACCTTCAAACATATGAGCCTGTGGGAGCCATTCTCTTCAAACCACCACACCATCTGAGCCTTCTCTCAGTCTGTCCATGTCAGTCATACTTTCATTTTGTCTATAAATACCTCATCATTTACTTTAGCCAGTTAAACATGTGTCTGTACTCATGTCACCATGACTCAAATCCAAGTTAATTTTTAAATTAAGTCAAATTTTTATGGTGATATTTAAACAAACTGGATTAATTGAAACATAACAACTTCTTATCAAATATTCTAATGAGTTCATACCAACACTGTAAAGTGCAGTAGAATGTTGAATGATGGGGCCCAGTGTGTTTCTTATGGTGTTCATCAATTCTAAGTTATTTCCTGATGAAAAGGCAGGACTATCCAATTTCACAGAGATATGTCTGGTGATGACATGGTGTGTGTGTGTGTGTGTGTGTGTGTGTGTGTGTGTGTGTGTGTGTGTGTGTGTGTGTTTGATCTGTGTCTCTGTGTCTTTAAACTCCTTGTTTGTGTTAGAGAGAATAGTAGAAAATAGAAAGCTTTCCTCTTTTATGCTAATGTAACTTGCTGTGTTTTCTTCTTGTTTCCTTCACATCCTCCCTTGATAATTAGTTGTAATTGTCAACTTGACACAATCTAGCATTATCTGGGAAGAGAGTATTGATGAGGGATAATCTAGATCAGGTAGACCTGTGAGCGATTGTCTTGATTACCTTCATTGATAGAGGAAGACCCTGCCCACATTGGATGGCACCATTCCCTAGGGCTGTGTCCCCTATGATGTAAGACTAGAGAAGGAATCCCGAGTAGGAGGCACACATGTATTTATCAATTGTTTTGTGCTCTGGGGTGTGGCTGTGACAGGGACTAGCTGTTCCAAGTTCTTGCTGCCTTGACTTCCTGCTGTGATGGGAGCTGTGCCCCGGGATTGTCAGTGAACATGAACCCTTTCTCCCCCAGGTTGCTCTTGTGTCAGGGGATTTTATCCCAGCAGCAGAAAGGAAACTAGTTGAGCTCTGCTCTGTGCAACACTTCCTGCAGTGTTTGAGTCCTCAGACTTAGCGTTACAGGATTCAGGTTTTATTTCCACTCTGTCACGGACCAGTGCCTCTAAGAAATACCATAAAAATGAATGATCAGAAAAATGAAATAAAGGTAAACAGGCACATAAAATGCAAGCCTCATTTTTATTATTAGTTTGAAAACACAAAGCCAAACTTATCAAATTGCTGTAAACATTTCTGAATGGTGCCTCTCAGAAGGCATGATCCCATCTCCTCTAACACATGAGTGCTTTGGTATATGGCCTTCATCTTCAGTTCACACGTACTACTCCGGCCTTCGTCTGCACAGTCAGGTGAGAGTCACAGTGTTGAGTCAATTGCTATGGTGGTGGTGTTCCTGACAGAGCCCCAGTAAGGAGCTGCAAAATCCTGAATGCTCTCCTACCTGGGTGACTGGAATGTTATGTGATTCAAAGGCTCCTGGAGTCAAAACATCTAGAGTCTTAAAGATATGTTGGAGGAAGGTACCATCTCACCCAGCTTCCCAGCAGGTTGTATTGTGGTATATTAAACAGAGTAACCACATGCAGGCCAACTGGTGCTTTGGGGCACAAAGTCTGCACTGTTTTCCCTGGATACTAGGAGACAGAGAGTTCATCATTACCTCTGTGACACAATGCATACGTAGCAAATATTTGTTTTCAGTAGATGATATTGATTCTCAACTTGACAGGATCTCAAATGACCTAGGAGATAGTAGACCTCTGGGCATATCTGTGAGGTTGTATTGCGTTGGGTTAAAGTTCGGTAAATGTGGGTGACACCATACGTGGGCTGGGATTCTGGATTAAATAAAGAGGATTAAAAAAACTCATTTCTTCACTAGTGTTCACCTGTCTCTGCTTCCTAATGACAGCTGCGATGTGACCACCCACTGCACTTTGCTGCTGTGCCTACCTGCCATGATGGACTGTGTCCCCTTAAACCAGGAGCCAAAAATCAACCCCCTTTCCCTTAACTGCCTTTGTGAGGCATGTTGTCACAGGAGTGAGAAAAGTACGGATGCAGTAGATACAGAGTGCAGTGTTTACAGAAACAATTCCCTGAATGTCTGGCCATTTGGATAGTGAACCGATGAAGTACTTACAAGAAGTGTCTATGTGGGAGGCAGAACTTCTATTTCAACCTAATATAACAGGATCTAAGCACAAAGGGGAGGTATGGCGTCTGGAAACTGGAGAGCTGTTTCTGCAGCTTACTTGAAGATATGCAGAGAGCTTTGTATTTGGCCCATTTATTTTATTTCTCTTCATGTGACCTGTTCTTACTGCCATGCTTTGCAAGCCACAAAAATTTGCCTTTGTTCTCATGACCAGAAAGATTAACTTAAAAAAATGAATTTGGCCTGGTGAGATGGCTCAGTGGTTAAGAGCATGGCTGCTCCTCCTGAGGACGTGAGTTTGATTCCCAGCACCCAAATGGCAGCTCACAACTGTAACTCCAGTTCCAGGGTATCCAAATGTCCTCTTCTGGCTTCTGAAGGCACCAGGCATGCATGAGACATACATGCTGACAGAATATCCATACTCATAAAATAAATAAACACATAGTTTTTCAAAGATGTCTCAGAGGGCAAATGTGCTTTCTCCAAGCCTGATGACCTCAGTCTAGTCCCCAGAACCCACATGTTCAGAACTGACCCCTATGAAAGTTGTTCTCAGACATGCACGATGGCATCTGAGTACACACGCATGCACTCACACAGTCTAAATAAATGCATAAATAAAGAATTTAAAGGACGCAGCAGGTTAAAAATAAGTAGATAATAAAAAGACGGCATGAGTTGGGAGGGAGGTGTGATGGACAGTCCTGGGCAGAGATGGAGTAGGGGAGTCGGGGGTAGATGCCGTCCAGGTACATTGTATACATGTCTAAAAATTTCAACAATAAATAAAAATTAAAGAAGCTAATTTCACTTTAAATCAACAGAAATTCTGTAAGGGTTTATTTTTAAATCTGTTTCAATATTCCTCAGTGATTGGTTTGGATGATCTGAGAACAGAAGCCCGGGTTTGGGCCATAGAGCACTGCTAATGGAAGAGAGAGATAAATGGAGACCCTGCCATTAATACATGTGCAGTCCAGGAGTATGACAGCCTCATGCATAAACATCAGCTAGAAAACAGGGGTGAGATAATGGAAGGCTAAATGCCCATGAGAAATGAACTGTACACAGCAGTCTGTAATCCGTCATGCTTTTTCTCAAGCCCAAGCTTATGCAGAAGAACTTTTCTGACCACCCACCTTTACCCTCCCTAACAGAGTAACAAAAAGTCATTTTTTTCCAGATGAGTATGCCCATGGTACTTGATTCAGGGCCACTTTGAGGGACAGTGCCACACTCAGGGTGCGGCCTACTACAATTTGTCTTGTCATGCAATTTAAAATGTGGTGACATTGTCTCTTTACTTTGTGTTTTTCCCATAGTGTTAGCTCACTGTCTCCCATGTACTTTCTGAAATAATACATACTAACTCAACAAAATGAAGACTAGATTGGCTATTGTGTGGAGGATGGGGTCATAATTTGGAGGAAAAGAAGGATTTGTAAGTTAGGTGTAATTCTGCATTTGTATTTTCAGGATGTGTCTCTCTGTAGGTATGATGTATATGCTATGTGTGTGTGTTCATGTGCTCATGGGTACAGGCACATGTATGCCCTAGCATGCATGTGGAGGGCAGAGGACAACCTGGTATCAATCACCTGCTCCCTTGTTTGAGGTACACTCTCTTGTTTTACACTGCATAAGGCAAGCTTGTTGGCCCAAGAGCTTCTGTAAATTCTCTGTCTCTGCCTCCCTTATTGCTATATAATAGAGAAATGTGCTACCTACCATTCCTGGATTTACATGGGTTCTGGAGGTTCAAACTCAGATCCTCATGCTTGTATGGCAAGCCCTTTATCCACTGAGCCATGTCCCAACCCTGCATGTATATTTTTACACATTTACCATTAGTAATATATCTACCCACATGTTTTCCTATCTGACCCCTGTGTCTGTCTGTCCTTAGAAAAATGCCTCATCTTGTGGTGGATTTAATGGTATTTGTTTGACATGTCTTTGGTGCAGAAGCATTTTATTTCCTGAGTAATAGGGTCCTTTTATTTGTGGCAGAGCATCTTATCCTGACCCAAAAGGAGCTATGCCAAGTTCAACATGAATGGAAATGCTTGGTGTTATAGTGTGTTCCTCTGGGGGTGTGTGTGCGCGCGCATGTGCCTGTGTGTGTGTGTGTGTGTGTGTGTGTGTATAATGTGATCTATTTCTAGAAACATAAATGCAGTAAAATGACTTATTTTGCTTTTTGTGGACTTTAACTTCTGTTAATATGATTGAAGTAACTGGAGATGGAAATTGTCAGGGCCATTTAACAACAACAACAAAAAGCCTGTAAAACTGATTATAGTCCAGGTAGTAAAGGACTAATCTCCAAGGCATGGTCTTCCAACCTGAGTTTTCTTTGGTAAACATCATTTCTGGATGTTCCAGAGTCATTCAGAGGCCCTTTTGTGAAGTTGTCATCAGCAGGCTGTTGGAGCTCAGCTGTGTTTTGCATGGAGTTCTGTGATGCAATGAACAATGTGCTAGAGAGCTGTGATGTAGGCTATTTGTAGATAAGTCTGGTGTATGCTTTGTGTAAGAATTTGTGCAAAGTGATGAAAAGTTAATCCTATTCACTACAAGTGTGAGAGAATCAGAGAACCTCCATAATCGTGGAATTCACATGAATCTTAGAATAAAAAAGAAACAGAAAGCAGGAAGCCCTGTAGTCATAAGAAACTTTAAGATTTGGTGGTTGACAGCCAAGTGTGATAGCATACAGCTTTAATCCTAGCACTCAGGAGGCTGAGGAAGTGGATTTCTGTGAGTCGGGGGCCAGCTGAGCAAGTTCTGCAGAGCAAGTTCCAGGACAGCCAGGGCTACATAAAGAGATAGTGTTACACACACACACACACACACACACACACACACACACACACACACACACGCTGGGGATGTCTTTCTGTATGCTGTGAATGTGTTGCTCTGGTTGATTGATAAATAAAACACTGATTAGCCAGTAGCTAGGCAGGAAGTATAGTATAGGTGGGATAAGCAGAGAGGAGAATTCTGGGAAGTGGAAGGCTGAGTCAGGAGACGCTGCCAGCCACTGCCACCATGAAAAGCAAGATGTAAAGTACTGGTAAGCCACAAGCCACATGGCAACTTATAGATTAATAGAAATGAGGTAATTTAAGATACAAGAACTAGATAGCAAGAAGCCTGCCACGAACATACAGTTTATAAGTAATATAAGTCTCTGTGTGTCTATTTTGATCTGAGTGTCTGTGGGCCCGAGTGGAAGTGGAGAAAACTCCAACTACACACACACACACACACACACACACACACACATACACACTTATATATAAATAATAATAAAATATTTAAAAAATGAAGCAGTTAACTGTTAGATGTTTTTATTATTATTATGAATGATAACACAATGTTTATTTAAATCAAGAGACTAAGTATATGAATACATATATAGTAATTGCATGTCCATATTTATTTCATATTTATGCAAATGGGTACCAGGAGCTTCTGTTATGAATTGACATTTTGATATACATCTTGGTCATACCATCATGTGTGTGCACATATTGGTTTTCCTTAAAATCACTTTATAGGCTGCTGGAGAGATGGCTCAGGGGTTAAAACTACTGGCTGCTGCTCTTGTGGAGGACCTGAGTTCAAGTCCCAGAACCCATATGGTGGTTTACAGCCATCTGTAACTCCAGTTCCAAGGGATTTGATGCCCTTGTCTAACCTCCAGGGGCACCACATAGACATACACACACACACACACACACACACACACACACACACACACACACACGTAAAAAAGAATGAAGAGAAATGAAAAGGAGGAGGCAGACGGGAGAAGGAGGGAGAGAGTGGGGAGGATAAGGGGAGGAGGGCGAAGACTATGGAAAAGTGGACAGAAGGAGGGGAGGATTCTGTGTTCAGCATATCTACTGAGCTGCTCGGGTGGCTGCCTTTATTCCTTCCTTCTCTGTCCTCCTCTTCTATCCTTTTCTCTTCTTTTCTGTGGTGCTGAGAATGATGCTCAGGACCTCACGCTGCACACTAGTGGAGTATACTGACTGCACTATCCCCATCCCAAGGTTGTTTTCTTGCTTTCTAGTCACACACTGCAAACCAGGACTGAAATGAAGAACTGCTTCATAGCACACAGCTTCTCTGATGTCTGGAACACCTCACGTGACCTTTAGATCCTTAATATGTTACTTTAACTTATGTAGTTAAGGGAAACATTAGTTGTGTAACATAATTATAATCAGTGTTTATGGGCATAAATAATGAATATGCCTGAGTGAATTTCATGTTCTCCTATGCCTACCTGGCCTCAAGGACCCTGGGGCCACTGCCTGGGTTAGTCCCTTCACTGAGGACTCACCTGCAGAGTCCCATGCTCACAAGGGTAGCACTCCAGTACTTCTAATGATGGTCCTAACAAGTTCCTAACATGGAGACCCCGTGTTCACTTTATACCGGCCTCCTAACTTTCCCATTGTCTGTCTTAATTATCATGATTAAGCCTTCCAGCCTGTTGTCATTGAAACACAGTTACTATTTGTTTGTGGGCGTTTTTATGAAAAGCCTAGATACTAAAACATACATAGTTCTGAGACAGTGACCTGATCTAAGTAGATATTGTAGCGGTATCTGGCCTATGACATTATGAATGCAATCCACTTGACCAAAGAAGGTACCAGTGTTTTAAGTCACTTTACATTAGAAGCCTGTGCTTGGTGTTTTCCCTGTGGGCTTTGGTACAATGTGATTTGGAATGTGTGAAGCTAGTTGCCATCCAGAGTGAGTGTGTAGACGGAAGCAGCTCACAGTGTTCTGATGATGTCCCACTTCAGGAGAAAACCGAAGCAAGGGTCCTTAGATGAATTGCGCACGGTGTCGTGAACGCTGACCACTCACTTCCAAGTTGCTTCACCGACTTCTCCTCCTCTCGCTGTCCAGATTTCCCCACCATGTTTTGATAATTGGTCCTAATTGGCAGCCACTATCACGGCCATATTCCACGACTCAAATAGAAATCAAAGGCAATTAAAGATCTTACCACCGAGAGAGAATGATGAGAACTACTGATGTCTGGAAATTAAACCACTTGGCTTCAGGCCGGATGCCCATTACTGTAAGTCTTAATGGCCTCCCTGAGCTTAGCTTTCTGAATTTTAAAATGAAGATGGTAATAAAAAAATCTAAGTCTGATTTTTTTTAATAAGAATATCTGTTTGAAGGATTTGGATGGCAGTTAGCTCTCAAAAGTAGAAAATGGCTATTTAGCATAAACTGTAACAAAACATTTCTTGCAACTAGTTTTTATAATCTTCCATAGATCTTGTGTAGTGGGGTGATGTATTAGTTATTTTTCTCATGCCTTTGATAATATTGCCAGAGCCAACTTAAGGAAGATGTTTATTCTGGCTCTAAATCTGAGGGTGCCATCCAGCATGGCAGGGGACCTTGGCAGCAGGCATGTGGGGCAGCTGGTCACAGTGCCTTCAGGAATCACGGAGAGATGAACGCTGGTGCTCAGCTCACTTTCCTCTTTCAATTCAGTCCAGGACCCCAGGTCATAGGATGGTGCTCTCCACAGTCGGGGTGGGTCTTCCCACCTCAACTAACAATCTAGAAGCTCCCTCATGGACACACCCAGAGGTGTGTGCTGTACGTAACTTTGTGTCCCATCAAGGGATGACGATTAACTCTCACAGGAGGTGTTTGTTTGTGTCAGTCTCTATAATCCAAGTCCTATGTATTGATGCTAATCCCAGAACACACACAATATGCACACATCTGAACTGAAAATACTTGTGTAGCATAAAATATATAATGAAATATATTTAAATGAGCATTTTGGGCACTCTCAGAATGGGTATGCTATGTTAACTTTCTAAAGTAAATGCCGTGTTGAATAAACAGACTGTAGCTCCTATGACAGTGTCAATTTCTGAACATGGTACTGGGGTGGGGCTTCCATTACCCTTCATGTAGAAGCGTTTGTTTGTTTGTTGTTGTTGTTGTTGTTGTTTTTTCATTATAGCAAAAGACATACAGATCATTGATTCCAAAAGGTCCCTTTACTGGTGGGAAAAACTGAGGCTCAGAGTCATGGCTTGGTGTTTAATGCTGGATTGGAAATCAAGATAATGACAGTTTTTATTTGAAAACTGGGGCACTGCAGTGCATTTCAAATATGGACTGCATGTAGCTACTTTCTACTTTAAAAATTACTATAGATTTCTGTTATTCTGAATTCCATTTTATGAGTAACTGAGAGAAACATCCGACAGAAAACAACAAAACTCACCAGGAATGAATGCAGTGTGTGATTTTTCTTACCAACAGTCCTATAAATGCAAAAGTCTCCCTTATATTTCAATTATTGGTGTGCATTAATTTTTTAATTTATAAAATGATGAGAGAAAATGACTTTCAAAATGAAGAATGAAAGTAGTCTAGTTTGCTTTCTTTTCCTGTGATAAAATAGTTTAACCAAAAGCAACTTGGGGAATAAAGGGTTTATTTCAGCTTGTACCTCCAGGTCATGGTCCATCCTTGATGGAAATTAGGGCAAGAGAAACCCTGCTTATTGCCTCTCTTATAAGTCCATGCTTAGCTAAGTTTCTTGTACAGCCCAGGATAATCTACCTAGAGGATGGTACCACCCTAAGTGGGCTGGGCCCTCCTATGTCAGTTAGTGATCACGGCAATCCTCCACTGACATGTTCATGGGCCAGTCTTTTTATGCAACTCTGGGCTGTGTCAAGTTGACAGTTAAAGGACATACAGTTTCTGCTTTGTGGATTTTTAAAAATTAGAGTTTGAGAGATAGCAGTTTGTGATTTAGAATGAAAAAGATAGCATTTATACAACAGAAGCCTTGGGTTCAAAGTCACAGACATATAAGAGACTCAGGGCTACAAGGAGAGATGCCAATGGGGGGTGGTGACCCTGGACCACCTTGTTCTCCCTTGATCTTCCTTCAAAAGGTCAAGTTGTTGAGTGGAATCCAACCAGCTGCACCCAGTGGAAATGGGAAATGAACACTCGACAGGACTGAGCAGACATGACAACTGTGTGACTACCAAACAAGACACAGGCCTTGTTGTCACTTCAAAGTGGCCCCTGGTTCTCTGTGGCAGTCAGTTCCCCATTTTATCGGGTCCAGAATCTGCACATCAGGGCTTGGGGCTTGGACCTTGCAACTTGAGAATTGTGCAACTTTGCACAGTCACCAAATAAGCCATGACTCCCCAGGATGTCCTGAGAATGAGTCTGTTTGCTTTGTGTGTTCCTGGGAAGACAGATGCACCAGGGTATGTAGTTAATTGGTCAGCTTTATTTAAGAGTTAGAAGAAATCCTACAGAGGAAATAATATGTTGCATGTAAAGTATGCAGGATTAAAGCCCCAAACTTAGGTTCCTTACCTCAAATCCAATACAGGGTAAATATGCAGAAATTC
Source organism: Peromyscus maniculatus bairdii (assembly GCF_049852395.1). Classification (NCBI taxonomy): domain Eukaryota; kingdom Metazoa; phylum Chordata; class Mammalia; order Rodentia; family Cricetidae; genus Peromyscus; species Peromyscus maniculatus. The sequence continues at coordinate 114,353,435 of NC_134858.1, read as the reverse complement.
TAGAAAGAGAAAGCTTTGAAAAGCTCTCCCAGGTCCCAGCCAGTCAGCAGGCATTGAGAGCCATTTGTGTTCTCACGGTAGTCTCAGGGAGAGTTCACTGCTTGGTGGATAGATGGATGGAAGAGGATGGTCACATCAGGGCCACTTTATGCTTAGAATTGAAAAATGAGACGAAGGATTAAGAGGCACACAAGGCTGAAAGAGGATGTTGCCTGGTGGATAAGAAATGAGGCCAGTCACCAAACACATTTGTGATTTAGTAACAGCTAAAGGGCCTGGGGAAGCTGCTCAGTGGGAGAGCTCTTGCCACACAAGCAGGAGGACCTGAGTTTGGGTCCTTAACATCCACATAAAATCTAGGCACATGTCTATAATCCCAGTGCTGGGGAACTGGAGACAGGATCTCCAACTAAGCTACCCTAGTCAAGTTGGAAAGTTACAGGTTCAGTGAGCTGAATCAGTCTGTCTCAATGGAAAGCACATGAGAAATGGCACCTGCATTTGTCCTCTGGTCTCCACACACCATGTGCACACACATACCAGAACACCAGTACACACACATGCGCAGAATCATATGTGAACATATACCATACCAAAACAAACAAACCAGGGAAGAGCTCAGAATCAGATGCTATGACGGGCTGTCAGGCAGGCATGCCCCATTCATTATTGTAACTTGTAACAGAGAGATGGTAAGATCAGTACAAAATCAATTTAAGGATTAAATCAGATCATGTGTGCTGAGCAATGAGCACGAGACTGTGGACACAAGGAAAGACATGATGTGTGGTCCATTCACGTAAAGCACCAAACTGTCCAAACTAAGCTGTAGTTAAGATGGCCAGATTTTGTGCTACCTTTAGGCAGAGGTAATAACTGGGGAAAATCTGGAAAAGGCTTTGGGGTTATGGGGTCTGCTGTTTTATCTGGGAGCAGCAGTAGCAGAGAGAGAGACAGAGACAGAGAGACAGACAGATAGGCAGGCAGACAAAGAGAGAGACAGAGAGAGAAAACTGCAGTTGTGTGCATGCTATGGCATGTGTTCAGAGGTCAGAGGACGATCTCAGATGGGCCTTAATGAAGACGTTATCTCTGTTGTTTCTTCACTGTGTGTATCAGGCCAGCTGTCCCGGATGTTTCTGCTCCCCATCTCTCTGAAGGAGTGCTGAGATTTTGGTTGCTCACACTACATGTCAGGATTTCAGGTGGGTTTCGGGGATTTGGACTCAGGTAGCCACTCATTTTCAGCAAGTTTTTTTACTCAGTGATCTATTTCCTAAGCTGAAAGCTTATGTTTCTGTGATCCATAATGCTACCTAAAGTACTCTGTTTTCCAGAGACTTCCATTAGGAAGGTCAGGTGGCTAGCAACCCTTTCTGTTTACCACAGTGGCTTTAGCAAAGGCTTGCAATCCCAGCTCCCAGCAAGCATCTGGCGCTGCCTTTCCTTGTCCTGGCTCCCTTTAATCTGCCCCAGAAAGCACAACAGCAACAACAATTAGCACAGCACAGAGTCTGCTGGGAACAGGGTGATGACTTCCAGACCCACACAAATTAGGTCGGGGTAGGACTGCGCGGAGAAAACATCTAAAGGAGGTTTTTGTTACAGTGTGCAGGTGTGAGAGGAAAACACACATGTCCAAACTACTTCACACTAGTTAGAGATGGTAAGGAAGCAAGGTCTGCAGACACAGGTTCGGGCAAAGTGATGGAAGGCTGGGGAGATGACTCAGTACGTGAGGATGCTTGCCGCTGTACCTGATGACCCTTCCCGGGACCCACATGGTGAAAGGAGAGAACTCACTCCTGTAAGGTGTTTTTCCTCCACACGTGCACTCACTATGGCATGAATACACAAACATACATGCACACGTACACAGACACAATAAATAAATGAATGTAAAAAGTGGATCTCTATTTATACATTTGATGTAATAATTTAATGAAATAATCTACTTTGTGGAGGACTTTATTATTCATATCCAGTTTTAACTTATTTAATTTCAATATGATTATGTCATAATTAAAACAACATTACTGTGTGTGTACCGAGAAGAAGATAATGGTCAGAGATCATGTGAAGAAAATGTCATTTTTCTTTCTTTCCACCTAGGACCTTATGTGTGACACAGACAGGCCATTCTTTAAAACACTCTATTGAAAGCATATGACTTGAGCTGAGGAAGCCAGGGAAACATCACCTGGAGGAAAAATAACCTAAATGTCTTTTATCACCTTATTGAAAAATGGAATGCTCTCTTGCTGATAGATGTCAATAGAGTAATGGCCGGGGATGGATGATGGCGGACTGTGAAAGAAGTCTGGGCTTTACAAGGTGTTACTGAAACCAACAGATGTTTTTATATGATATGTCTGGTAAATTAATTTTCTGGACTATAGTTTATTTTGGTATGAAAAAATATCAGACAAGTGATATGGTTATTATATAGGGCTCTTTTATTTTATTTAACCTAATACCTCAGAATTTATATCATTGTCTGACTCACTATGAGCTCACATTTTTAAAAGGCATCCAAAGTGTACCCCTGAGCTCTTTATGACTATGACATAAATATGCATAAGCTACAATGTGCATAGTAACAATTTTAGATCGAGGTTTTGAGAAGGTGTCTCCAAATTCTTTTCAGATAAGACTACTAACAGAGACTGTATTAATCAGGGTTGTTTGAAGGCGCGAGCACACGTGCGTGTGCACACACACACACACACACACACACACACACACACACAATGGGACTTATTAGAATTCCATTCAGGCTGTGGTCTGATTAGTTCAACAATAGCTGTCTCTGGACAGTCCACAAGACTGGATGTCTCAGCAGTCCCTATCTGGAGGAAGCCCAGCAAAGTCTTAGAGAGCTGACAGTATTCAGCCTGTGTTGGAATTCCAAAGAAGTAGGTTCTAACACCAGTTCAGTGATGCTTCAGCTGCATGGTGGATGTAATTGCCAATCAGAGTGAGGGCAAGCAAGCTAAAAGCAAAAACTTTCTTCCCTATGTCCTTTTCTGTGGGCTGTCACCCAAGAGTGTGGCCCAGATTTAGGGTAAATGTTCACATCTTAAATTATCTAATCAAGAAAAATCCCTCATAGATGTGCCCAGCTTCTTCTTGGGTTTTAGTTAATTCCAGATGTAGTCAAGTTGACACCAAGATTAGCCATCACAGAGAAGTCATTTACCCTCAGGTTCCAGTTGGTGATGTTGTTTGAGGAGCAAAGGGACCTTACCAGAGGGTCAGTTCATAGAGAAATCAAAGTTTTTGAAATTAAATCAAACCTGAGCTTATAAAACGATAAACTTGGGATACTTTACTGCTAAGTTACATAGCCTTGAAGACTTACAGCTGAAGGTCTTGCCATTCTTCATGTTCAGTTGGGAGAATCCTAAAAACACACCCGCTAGTACCATGATGTTAGCCTCCAGCTGTCTGGATCCCTTCTCTTCTCCCTCACTTCATCCTCTGAACTCATTCTCCCAGGTTCTGGGAAGAGGGAAAATGTGAGAGGGGAGAACCAGGTAAGCAATGAACTCAGCCCATTTTTATTCCCAATAATTATATGTCTTGTCATAAAGAAAACAACAAAAACAAAGACTGCCAGCCATGGTGATACATGCTTGTTATGCTAGTAGTTGTGAAGCAGAGGCAGGAGGATCACTGCAAGCTCCATGCCACCATAGACTACATAAAGAAACCCTGGACCCAAAACAAGAGGGAGGATGGAGAGATGGAGGATGGAGAGACGGCTCAGTCAATAAGGTACTTGCCTTGCTCACAGCAGGCCCTGAGTTCAGATCCCCAGAATTCACATTAAAACCTGGGCCCATTGTGGTTCTCTTATATGCCAGCAAGGGAGGCAGGTAGGTCTCTGGGGCTTGCGGGCCAGCCAGCCTCACCAGTAAGTGAGCCCCAGGGTAATGAAAGGCACTGTTCAAAAATCAAGTGGACCAAACCTGAGAGAAAATACTGGAGACTGATCTCTGACCTCCACACGTGCAGACAGATGACTCACATAATTGTGCACAGACACACGGACGAACAGAAACAGACACATTAGAAAAGAGAACAGCAAGTAACATGTACAGGACTGTGAATAAGCATGAAGAGCCCTTTGATCCCCAGGATGTTGGAAGTATTTTATCTGGGGGAAAGAAATCTATGTCTTGGTGCCATTAAGGTTTTCCTTGGTTTGAAATATTGGTGGCAGAGTATTTAAAGGTCTCAGCATTTAAGGCAAACCACGCCATTCTTGAACACGGTTGGTTGTTTTGTGAGGCTGTTTACTTTACTATGACATTTGTGTCACAGCCCCCATGGAACCAGCTTAAACAAGATTCTACCGAACCTTTGATCTGGAGAAAACAGGATCAAGGGAGGAGTCTCTTCTCTGTGGGGCCTCCTAGGAGCCGCCATCCATCCACATGGACAGCATTCTGTGATCTGTGGTCCTGGACTCACCATCTGCCCACATTGACAGTGTTCTGTGATCTGTGGCCAGTCAACCCTGCTTAACCTACAAAATGTAAAGCCTTTCCAGAGCTGCAGCTGTGCTGTCCTGGGAGTCAGAAGGTCATCAAGCCAGTGTGTTTGCTAGAGTAAGGGGATCCCCATCCATTCTGCTAGTATGTGACTCCTTCCAGCACACTAGGTGGGAAGAATTCTAGAATATTACTCAGTTTCCAACTTAAATACCCCAATAGGCTCTGGCATTTAAACACTCGATGTCTCATTGGTGGCCGTGCTTGGGGAGAAATGGGGGTGTGGCCTCACCGGAAGTGTGTTATGGGGCCAGCCTTTGAAGTTTCAAAGCCACAGGCTGTTCCCAGTATACTCTCCCGGCTTCCTACTTGTGTTTTAAGATTTGAACCCTCCGCTGCTCCAGCCCACATGCCTGCCTGCTGCCACACTTCCTCACCTTCATGGTGCTGAACTCTTACTCTTCTGAAAGTATAAACTCAAATGAACCCTCTCTTGTATAAGTTGCCCTGGTCTTGGGGTTTTATCACAGCAACAGAAAATTAATGAACACACCAATTTAGGTGGCAGTCACCAGCCGAAATCCCTATAACTTCCGGTGTTGGCTGTGTTAACCACCTCCACAAACCTGTACATGGCCACAGCAACACTTTGTTCTGGAGGAAGGCAGGCCCAGGAGGCTTCTGTCCTGACTTAGAGGGTGAAAACCAGGCCTGTCAGCTTGATGGTGGCTGGTTGGTTTGGGGAAAGTCACCTAAACCCTCTGAGTTTCAGGGCTCTTTTAGAAAGTGTAGTCCTGGAACATTTGGCCTGCTACCTTCCAAGATTTCATATGGATTTGAAGGAGAAAGAATTTAGACAATTTTAGACAACAAAGCTCACAGGAGACTGACATAAAAGCCAGAAATTGCTGCTTACAATTAAACATCCATAGCTTGTCTCTAATCGCAGCATTCAGCAGGCAGAGAGGGGAGGATCAGAACGGGAGGTCGAGATCATCCTTGGCCTGTGAATTTGGGTAGAATGGAACCAAGATCCTTTAAATACATTTTTTAAATTACATATTTATTTATTTAGTGTGTGTGTGTGTGTGTGTGTGTGTGTGTGTGTGTGTCCGTGTGTCCATGTACCGTGGTGTGCATGTGGCAGTCAGCAGTCAGTCAGTTCACTCCGTCCACCATGTGGATCCTGGTAACTAAAGAGTTGTCAGCCTTAGTGGCAAGTTCCTTGACCCATCAAGCCTCGCACTGGCCCTGTTTTGTTCAGCATTATCATTCTTTAAAAAACAGAAAGCTTTATTTTATATGTATGGATGCTTTTCCTGTATATATGTCTGGGTACCATGTGGGCTCAGTGCCTGTGAAGGCCAGAAGAGGGAGTTGGATCCCCTGGGACTGAAGTTATAAATGGTTGTGAGCTATTGTATGGGTGCTGGGAATTGAACCTGGATCCTCAGCAAGAGCAGCAAGTGCTCTTAACTGCTGGGCCATCTCTCCAGTCCCAAGTTTTTGTTTTTGTTATTTTACCATTCTTGTGCATATAGAGTATTGAAGAGGACTGAGGAGAGAGCCTTATGAGTGATGTGTTTGCCTTACAAACCCAAGGACCTGAAATCAATCTCCAGAACCCCCAGAACCTCCCAACACACACAAAGTTGATCATGATGGCCCAGGTTTACCAGCAATCCCAGTGCTGGAGAGGCAGACACAGGAGGGTCCCCGAGGACCCCTGTTGACTTCATAGTCTAACCTACTTGGGGAGTACCACAGCAGTGAGAGATGCTGTCTCAAATGAAAGGTGGCTGGCATGTGAGGAATGTCAGTTGAGGGTGTCCTCTTGCCTCTGCACACATGTACCCTCATCCACACTAACACAGAGGTACACAAGTGCAAAGGAAAGTTTAATTAAACCACGTCACTGCTAACGGCTCTTCATATAGGATTCTGAGTCATTTCATGATGGAGAGCTGTCGTGCCCATGTGGCCTTACCCACCCCTTTGGTCTAGAGTCTGAGTGCTGTTTGGAGGTCAGGCCACTGGTGTTTCTAGGGATCTCCACTCCTGGCACTGATGTCTGTGTCATGCTGACACCAGGCGGTCAGCCACTTTATAAAGAATACTGATTTCAGGAACCATTAAAATGGAGAGGAAAATACACCTTAGAGCTGATGAAGTCGTCCACATGCTTGATGATTGGAACATCCTAATGGCACCCGGTAGTTCAGAATGGCAAGTCCAGAGATTCCAGTAGTAGACAGAGCCCAGTTCGTGTTCTTCTGTCATCCACTAGCTATTTTGAGGAGGGCAAGCTCCCTGGTGCCTCTGTAGCTCATCTGTAAAATCTACATTAGAAGATTATAAATTGGATATCACAGATAAAAATATACTTCCCTAGCCCAAGGCATTGTACAAAACTACATTCTCTTCTCTTTTGCTTATATTTCTCTGCATTGAATATTTTATGTGTGGTATATACACTTAACATTAATAACCTAATATATCTTATTACTGAATTGGTTAATCTGAAGGTAGATGTATTCAAATACCTCAGTTTTAAAATATATATTTCATCTACAAGGAACTCATCGACAGCATGGCTGTTTTTGAACTGTTTTCCCAACTTCTCATTGCAAATGTCAATTGGGACTTCATTTTCCCTCACTACTTTCAGGAAAGTATGTTTTGGTTAAGGCCACTGGCTACATGGCCAGCAGCGACTGAAATCTGATTTTAGTTCCTTCTTGTGCACTCCTTTTCAGGCTAAATTTCAAACCGCAGAAACCACACCACAGCCTAAAATACAGTTGTCCTGGCAGGATGGCTGTCTCAGTGTCCCGTGTAAGCAGTGGTGACCTCCACCACAGGGCTGGATAATTAAACCGAAGGATTAGCATCCTAATACCTGGTGTTAATTCTCCATTAAATTTCTAGCAGGTCACAGGAAATCAGGTTCTCACTGTCTGAAACAGAAGGGAAGAGAGAGTCTGAGTGAGAGCCAAGATAAGGCTCCTGCCAGGAGAGGATGCAACAAGTCAGCACTGGCTGTGTGTGTGTTGTGTTGTGTTTTTCTGTTGCTTTTTTCCCTAACTGCTCTTGCAGAATCATTTTGTTTTGTTTCAAGCATGGCATTGCTGATAGTAAGAAATGGGTTATATAGTCCCTTTAAAAAGGTACATTGTTTCTTATTTATTTAACTGGTGTGTGTGTTTGTAGCAACAGTGCATGTGGGGAGGTCAGGGGACAACTTGTGAGAGTTGGTTCTCTCCTTCTTCTTGTCCACTGTTTGGGTCCCAGGGATTGAACTCTGGTCACCTGGCTTGGCAGCAAGCGACTCCCCCCGTAGGCTGTCTCACTGATGCTGTATCGTCCCTTGCTTTCCCAGAGTGTAGCAAGAGACTTCACACGGCATCTCTCTTGTGTTTTCTTGTCTCAGGGAGTCTGTTAAGTTAGGAGCACTTAGAGAAATGGACGCCATCACCATTCATCCCTGTTTTCTACTTTTTTTTTTTTTTATCCTAGTGTTAGGCAGTGATCAAGCTGGAAATGAGTCGAGGACCAACTTAGCATCTGCTCCTTCTGGTATCTACTCAGTGCCTGCCCTGGAGAACTCAGTCATTTGTGTTCACTGACAAGAAAATCAGTCAGAATGTGTAAGGCATGACAAAGGGAGTTAGACATTTAGAGAAGACTCTCAAATGGAGACAAGTAGCTGCCTTGACCATATGAATCACTGACAGCATTATGATTGGAAATACAAGTTACAAAAACCTGAGTCCAGTGTCTCGAATCCATAGAGGTAGGAGAGAGAACCAAATTCTAAAAGTTGTCCTAAGGCCTCCCCATGTCACACACACACACACACACACACACACACACACACACACACACACTACTACTACTACTAATAATAATAATAATAATAAAAATAATAATAGTTCATTTTTTTCATTGAAAATGGAAAGCAACATACAAGCCCTCACCCCTGGTTTTCGGGAATTCTTAGTCCAAATAAGTTTGTAAACCACTGGAGAAAAAAGCTCTTTGTTTAAACAACAGAAAAGATCTATGTTGATAAAAACCAGCCAGGATTCATTTCGAACCAACTTAGTAATGAGCGCATTGAGTGTGGATCTGAGCAGCAGAGAAACTGGAAAGGGGACCTTCTTGTTTTGGGCCTGTGTCCAAAACCATTGCTTTTCACTTCTTCCAGAATCTGCTTATCGCTTTAACTGGGTAGCACAAAGTCTTACTTTCTTCTTATTCCTAGACCTGGTATCTCTCGGGGCTCTGAACCCTTCAGTATTTTGAAAAGTGTTAAGCTGGTATTGATGACATGAATCTAGGTGACTTTTCTGTCTCTGTTCACGTATGCCTTTTTAGGTGGCATAAATATGTAAGATTGGGGGGTCTTGGGGAGTACAGCTGAAGGTGGTACTGCTCTATACTGTCACTCACATCCCGAGGGCTTTTCCCGGTGTTCTGGGGACACTGACTCCCATCCAGAAGTCCTAGCTTTGAGGCAGGAAAGGGTTTTGGGCTGGCCAGGTTATGAGGCAGAGCTGGGGATTGAGTGGGTGTGTGAGACGACCTGAGCATCCCAGGGCCAGTGAGACCAGGGGCAGTGAGACCAGGGGCAGTGAGACCAGGGGCAGTGAGACCAGGGGCAGTGAGGCCAGGGGCAGTGAGGCCAGGGGCAGTGAGGCCAGGGGCAGTGAGACCAGGAACAGAGAGACCAGGGACAGTGAGACCAGGGGCAGTGAGACGACCTGAGCATCCCAGGGGCAGTGAGATGCTTCACAGGAATAGGTGCCTGGTATCAAGTGATGACCTGAGCATCCCAGGGTCTTGTGAAGACAGTGCCTCTAAGTTGTCTTCTGATGGCATGATCGTGAAACACCCCTCCATCCCACAATGCACACACACCATAAACAAATATAATGTAGTTTTTTATTTAAAGAAGAAAGCCAGACATGCCCAAGTGTGGTTGTGGGCTCCTCAAGGGAGAGGCACTAAGCAGGAAAGGTCTGTCTTATCACAGGGTGGTTCTTGTGTGTGAGCACACAAGTGTGGCCTGATAGGAATACCATAGATAAGTTAAGATCTAAGCCACAGTAGTTCAGTATGATTGGATGTCATTACCATAAAAAGTCATTTTGTTTCCACCCACATTAGGAGAAATATTGTGAGGTTGTCCTTAAGGTTACATACATTCAGACCTTGAGCCAGGGTCATCGCTACTTCAACATCAAATATCTATGTGTATAAAAGGAGTATTAATTCTATGTAGCAGCATTTATAGTAAATATAGTTGATTGTGCTTAAATTGTTCTTGTTAGCTGGGGAGAGGCTCCAGGCACTCTCCTCTCCCTCCTCATACCTGTCATCCCCCTGTCTTCCCATCCCACCTCAAAACCACATAAAAGCAGGAACATTCATTCAGATTCTATGTTTTCATGATTTTTCCCACTGCATTGGGAAATAGAACTGCATGGTAACCATTCCAAGGCTCTGTTCACATTTTTTGGTCTCCAGACCTGCAAAAGTTGGGTACCATTATTTCATCTCTAACTGCTACTCCATTGTTATCACTAGGGCTTGAGTCAGATAAATCATTATAAATGATAAATATTGACTGACATGATCCTTTACTCCTGGAGGAAACAAGAGGTTGAAATTTCCAAGTAAGGTCTTTATTCATTCTTGCCACTATATGGAGAGAATTTCCCCCACCAGCTTTTGAATGTTAGTACCTTTCTTTAGGAAGACATGTGGATACACTGCACAAGTCAAAGACCAGAAACCCATTAGGATAAAAGTTGACCCCCACCAACCTAATCACACTTGTCCTGTAACAATGGTGCCTGCTGACTCCTTTCTAATGAGATTTTCTGCACCCAGGAGCCTGGTTTAAGCACGCTTTTCTAGATAGGAGTCTTTGTGGCTCAGTGTTTGTCTGTGTGAAAACCCATTTTGTTCTGTTTGCAGAGCACCTTTCATTTGCTAATGATCTGTACAAATTAAACAGAAAGGGGGCGGAGAGGCAAGGTTAACTTTTCAAAATGTCTTTGCTCTCGGTGAATGGCAAAGCTTTCAGCTTCTGCTGCCTCCTGCTCCCAAGAAGACGTTCAAACACAAAGAGCCAGGGAAACTGCCACATGCATGCACATGCCACCCAGAAATGCAAACTGGTGGGAGGGAAAGTCTATTCACAGACTTCCTAGAAAACTGAGAGCAATTAGAATAGATGAGATGGTTCCTTTATCCATGCGGGTTGGTGCCTGCCTGGCACATTGCTCTACGGAGTTCAGAGCCAGAATCTAGGCTGTGGCTAGACTTTGCTCATTGTGATTCTCCCCAAGTAGCACAAAATTCCGCATTGATCAAGTTGTGCACACGTGCAGGCAGAGACGCACCGAGGAGCTAGTGGGTTTGCAGCTGAGAGTCAAGAACCCTCAATTGTTTGGAATATGTTTTCCGCATTGCCTCTCATTCACTGTCCAAACTGGTGTGAGGAAAGTGGGAAAGGACTTAGGGTTTGCCACTGAACACATGTATAGTTACTCAACAGTGATGGGCTTGTGTGTGTGTAGATGTCTGTGTGTTCACGTGTGTGTGTGTGTGTGTGTGTGTGTGCACTTATATATACTTGGGCTGTTGTTTCTCAGGCTCCATCCACCATGCTTTTCTGAGTCGAGTCTCTCACTAATATGAAATTCACTTAATACGGGGAGCCTTAGGGACCACTGCACTTGGCTTTTTTAATATAAATTTTGAAGGCTGAACTGAGGTCCTTATGCTTGTGTGGGAAGGACTTTACTGGATTAAACCACATCCCTAGGCCTAATGTGTTGAATTCACTGTTCCTTCCCAAAACAGAAGTACTAAATATCGGGCACTTGAACATCTTAGGACTTGGGACTCCTGTTCCCCACTTGTTTGTATGTGGGAGGGGCTTTTGATGATAATTATAAAGGGAATTTCATGGTGGCTGAGTGTTATAAGATCATTTTCCAACTCAAAGCCAGGGGAAATGACTAAAGAGACATTTGTGACTTAAAAAAAAAAGGGTGACTTCTATGAAATGAGATTTAGGACTGTGGAGCATAATGAACAAAGTGGGGATCTGTGCTTTGTTCCCGAACTGACTTGATGGGTTTTTCTCTGCTCAGCACAGGGATGAGGCCTGCAGGCTTTCTCCCGCTCATTCCCTGACACTTGATGCAGTTCCTAGTGGAACTGTTCCCTGTCCCTTCAAGTCACTGGCCCAGCCAGAGCTTTTCATCTTTATCTAATGAGGTTCATGACGTGCTAAGGCAATTTCATAAAGGACTCCAGACAAACCTGGGCCTGCATTTCCATAAATTATAGTAAAGAATGTTCCAGAGAAGTCAGTTCTAGGTTGTCAACCTCACCTCCTCACTTCTATTTTGTCTGCTAAATTCATAATACCTATTTGCTCACAGCTACTTTCCCTCTTGCACATCTATACATAGTGGGTAAAGCTACTCGCAGACAAGCCTGAAGACCCGAGTTCGATCCCTGGGATCAACTCATGTAGTAGCAGAAGAGAATCAGCTCCCTCAGGTTGTCCTATGACTTCCACATAAATGCTATGCTGTGTGTGTGTGTGCGTGTGTGTGTGTGTGTGTGTGTGTGTGTGTGTGATGCATGTGTGTATTCCCACTTTTTTAAAATGTGGGAAAAAACAAATTTCTGCATGGGTTTCTGAAAATTAGAACATTTCATGGTGGAAAAAAACACAAAAAGCCAACTTTCTGCTTGAAACTTGTAACAAAATATGGAAAATTCATCTCCATTCTATCTTCTGCTTAATCTATGGCTCACTTTCTTAAGAGGAAGTAGTACCAGGAGAAAAGATTCATTTGGACAGAAAAGCAATATCCTGCCATAAGGAATTCTTCTTCAGCCCTTTAGGTAACAGCATTAGAATATATCGATAGAATTATTTTGTAGTTCCTTCAGGATAAACTGTATCATTCATCATACAGTTTTCAAAGATTCATTTTTTTATACATGTGTTCCTGCTTGTCTTCATGTGCACCATGTGTGTGTAGTACCAGCAGCAACCAGAAGAGGGTATTGGATCCCCAGAGTTGCAGATCATTTGAGCCTTCCTTTGTGGATGATAGTAACTGAACCCAGGTCATCTGGGATAGACAGCACTGAGTGCTCTCAGCTGCTGAGCCGTCTCTCTAGTGCCTGGCATACATTTTTAAATTAAAAACTCCCAAGTAGCATTAGCATCATGAGCCCAAAAAGGGCTGTGGTGTACTCAAGTATTTTTGCACAGTATAAAATTACTGCTCTGCAGTCTCAAAGTTGGTTCTAAAGCCTCCCTAACTAGCTATTTCTGCTCACTTGCCAACCACTGAAAGGTCCTTATTGACCTCCAAGTAACAATTTCTTGGGGAAACTTCTAGTCTTGACCAATGACAAGAACTTGGCTCTGCCTTTTAAACTGCCTTGAGCCAAAAACCTGGGCCCAGAGAAATGGAAGGAAAAGTCTTGACTTTGTTACGTCTGTAGGAGGTGCATGAGTCAAAGGGTCTGCACAGGTCCTCAAAACTCTATGCATATTGCTGGCATCACACAAAAGGCCCAGCTTCTCATTCCCGTTAGTTTCCTATGTAGATCAATATTGAACACATAGTTTCTGACTCACATTTTCTCTCCTGAATATCAATAGTTCTGAATATGCAAAGACCTTGAGTAAATAATACCACTCCATAATTTCCCCTGTTCTAGAAGAGCCTTTGGGCAGGTGGAGACCACACACTTGTTAATACCTCATAAAGAAATCTCAGCCCCATGTGATGATTCATGCCTGTGATCCCAGGATTTGGGAGACTAAGGCAGGAGGATTGTGAGCTTGAAGCCAGCCTGGGCTACACAGTAAGTTCTAGACCAGCCTGAAATGCATGTATATTGAGATGGCTCATTGGCTGAAGATGTATACTGATCTGGTAGATCTGAGTTTGACTCCCAGCCCCCAAGTCAGAAGTTCAAAGCCATCTGTAGCCCCATTCTTTTTTAATCTAAAAAAGAGAAAGTGGAAAGGGAGAAAATTTTCATAGAAATACCTCTAATACCCACTGTACAGAGGGTTGTTCCCGACCAAAGAAAATGTTGACATTAGCAGAATAACTAAGGGTCTAATGGGCATTTATTGGTCATATGTGGTGTTCTAGCTGAGTGCCAGGCATTGTGGGACACAAAGGAAGCAGAGCTGTGTAGTTTGCTCTATCTTGAGGTGGCTTTTCACTCTCAGCGTGTGGCTCACATAGCTTTCATTTTGCTATTAGCATTACCTGAAGATGCAGGCAGTTTCTTATGCAGATGCCCCTGTTAATGTGAACACATTTCCATTTGGAGACAGAGCAGGGGACCAAATTTACTTGATTCTCATACAGTGTGTGGGATTCAGTAGACACCATGGGAAGCCATTTATTTCTGCATGCAGAAAATCAGCTTGCTTATACCACCTGGTACTGCCTACCTGGGGATTTTCTTTTTCTTTTGGAAACAAGTGCTGAAAAGTCTCTCACAAACAGTGGGGTCAATGCCTCCCCTTCCTGGAGGTGAGTCTGAGGTATCACTAACTGCTCCCGTGTTTCGGGGGTCCCCAGCTGCCAACAGTAACAACACTTTCTTATTGTGGCTTTGTTTGTTCTTGACTTATTCAGATGATCTGGTGTAAGAAATCCTTGCCTTAGCATCTTTTTCTGGGTCGATGAAGCCCTATCCAAGGTAATATCCTTTCCTAATGTCTCCTTGCAGCAGTTTGAGTGAAAACTGTCCCCTCTAGTCAAAGGCATTTGAACACTTGGGCCCTGGTAAGTGGCACTGTTTGGGGAGATTTGGGAGGTGCAGCCTTCCTAGAAGTACATCCCTGAGGACAGACAGATGTTGAGTTTAAAAAGCTCCTGCCACTTTCAGTATCTGTTCTCCGCTTCCTGTGTGTGGTTTAGGATATGAGCTCTTAGCATCCTCTTCCTGCCGCCATGCTCCCGCTCCTCCATCATGGATTCTGACCCTCCTGGAACTGTAAGCCCAAATAAACTTCTCTTCCCTAAGTTGCCTTTGGTCGTGGTGTTTATCACAGCAGGAGTGAAGTGACTAATTCATTCTTACTCGTTGGTGTTTGAAAATTAGTTTCTTCCAAGATATCACCATTGCCTTCCCTGTGCTCAGGAGCCAATTCATCCATCTTCCTTGTACATCAAGCTCATCTTTGTATAAAACGCTCGTTAACAGCCATTCCCCAGTCAGGGCTGACGTATTACCATGATGTTCTAACCAGCATTTTGATTGCTAACTTCATATGTTTCAGGTGATTTGTTTTGTTTGTTTGTTTGGGGCAGGGTCCCTCTATGTTGCTCTGGCCTCAAGCTCAAAGCAATCCTCTGCTCTCAGCCTCCCATGTGTTGAGGTTACACATGAGCATGGCTGTCATCACACTCAGCATTCTCTCAGATGCATTTATTAACTGCTGCTGGACAAAGCCTTCCTGTCACCTATTGGTTCCATAATTCTGGCCTGCAGAAGCTTCAGACATTCATTCCTTTAACGATGTCACCCAGGTTCATGGCTTTAAGTATTTCCTATAGATCCCTGACTCCCAGTAATTAAATTTCCTTCTCAGGCTTTGCTCTCAACCTCTAAATTCCCTACATAGCCAAAGGTGACTTCTGATCCTCCTTCCTCTACCTCTGGAGTGCTAAGACTAAGTGTGAACCACTACTTGAACTTTGCATGGTGCAATGGGTGGAACCTAGGGCTATGTTTATGCTAGACAAGCATGCTACGTAACCAAATGAGCTATGTAAGCTGTTCGACTTAGACACTCTATCCAACTTCTTTGAGACAAGGCCTTTCACTAGCTTGGAACTTACTAATTCAGTTATACTGGCTGGTAGCAAGTGCCATAAACCCTCCTCTCCATGTCTCCCTAGCACTGGGGTACAAGCATGCACCATTATACCTGGCATTTTTATGGGCTCTGGGGATCAGACTCAGGTCTTCATGCTTGCAAGGCAGGCACTTTTCCAACTAAGCCGTTGTCCATCCCTAATAGTGGTGCTCTTACTAAGCTATTTGACCTCTGACTTCCTTTCAGTCATTTTAACCAATCACTGTATTCATTGCTCAGCAGATCTACTTGTCATATGCTATGTCAACTGTGTGCCTTGCATCAGAGATTCATCTGATTCCTATATCTTCTAGGAGCTTTTAAAACATAGTTGCTTTTTATTATCCTTTATTGTGTAGTTTACTATAAGGTGCTCTTTATTTTACTAAGTATTTCCCTTAAGTTTCATGTTTTAACTCTCCTATTTGTGTGCCAGTCAGCAAACAGAAAAGGAAGGAAGGGAGGGGGGGAGGGAGGGAGGGGGCAAAGAAGAAAGGGAGGAAGAAAGGGAGGGAGGAAGGAAAGGGGAAGGAAGAAAGAAAAAAGAAAGGAAGGAAGGAAAGAAGGAAGGGAGGGAGGGAGGGAGGGACGGAGGGAGGGAGGGAGGGAGGGAGTCAGGCGGTGTTGGTAGCTGAAAAGTACCTTTTACTGTGGCTTAGTCTTTTTTGGTCCAAGAAGGGTAACTAGCTGCAAGAGATGCTAGGAAATAAATGTTCAGAAGGGATGGTTGCTGCCATCCAGAGAGTAAGGGGTGTTTTGTTACTGCTTCTTGTTTGCTTGCTCGTCAGGAAGAAAGTAGGGTGTCACAGTATAGGAAAATAACATTTCAACCACAGAAGCTATGAAATAGTTACCCACGGTTTAGGCAGAGCCTAATTCCTGCCCACTTTGGAGCATTTTTAATCGGAAAAGATTTATTATCCTCCCTTGCCTTTTATATTATTAGAGTAAGTTTTATTTATTGCTACTGGCTCAGGAAATGACCCAATATGGCCTCGTAAGACAGAATTAATTTGCAGTGACTCCAGCTGAAAAGTTGGCTGCCTTTTAACTTAATAACTTGAGAGTTGTCAGTCTCCTTTGAAGTTAATGATAGTTGTAAAGTGCAAATAAAAATTTTCCTAAAGGGAATCAAACACTGTAAGGCTAGTAAATGAATACCCTGTCGCTAGAACTATTAATGTATGTGTTAGGAGAGGGTGGAGGGTGGGATGTGATTTGAATTTCATTGTGATTTTCTTGCTTCTTGTTTTGGCTTTTGAATTATAGACTGTCCAACAATTTCCCCCCTCAGAAATGAAATTTGAAGCACTTAATAGGTTTTTAGAAGTGGGTTACATATTAGAAGCAAAGATCTTTTGTGTGAAGGGCTGTGTTAGAAATACTTAGGACGCAAGCACCACCTCTGGGGGGTCCAGGTATTTGCACAGCAGGCCATCACACAGCAAAGGAAAGCTCAGTTACATGCCCTGGTCTTCCTGACATGGGATGTGGTTTTCCAAATAGATATATGAAACTATTTTAAGTACGATTTATTTTCCTTAATGGATGAACTGAATGGCTGAAGAGAAAGAAGAAAAAAAAAAAGCAACCGAAAGGCTGTATCAGTCCAGCAGGAGCAGTGCTGTTTTCCTGTGTTATGCAGAGTAGCAAACGGGGTCATTTCCAGGCAGCAAGTCCTGCTTCTAACCCAGGTTATCAGTGCCTGAGAGGCTCCTGACTAGGTCGCTGCATTGGAGCAAGCCTGTGTTTTGTCTACAGAGAAATCTCTTTCTGAGTTTACTTCTGCAGAAAATGGCATTAGGAATTTCTTTTTTTTCTCTTTCTCCTCATTCACTTGTGGGTTTTTTTCTCTTTAATGTACTGATGAGAAAAGGCAGCAGATTGACATCCCCGGGGATGGCTGTTTCCTGTTGGTGCCTGTGCAGATGAAGGTAGCAGTAGGGAGCTGTGTAGATGGCTGGGAGGGTTTCCTCTCCCAGGGCAGGAAAAACTCTCCTGAAAGCCTGAGGGATGTGATGCTCCACCCATTACCACCCTCCATCCTGGAGTATTCCATTCCCTTTCATCTGACTGCCTTGTGAAACATTTGAAGTCTGCAGAGATCTCCAAAGACAGGATGGGCCAGCAAAATCCAACACTTTCTCCTCTAGCATTTCATCATTAATGAAACTTGGCATCGGGCACCTAATGATTCAGATGAAACTGAAGGGTTCTTCTCCTCATTCTTTTCTCAAAAACAACCTTTTCAGAACTTCGGTATTTGCTGCAATGTATTGTTTTAATGCAGCTTATTCTGAGAGATACATGCTGGTGTTTTTTTTTTTTTGTTTTTTTTTTTTTGTTTTTTCATTTTTTAAGACAGGGTTTCTCTGAGTAGCCCTGGCTATCCCAGAATCCTCTATGTAGACCAGGCTAGCATGCTTTTAAAAAGCATATATTTTATAATTTTCCCCCTTGAAGACGATGACCTGGGTGAGGTGCAGGTGTTCATACTTTGGATTGTTCATACGTCTGTTTTTTGCTGTATTATAGATTTTTCTTGGGCTGCTTCCTGGTGAGAAGTTCTCCCGAGTTCTTATCTTTTTTGAAGAAAATAATTCAGTCAAGAGACAAGAACAGTTTAATCAGTTTATTTGGCACAGTAAATGCTCAGAAGAGAAATTGGAGCGGACTGCATTGAGGGAGGAGTTAGCAGGACAGTGTGGGCTGAACATGGATTTGTAGATACATTTTAATGAATATTTATGAGTGGTATAGTTACGGGGTGAAGTAACATTCCTCTCAAATCACAGTCATCACTACAAAATCTCACAAAAGAGCGTCAGAAATCACAGTATAAATGTTAATGAACATGAGGTCTTTTGAAGATAGAAACCTTTCATGAAGGTGTGGGGGAAATACCAAGATGCGAGTTTGTCTCTTAGCCTGCAACAACTTATCTGCCGCTTTGAGGACTTTAAACACAGGAGACACAGCTACCAAATAGAGGTGTGGTTTCCTTTTATTATCTCCTATCTAATTTCTTATATAAGCTGGGCAAACAGTCTGCTAGTCCCCACGTTTATGAGTTTTTTTTTTTTAAAGATTTATTTACCTAGTTTTTGTATATGTTGTGTGTGCCTGCATGTGTACATGTGCACCATATGTATATAGTACACATGGAGGCCAGAAGAGGGTGTCAGATCTCCTGGAACTGGGATTACAGATGGTTATGAACTGTCATGTGTGTACTGAGAATCAAACCCTGGTCCTCTGCAAGGGCAGCCAATGCTCTTAGTCCCTGAGCTATCTCTCCAGTCTCCTGACTTTATAACAAATGTCTCATGTTGTTCAGGGGGAAGATTCAAGTCCTTGTGTAGGAACAGACAGCATGATAGATCTGAAGCTAAAAGCGCTGCATTTAGTATTGTCTTTCCAAGTCCCCTGTTCCCTCATTATGGAGTATTTACTATCAGACTGTATTTATAAAGCATTTAGTAACCGTAATAACATGGGCAGTGGAATAGACTATTTCTCTCTCCATAAAATGGGAGAAATAGCTTAAAGAGCAATAAAAAATGATGCCTGGGAACACTTCAGTGCTGGAAGCTTTTAAAGGCTTCTGAGATGTAGGTGGTAATTAGACATCTTCTTCTTTTGCTTTGTCATTGGGGAAAGATACAGAGAATTCTTTTTGTGAACATCTGTCCTATTTGGACAAATCATGGTTTCTGAAAGTGTAGTTTTTTTTTTTAATGTGTGTGCTGGGGGCAGGGAGCATGTACACATGTGTGCATGTGTGTTGGAGACCAGGAGGCAACCTTGAGTATCATTCCTCAGGTACTGTCATTTGTTTTCAAGACAGGGTCACTCACTGGCCTGGACCTGCCCTGTAGGTCATGCTGCACAGTCACTGAGCCCTGGGATCTGCCTTTCTCTGCCTCTCAGTGCTAGTGTGTGTGAGCATTTTCCACATGGGTTCTGGGAATTAAACTCAGGTTTCTATGTACTTTAACCATTAAGCCATCTCCCCGGCACCAGCTTTCTAAAAGAACTATATTTCAGTGGAATAGAGGGCAAAGTGCATGCCAATGTGGGAAGCAGCTTGGGAATTACACAGGAAAAATAGAGTCACACCCCCCTCATTCCTACCAAAGAAAAAGATTTGGGAACCTGAAACACAAGTTCAATATGACTGAGAAAACATAGTCTGATTAAATTCTTTCCAGTAATTTCCCTGCATGTCATGGCCATCTATGAAAGCATGCCAGGACAGATAATGAGGCATATGATGCTTCTGAGTAAAGACAAGCATTAAAAATAAATCCAAGTCAACAATAGATTATGAATCTAACATTATTAACAGATAGATATGTATTTAAAATCATTAGCCTACTAAGACTGTAACTCGGAACTTTTGATGCTCTGATAATATCCTAAGAATTGCATCTTAATCTTCCTGGATCATGTGGCTTACAAGCTTTTCACTTCACAGTTACAAAATTGCTTGATGACTTCTTAGTCACCATCTTCTGTTATGCAGAACATCTCCAGAACTGTTGATGGATGTCTCATGGTCACTATTGAGAGGATAATTCCAAATTCTTGCTTCATCCTGGAAGTACAGAAAAAGATAGCCTCAATCCTGAGGTATTCAGTTGCCTTTCAAGGGGATGATTTGTGAATAATTTTGACGTCTGCAAAAATCTGCAAAGAGGAGACAAGCCAACAGACTTCATAATTTCTCTTCTAACATTTCATCAGCTTTGCTCCTTCATTGAAATATGATGGGAAGATGGAAAACAATGTCATTCTGTAGACATTGCCAATTTGGAGCAATTTTAAGCCATGCATGGTGTGTGTGTGTGTGTGTGTGTGTGTGTGTGTGTGTGTGTGTGTGTGAGAGAGAGAGAGAGAGAGAGAGAGAGAGAGAGAGAGAGAGAGAGAGAGAGATTGAATATTCATCCAATATTTGTTATACATCAGGCAGATTCCCAATTCTGCTGAAAATGTGAATTAGAACAATTCCACTCACAAAGGTAAAACCTTTTCCCTGTCCTTTAGTGTGAGATCCTGCAGATATCAAGTTATCCCAGTATGATGACAAAGACATGGGAATGATCAGAAGGGGCCTGGAAAGAGCCTTGGACTTGCCTTAGTGTTTGAATGTGGCTGAAATCCTGAACGATTTAATGAATTTCAACACAAAATGCCCCAGAATCTAGTTGAATTTCTCTGCTGGTAAAAGGTTGGAAATCCTTCATGTCTAAGAGAAAAACCTATGGGCATGTAGCAGAGAGATAATTTATAAGCATTTCATACAGAATAAGGATTCTTTGGTACTCTTCCAGATTTAGAAATTAAAATATCCATGGGGAAATTTCTAGAAATAATATATTTTAGAAACACCCTAGTGTTATTTATTATTCTACAGACTGTGGGAGCACTTTTTTATGTGGACTAACTTGGGTTTTATTCATCAGTTGTATTCTGTTTCCATGGAATTTGTACTAAGATGGAAAAATGTCCAAAATGAAATATGTGGTGACAAACAAAAACAATGCTGATAGCTCAGATTTGACTCTGTTCCATTGAGCTTATTTATAATTTTACTTTCTTCAGACTGTTTATTATTAGTTTTTATGTGTGTGGATGTTTTGCCTGCATGTAGGTCTGTGAGACTACCATGCATGTACAGTACCCGTGGAGGTCAGAAAAGGGCATCAGACCACATGGAAGTGGAAGTAAAGATGGTTGTGAGCTGCCATGTATGTAGTGGGAAAGGAACCCAGGTCCTCTGCAAGAATAGCCAGTGATCCTAACTGCCAAGCCATCTCTGCAGATCACCCCCATCTCTCCATCTCCAGCCCTTTATTCCACTGACTTCAGAAAATACTGCCTACTTTCTTTTTACTCTTCTATATGACTTGAACACTCAACCTATTTAAAGGCATTTTATTACTTTTTTCCCCTTTGGTGCTGGAGATTGGTCCAGGGTCTTATCCATGTTCAAGCAGTCACACTGTACACTGAGCTGCTCCTCACTCCCTAATTGCTTCTTCAGTGGACCTGTGTTCTGAGATAACATCCATTAAGCTCAAGGCAAACACCTTGCCTTGGGGAGGGCTGAACCAGGGCCTGTCAGACATCCATGGCATCTGGAACTGCAAGGCAATGAGTCCTAAAGCTTAGAAGCCAAGGATCTCTCTCTAGAATTGTCTTCCCAAGAGAGGAAGAACAGAAAGGCCAATGTTTGACAGGCACAGATCTCACCCTCTAGAACTGACATCTCTTGAGTAATTCATGAGGAGCTGTAAAAGGCCTTTGGTTTCACCTGTTCAAAACAATAACCACCTTCATTTCTTGAGCATGAAGACAGTGACAGGCTCTCTGCCAATACCTACTGTCAGCCTGTGATCAGAAACTATGTAGCTCTCTATACCTGCTGGTGAAGTGACTGCTGAGCCTGTGTGAGATGATAAATAGAGGGAAGTCTTTATTTTGGGAACTTTATTTGCCTATATGTGTGTGCATGTGCGTGTGCGCACGCACACGTGCACATGTGCACGTGTGTGGTGCACATTCATTACACATCCAATAGAAGACAAAAGTTGATGTCAGGTGTTGCTCTCCACTTTATTTATTTATTTTTGAGACAGGGTCTTTTCCTGAATCTAGAGCTGGCCAGTGAATTCTGGACATGCTCCTGCCTCTGTTTTTCTAGTACTGTGATTACAGGGTTGCATGACCATGTAAAGCTTTGACTTATCCAGGCCACCAAACCCTTGTCCTTATGAAGGTATGGTATTTCCTAACTGCAGCACTTCCCCACCCCCAAAGCTCTATTTTTGAAAAATTATTTTAAAAATGAACTTATTTCTTTAATTTTAATTTTAAATTACACACATACACACACATGCACATACACACATACACATTGTCCATTTTCTTCTGCTCTCTCCCATCTCCCATGATGCACTTTGTGTCCCTTGACAATTTAGCATCTGCTTTTATGACTTACTATCTGATATCTAGTAACAGTAAATGAATATATATATATATATATATATATATATATATATATATATATATATATTTGTTTCTCTTCTTTAAAGATATTTTTTAAAGATGTCTTTACTTTTATTTATATTGTGTGTTTGCTTGCATGTATGTCTACCACATGCATGCAATGACCACAGAGGCCAGAAGGGGGCATAAGATCTCCTGGAACTAGAGTTATAGACAGTTGTGAGTCACCATGTAGGTTAGGTGCTGGGACTAAATCTGGTCCCCTTGAAAACAAAAAGTGTTCTTAGCCACTGAGCCATCTCTCCAGCCCTAATATTTTTCTTTCTGTCATTGGCCTAATGAATTCAATATGATTCTCTCCAGTCTCATCCATTTTTTTTATACAAACCACAAAAGTTTGTTCTTCTCTATGGCTGAAGCAGATTCCATTGTGTGTATGTCCATCTTCCTTATCCATTCCTCTGATGTTGGACACTTAGATTAGTTCCATAAGCAAACAACCTTCTTGTCTCTAACATAAATAGAAAATCAGGACTATTTACCACACATGATTAAAATGATGTGTCTCGGAAGCATCTAGGTCCTCTGCTCACAACCATTCCCCACCTCCATCTCCTGCAGAGTTCAGGGACCACCTCCAAGAATTGGACTGTAGCTGGAATGCTTCCTAGCAAAAGTATAGTCAAGAGTGTAATCAGCCCATAGGAACTATGAGTAGCATCCTTAAGCCAAAGATCAGTATGAATGTGACCCAACATACAATTTTAAAACTTACTTTAAAAATTATGAAAATGTTTTTTGGTGAATTTCTTTATTTTTTTGACTGGATCACACAGTTTCTAGCGTGGACTTTGTAGATGATGTCAGTGCTTCTTTTGTTTGTTTGTTTGTTTGTTTGTTTGTTTGTTTTTGCTCTCCCTTGGGTGGCTCATGGAGGCATGTGTAGGGAGGTGTTTTCTACTGTGCAAAGGGACTATGTCTTTGTTCTGGAAGAGAAAAAGGTAGAGGTCCAGCCAGTGTCAGGAGACAGAGCGCTGTGTGTAAATGAACTTGGTCTTTGCTGTGAAAGGTTGGAGGCCCATGGCTTTCAAGCAGAGTTCCTGCCCTGCCTTCATTCTCAGTGTTTCTCATCCATCTGCAGATACAGAGATATTGCAATCCTCCTGTTAGGTTTTCATTTACACAGACTGAGCCCATTTGCTCAGACTTTGTCTGGTCCTGTTCCTTAGTCTGATATAGTGATGATTTGAGTATACTTCAATCCATTGAACATTGTCAATGTTTTATTATTTAAAAAAAGAAGCAGGAGTTTTGAGTCTTTGAACACCTTTTTTCCCCTCAATGCCCCACAGTGCCACTGTCTGTCTGATTTTGTGGGGCTTGACAGTTATCTGAACAGAAGCAGCCAGATTTAATCTGACAGCCACAGATGGGGAAGAGTGCCACCAATCTAATTATCTAGTAATCTAGTCAGCAAAGGAGTGAGTCTAGGCCTTTCTGGGGCTGCTAATCACATTTTGTGTGCATTAGCAACAGCCCATGTGCAGCTCTTAGGGACAAGGCTTTGGCCTGCGCGGGCTTGAGAACTTCACATAGGCGCTTCCCCAGAGTGGGGCCTTCGGGGTTTGTTGCCTCCTCATACACTTCAGCCTTCATTGCTGAGGGTGTGACAGTTCAGGTTCATGTTTGCAGCCAGGCAGCTTTTTGTCCTCTGAGAAGGTCCTTCTGAGGAGGAAGAGTGAATTGGGGAGCCTGCTTTCCTGTCATCTTCTGCAGGAATGAGTTATGTATTCTGGGGCAACCTAGAGGGGAAAAAGGAAAAGAACTACTCTCCACAAGGAAAAAACTATCTTTCCAGATCATTCCCCATGCATGGGGAGGATTGGAGGGAGAAGGTTACAAGAGAAACGAGATAAGAGAGTGTGTGCATGGTGGTTTGTTAGTGTCTCAGGATATTAAAGTCTAGGCTACACAGTTATGTTACATTTCTGTGGTTTTAATATGGAATGTGAGAATTCACACACACACATACACACACACACACACACACACACACACACAGAGATTGAGACAGGGACAGAGACAGAGAGAGAGAGACAGCGAGAAAACTAAGGGACTGGGATGGCTGGTTAAGACCTTGCTGTCTTCTTTCTGTAGAAACCTCCATTTAGGATCATTTAATATTTCTTCTTTATAGAATGTTCTGTGGATGCTTTGCTTCCCAACACGCTAAATTTTGGTCTCTGAAGAGACCAACCAGCCTCCTTGCTTCAACTTTTGTGTTTGAATACATCTCCAATCCTACATAATCTCTCCTTGGTCAGCCTGAATCTTAGAATTGGAGCTTAACACAGGAGAATTCACTCACTAATAGGTTTATAACATAGCAATTTTACCCCAAAGTTATCCTTGATAAATGGGCTTCCCAAAGAGCCTCCAGAAATCATGATGTACCACTCTACAAAGGGTGACTGTGGGGAATGCCATGTTAATTTCTTCTGTTGTAATTTTTTTGTTTTGTTTTTTCAAAACAGGGTTTCTCTGTGTAGCTTTGGAGCCTGCCCTGGAACTCATTCTGTAGATCAGGATGGCCTCGAACTCACAGAGATCCACCTGCCCCTGCCTCCCGAGTGCTGGGATTAAAGGCCTTTGACACTTTTAACAAGTTTTAGTCACCGTTTGTATCTTATTAGCTTTTATTATTAGACCAGGTCTTCCTGTGTAGCCCAGGCTATACCGAATTCACTGTATAGCTCAGGCTGACACCAAACCCTCAGTTATCCTCCAGCTGAGAACTGAGATTTAAGGCATACACCACTAAACTCATTGTCAGCTGAAAATTTGTATGAGCTTAAAAATGCTTCTGTTTCTGTAATAAGGATGGTGTACGGCCCCATGGACTCTACTGTTTGACGGTGTCTCTGTGTACACACAGTGATATTGCTGAATCATAAGCATATCTACACCAGGAGTTGTGAAAATGTGAATCCAGAAGCTAATGAGTCTGACTGCTAAGGTTAGGAGGGAGAGGGCATCTCTGAAGGGCTGTTCCTCTTAGGCACTTCTATAAATATTCCCATCAGTTTGAGTATGCATGCCTATCCACCAGGGTCACTGACTGAACATTTTACTAAGTAGAAATGATATCTGAAGCCTGGGAATATGGCTGAGTCCATAAGATGTTTGCCATACCAGCCTGAGGATTTGAGTTTGCTCCCCAGAACCCACATAAAAACAGGGTTTTGGTTGTATGGGTTTGCATTATCTGTAGTACTGGAGAGATCTAGACAGATCTCTGAGACTCACTGGCCAGCTAGTCTAGCCTACTTGGTGAGCTACAGTCTAAGTAAGAGAGTACCTCAAAAGAAAGTAAACCACCTCAACCAGAGACAAGGACTAGCATCCGAGGATGATACCTGAGATTGAACTATGACTTCCTTATACATGTGTACAGATGTTCACCCCCCTTCCGAATGAAAATCCTATTTGAGTATGCCAATTCCACATTACTTTGTATAAAGTATTTCCATCTGAGAATGTGACTCTTTATAGGAAATTAATGCCATGTTGGCTAATCCCCACAGAAATGGTGCTTAACCATGCGTGGCTCAGATCTTACAGAATCAAAATGAGAATGAAACAGTCTGTTATGCCCATGACTTGTAACGATTCCAGATCTCTTAATATAGCTGGCACGGATGAAAAGAACATCAGTACTTACATTTTTCAATGCTGTGTCTCAATAGACGTTCAAATGACTCAGGAGTGGGATGCACACAAAGGTGGCTGGATATGGGGGCAGTGGCCCTTCTAAGAATTCCAGATGTGCCTCTCTTTGGAGCTTTAAGCCTTCAATCTCAAGTCACTGGTGTGATTAGGATCAGCAAATCAGGACATGTCATGAATCCCACGGGTCAAATTAATATCTGTTGAGTGAGTTGAGCCTTCTAGAAGTTAACTTTCTGTCTTATTCATGCTTTGCCAATGTGTCTGGTACTATCCCAAGGAATGTCCCAGGACAGAAGGGTCTTTGTATGAGTAACAAGAATAAATTCTGAGGTTGCCATATATGAATGAATAGCCTATGCTTGACTAGTTTCTGTATGAGAAGTACTATCAACTTTGAACGTAGTTAAACTGTAATGGGGTAATGATGTCAAGTTTTGATCCAATGATAAAAAAAAATTCTCTTTTTAATTTTTAATACTATTTATTTCCTGGCATCTCTAATGGTGGTTTCTTTTTCTTTTTAGAATGTTCTTTGTGGGTAGCATACTTAAGTTTACAGAAAGTCCATTCCAGGTGTCTGAATGTGCTGTGTTAGACAACTAGAAATTTTCACGAGCTGGAGAGATGGCTCAGTAGTTAAAAGTACTGACTGCTCTTACAGAAGACCTGAGTTCAGTTCTGAGCACCCATATCTAGAAGTTTATAACTCCAGTTCTGGGGTATCTGACACCCTCTTCTGGCCTCTGCTCATGTGCATTATGCTCATGTACACAAATTCACACAGAGACACACACCAACACATAATTTAAAATAATATTTTAAAGTCTAAAAATAAGGACAAATCTTTTTTTTTTTTAAATGCCATAGGGATATTCGTGTTTTGGAATGCAGAAGGCAGGCCTTGCCCATTGGCATTGCTCAAAGTTTTTGGTTAGTCTTTTAGCTCCATTTTGGCTTTTTTTTTTTTAACACCAATTTTCACTGTGTAGGCCACACTGGCCTTGAACCCAGCAGATGACCTTTCTGCCTCTGTCTCCCGAGTGCTGGGGTTGTAGGCACACACAGCCACGCTCAGACATTTTCAGTGTTTTTGATAATTCTGAGGGACTTGGTGGTTTCAGTGATGCAGCACAAACTTTTACCGTTGTCATAATCCACATTTGGGAATTCCTACCGAGCCCCGCCCCACCTTGGATCTGTTTAGTAGCCGTGGTCACACCTTGGTGGTTCACATTGGTCTAGTTAAGCCCTTATTGTTCTCTTCCTGGTGTTCCCATTGTTGCATCTCAAACTTGGAACAGGTCTCACCTGAGGCTCCTCACAGCCCTCCTCATCCCTATATAACTCAGCCATTTTGACTACACCAGTCTCTTGGCTAAGGTCTCTTGGCCTCTTGGCCCAGGCCACCTCTCTTAGTCAGCCGCTCCTCTCTTGTTCTCCCTCCTCTCATGGTCTTGTTTAGTCTGGCAGCCATGTTCAGCCTGGACTCTTCCCTCTCTCTGCCTGCTTTCTCCCTTATAGCCACAATAAAAATCTCCGTACTTTAGGAATAATCATGTCCTCTTTTTATTTCATTTTTTTTTCATTCACCCATGAATTTGTGTCATCCAATTAGAGTAAATATTTAGGCATATGCCTATTGGAATTGAAGCTTAAATTAATTTCAGTTAAATAAAATTTTAGTTCCTTTTATAATTACACAAATCACAGTTGAAGTGACCAGTGGCTGGCTGAATGCATGATGGACAGTTGGATGAAGAACATCTCTGAGTCCCAGTGGACCACACTCCCTGGCGTAGCTGATCCATTTCCTGATGAGGGTTTCTGCGTTGACACAGAGGCAGAAAGCAGTTCCAGCTGCGACCACACAATTCTAGGTTCAATAACACAAGCAGCAAAGTCAATAACAGTGGCTGAGATTCTCAGGAGGTGCACATGTGTGATTACACCTCATCGGGAGTTTCTGTAGCAATTAAATGAAATCATTCAAATATTGGTTTTATTAATGCTTTAAAAAGAAACAGGGCCAACAGTGACTTGACAGTTTGGTCTTTTTATTTCAATGAAATTAACATGTGGTATAATGACTTTTGCAAATACACTCACCTTTAAATACTGCTTAGGTCTCTGATCGTGGTTCTTTTCTCTCTCTCTCTCTCTCTCTCTCTCTCTCTCTCTCTCTCTCTCTCTCTCTCTCTCTCTGTGTGTGTGTGTGTGTGCATGTGTGTGAGCTCATGCATTCTTGTGTGTGCCTGTGTGTTGTCTAGAGGCAGATGTTAGGTGGCTTTATTGTTATCCATACTGAGACAGGTCTTTCACCTGAAGCCAGAGCTCACTTATTAATCTAGCCTAGCTAGGCTGTTTACTTTGCAGATCCCTGTGTTCAGTTCCTAAACACTGGGATTAAAAGGCTGCTTCCATGCTCACCCACCAGCCATCTCTGTGGGTGCTAGGGATTGGACCTTTAGCTCTCATCCTTATGCAGCAGATACTTCACCTGCTAGGCTGTCTCCCTTCCTCCCTTCCTCCCTTCCTCCCTTCCTCCCTCCCCTTTCCCTGTCTCCCTTCCCTTTCTCCTTCCTCCCTTCCTTTCCCTGTTAAATCATTTCTAGAGCATCTTTAATGACCCCTACTGAGAGCCCCTTTACCAACACAATGGCCCCACACTCTTCATCTGTCCATCCTTCCCCTTCTTTTTCCAGTTCCAGTAAGTCTGATGGTTAGTGGGGGGGGGATCCCAAGCATTTTTAAAATTTCCCCATGATTTAGGGTGAGTAGGAGAGCTTTGGGGCCAAGAGTGCTAACATGCATATACCTTCTGCATGCGTGTGTACTGTAAGGTTGCATACATGACTAAGCCTATGTGGATGAATAGCCCAAGCTTTTCCTCTGTTCTATGCTGGGACCTGGATGTCCTTGGAGACAAAGACAGATACCTTTTACTAGACAATGCTGTCATCCTCTGAGTGAGGGGATGCTTGCTCTCTTTGAAAGCTGGGACTCAGCAAAATCCAAAAACTTTTATTTTTCAGAGTTTGCCCATGAGACAAGTACATGACAGAAGTCGTGATGTCCCTTTGTCAACTTCTAGATAGAGGGAGAAATTCCATAATGACTAACTATGCTAGGATAATTTGATGTGGAAATCAATGGACAAAGAAGGAGTGAAGTTGCTCCCTTGGATCTTAATGGGGATTTTAAGAACTCAGGTGATCAGCGTTATTGTGTTTTCCCAGACTGTCTGCTCAGAGTAGTAGTAACCTATTTCAAATCAGCATTTAGAAAAATATCTAAGATCTGAAAATTTCATGACACCAACACTCTGGTATAGACAAGAATCTTGTCATGACTGTTTTGTTAACATTTATACATATTTGTTATAACATATCAGCAGTTATTAAGTGATTTTTTAAAAACTGAGGTTTGGTGACACATGCCTTTGATCCTAGCATTTTGGAGAAGAAGACAGAGAGATCTCTGTAAAGTTGAGGCTATCCTATTCTACACAGCAAGATCCAGGCCAGCCAGGGCTACAAAGTAAGACACTGTCTCAAAAATAAGTATAGCCACAAATGAGCCCCTCAAATCTTTGTGGTTATCATATTGATCACCTTTGTTGTTGTATCTCATCTGAGACATCTTAGCAGTTCCTGCTCACTAACCTTCCTGGTATAGGCTACATGCATGCTGCCTTTAACCACTATTGGGTTGAACCTCTACCCTTCAGCTAATCTCAATTTAGACTCTTTCTGTAATCTTGCTCAGTTGTTCTGTTTGCAGTGAGGTACTGCCATGTTGCACTGAATAACCACTGCTTTGTAACAAATTATCTCAGTTCCTAGTAACTCAATATTATTATCGCCTGGCTTCTGTGGGTTAGGAAGCTGACACCGGGTGAGCTCTAATCCGTGGCTCTTGGTTTCTCATCACATGCCTCTCGGGGTATTGCCCAGAGATGCACAGACAAAGTGGAGGATCTGTCTCTAATGCCAATCATCTGGTGGAAGCAGGATTCACGTGCTCATAGAATGTTGGACTGAGGCTTCAGTTTGTAACTACAGAGCTTCTCCTCAGCAGTTTGCTTCACCAATGAGAGCAAGAGGAAGTCATGGTCTTTTATAACTTACTCTTGGCAATGATACTGTTTGCTGCATTCTGATAGAAGTAAATTAAGGCCAGGTGGTGGTGTCACACACCTTTAATCCCAGCACTCGGGAGGCAGAGCCAGGCGTATTTCTGTGAGTTCAAGGCCAGCCTGGTCTAGATCCAGGACAGGCACTAAAACTACACAGAGAAACCCTGTCTTGAAAAAGCCAAAAAGAAAGAAAGTAAATTATGAGTCAGTCCACATCCATCTGGAGAGAACAGAGGGGATGATACAACAGTGTGAATACAAGTGTAAGGGACTTTGGGGGACAAAGATCTCATCTTAATCTTTTCCCAGCTACACCTGAAGTACCAATATCTGGTACAGCGCATCCTTCCTAAACTTTCTCTGTCTTATCTGCTGCTGTGCCCTCAGAATGGTGACCACATTGGTTGAATGACCAAATAAGTGTATTAGTTCCCATAGTAAGGATTTACATAGGAATAGGAGAGGGTCCTTGCATCTGCTGAGGAAAAAGTCCTCATGGAGATGTTGCTGTGGTGACACCATGCATAGTCCCTGAAATTGTTCACTTTCTGCAAAGGCCTGGACTCCAAGTAATGAGATGAAACAAGAGCTGTGGAATCTTGTAATCTAGACACTTGCCTGTATACTGGTAATCAAAGCTAAACCCTGAGCTTTATTTTTCTCATTCTGGATGTCGGTGATCATTCAACTCTGAAGACTCTTAGATTTTAAAATGCCACATTCAGGTTGCTTTTTCACTAACTTGTTCTTTAGTGTCAAGGAAATGGATTTTTCAGTTTTATCAGCTTAATGAACAGTGTGGCAACCAGGAAAATCCTACAGTCTTCTAAATCACCTCATACCAGCAGAAGGCAATACTGGAGGGTTCTGAGATCCTCTTGAAAACACCTTAATGAACTATTGCAGGAGAGTGGATTCACTGCATGTAGTTTTCATAGATGCATAGATAGTATTTGCTGTCATCTTAGAAGTATTATGTAAGATATTAAGAAAAGCTGTTTTCCCATCTTGCAAATGGGGAAAGAAATGCCCAGCAAAGTTAAGTAGTAGATTTGAGTTCTTTCTTTGAGAGATGCTATTAGCAATTTAAAGACAGGAAAGGGTAGTCCCATGATAGTGGAAGGAGTGTCAGTCATGTGCTGTGTCTTAATGGTACTTGCTCAGTGGACAGATGAATAGAATTACAGAAGACAATTTGATTACTGGGTAGAAACCACTTAAGTTATTAAAAAGCAACATGAAAATTGTCCTTCAGGTGCATTGGCTAAAGGTGTCCAATTGATTAAAGCCAGACTTTCATAAGACTTTGAAGTTATCCACCTGTCTATTTCCTAGGAAAATCTACTAGCCTCAACAACATTACAGGCATCTATTAAATATCATGTTATATTAGGAATGTTGGTTTATTCACCAGAGTAAAAATGAACTTATTTTATTGCCCTGAGGTCTGGATATGTTTCTATGCCCCAGGATAAATACCAACTACTTATTTGCTATTTTCTTTGGAGATCAACTTTAAAAATAATTAAAAATATATTTATTAATGTACCAGACTCATGACCTTCAGGCTGTCACGTGGAATAGCACAAGCCCCCTGATTCACACTTGCCTCCCTGGCCTGGAGCTCTGATTTCAGAGCACAGATTCTGAATAGGGATCTTACTCAGGTGTTGACCTTGAGTGAGGAGACTCAAGCACAAGATCAGCCCAGTGTCGCCTTTCTTAGGAGTAGCAGATATAATTAATAATTGACAAATTGGAGGCTTATGAGTTTCATTTCTGTTGCCCTGATAAAACACCCCAACAAAAAGCATATTTCAGCTTGCAATTCTAGATTACAGCCCATCATTGTAGGGATTACAAGCAGGACTTTAAATAACCAGTTACAAAACATCCATAGCCAAGAGTAGAGAAAAGTGAATGTATGCACGCTCACTTGTTTGTGCTCAGTGTGATTTCTGGATACCTACATAGTTCAATACTCCTTGTCTAGACAATGGTGCCACCCGCAGTGGACTGGGACTTCTTACTTCAATTAACCCATTAAGACTGTCCTCCACAGTTATACTCACAGGACAATCTAATGTAAGTAATTTCTCATTGAGTCTCTCCTCCCAGATAATTCTAGATGTCAAGTTGAAAAAGCTCACCATCACAGAGGCAACTCAGAGTATACCTTCTAAAGAAAACTGTCTTGTTAATTGTGGACTGAGCACTAGGGTGGTGACTGTGACTATGTGCTTTAAACAAAGCAAAATGATACATTTGGGCACAAAAGAATAAAGTTTTCTGAGTTCTCCTGTCACAATAAATTTTGAGTAAAAGGTTGCCCATGTTTTGCACAGGTATATTCAGAAATTAGGTTTAAAAGAAGTCATTTTGACAAGAACACAAACATATATAATGCAGTTTTCAATTTTTCTTTTCAGTTTTTATGTACTGTGAGCCATGAAATAGTAACCTTGTGCCCGATTTTAAAAAGGGGCGACTTCTGCCATATTTCCCACCCAGTGCTAGAGCAGTGTTTGTTTTGCTGTGATTGTTTAGTGTCACTGGGTAGTGACAGCTCAGTAGGACCCTATTCACTTAGCTCCAAGGGTGTCATCCCACCTCCATCAGAAGACTGGATACCTGGGAGATACGAGGGACTGCCCGCTCCGAGAGCGCTGCCCATTTAGCTTCTTCACAAGTGACTGCCATTGTTTTAATCTACTCAATTTTTAAGCTAATTGAAATACTTAATTTTAACCTACTGCTGCTCACGCAAACACAAGCATGTGCAAACATGTAAACTATATTCTCTTTCTATTTTAATGATTACTGGCCACAAAATTCCAGAAACCTTAGATGTCAGACACGATTTTTTTTTTT
This sequence comes from Peromyscus maniculatus bairdii, assembly GCF_049852395.1. NCBI lineage: Eukaryota > Metazoa > Chordata > Mammalia > Rodentia > Cricetidae > Peromyscus > Peromyscus maniculatus. The sequence continues at coordinate 114,320,266 of NC_134858.1, read as the reverse complement.
GTGGTTGTTTTTGTTGTTATTGTTGTTAGAAACAGGATTTCCCTGTGTAGCCCGTGCTGGCTTTGAAATCTCTATGTCATCTGGTTGAAAGTCAGGCTTACAGCAGTCCTCCACCCAAGTGCTGGAATTACATCATCACCATGACGATGGTGCTCGTCAGAGGATATATTTGATTCCAAATAATTTAAATACACCAAAGTCCATATGTCTGAGCAAATTCCAACTCTTATTGAACCTGTAGATAAATGGAGTCATAATTTAACCATTTAGATTTTATTAATTCTCATGTGAGTAAAAGAGTTCAACCCAAAGCTCTAAATATTCCCAAAACATTTGTAATTGTGTAGGGAGATGGAAAATGAAATAAAATGAAAGCTCAAAACTCATAAAAATCTCAGTTATCTAAGTATCAACATGATGTTATCCAGAACGAAAACCCAGATACATATGTAGAGAAGATTCGATAAGAAAATCGATATATTACTTCCTATTTCTGTGTCTATCTTCAGAAATTCAATATTTACCACAAACCATTCCTATATGCTCCCGTTGGTGACTTTATGAGTGGCTGGCTGCGATGGTTCCTGGGAAGGGATGCTTCAGATGCCGTGGCGGCTCATTGCTTCCATCACAGTCTAAGAGACAAGAAAGTTCCTTTTGGAAGTGTTTCAATCAGCTGACAGCAAAAAGTAAAAAGTTGTAGGTCTTTGAGAAAGCATAACTTCAGAAGTTGTTCCTGAGAGGTCTAACATTTTGAGAGTGCTGTCCTTTAACTCAGAGGTCTGAAGGCCACATGCTTTGCCATGCATTCCCAAACTCTAGGGGAATGAAAACTTCACCAATACTAATTTTCTACTCGCAGAGACGTAAGACAGATCTCTAAAGCAAAAAGTTTGTTTCTATTTCTTTAACCCAATGCATACAAGATTAAGAAAGAGCCCTTGTAGTAATGAAGGGAAAAGTTAACAGTAGGTTTTCTGTCCATGGGAATGTAAAATAAAAAAATCAAAGTTTCGTCAAATTTCATATCAAGAACTGGATTAAGAGTATGAAACCTGTCTGGGCTGTTGGTTTAAAATGAGTCATTATTGGGAAAATGAAATGAAAAGCTTTCATAAAGAAGGACTTCAATTGTTGAGATTTGCTTAGAAGTCTTTGTGATGGGGCAGCAAGGCAGAGCCTTAGATCAATACCAATCACTTTAATTCCAGATCTGCTGCTCATTACTGCAGAGATCTCCAATAAACTCCTTAAAACTCTCCTGGTGGCATTTCCTCATCTGTAAAATCGGGATAAATGTACTAACATCACACTGCAGGTCTGAGGATTATAGGCATTGAATAGAAACTTTTATCCAGGTTCCTGCCAAAGATAAGCTACAGTTTCATCACTTTTTCTTCTGTATCATCATCACTGAAGATGGGGGTAGAGTGCTGTTTAAAGTCAAAGATTGGGACTCAGTGGGTAAGGGTGTTTGCTGCCAAACCTGACACCTGAGTTTGATCCCTGGAACAAATTCTCACATGGTAGGAGAAAATCAACTCTTGGGAGTTGTTCTGTAACCTTTGCAATGCTTCTCTCAGCATAGTACACACACACACACACACACACACACACACACACACACACACACACACACAAATAAAAAGTCAAAATATATACAATGAGTGTAAACATCTCTGAAACTGGACCAGCTACCCAACACCAGATATACTGTCATTTCAGGTGTAATATTGTTTTACTTCTGACTGGAGTATTCTGACCAAGACAAGGTGAGGATATGTCTCTGGATTCAAGGTAACAATGGTCCTTGTGTTTGAACTTTAGTTAACATCATCACCCCTCACCCCATGCCAATACCATGTTCATTGTGGTATTAGACAACATCACAAGGGACATTTCCCTCACCCAATAAAACCTCCAGCTGTCTCTCAGCCATTACTAATATCATAGTTTTATAATGTCATCTCTAAGTATCATCTTGTCACCATATTATCTCTCCTGATTGGCCAAGAGTCAAATTTCTTGACCACAATATGATGCTTGGGAAAAATCAAATACTTTACATAAAATAAAAGTCATTTCTCTTTACTTCCAAGGTCTGTTTCCTCCAGCTCCCTTTTCTACATCTCTGAAAACTTGGTCTAGCTCACATCTCTTCAGTCACTTGATAGTGACTAAGTGACTAAGGTTCCAGGGACCACAGAGCTGCCACCTCTGTTCCACCCACTCTGTTACTGTAGGCACAGGATTAAAAGCATAGGATAGGCACATATCTCCAGGTCCTATCACTAAGATACCAGCACCCAAATGTTATTTGTTGCATTATTCACAATAATTAAGTCATGAAAATAACCTAAGTATTCACCAGCAGATGAATGCATTTTAAAAATGTGGTGCATAAACACAATATTTTGACATTTTGATGCAAAAAAAATAAAACCTGACATTTGAAGCAAAATAGATAGAACTGAAAATTATTGTATTAAGTGAAGTATCCCAGACCTAGAGAAACAAATACAATGGTTTCTCTAATAAATGAATCATATTTTAATTTTTATAAATTTGTATATGTATATATTAGGATGAGGTTATAGGTCATGGAACTTTTTAGAAAGGGGACCATGGAGAAGAAAAAAAGGTATGTGTGTGTGCATGTGTGTGTGTATGTGTGTGTGTGTGTGTGTGTGTGTGTGTGTGTGTGTGTGTGTACATCTCAATACTTTATGTATATGTCTGTCAGTGCCCAGGGATGGCAGAAAAGAGAGTTGGTTTCCCTGGAGCTGAAGTTACAGGTGGTTTTCAACCACCTGCTGTGATGGTGGGAACCAAACTCAGATCCTCTGGAAGAACAAGACCTCTGGACTGCTGAACCATCTCTCCATCTCCAGAACAGAAGTCTTGAGGAATGTTGGGGGTGGGGAACAGCGTACTTGTAATGTGAAAGCCGGAGAGGAGCTGGTGGGGAAGGAAGAGGTGGGACATAAGGGATGGGAGCAGAGGAATTGATCAACAAGAACAAGCTGTGTGTGGAGATGCTCTCATGAAACCCTTTCCAAAGAGGTAGAAAATGCCGACAGAAATGGTGCCATGTCACCATAGTTTTCATTTCCAATGCATTTTACAAATGATAAGATCATTGTGTAGTAAGAGAGGAGTTTGATGAATAAAGAATCTAGATTTCTTGCCTCTTGAGTGATATATGGAAAGGATAGAGCCACAGTCACCTACATCATCAGTAATATCCAGCCACAAAGTAGGTAGGTGAACACTAAATCAGTTCAGAAGCTGTGGAGCCAAGGGGAGGGGACCTGACTCCTTATTTACAATCACAAGGTATCCTGGAACTCAGGAAGACAGTCTGAGATTTTCTCTTGGGAATTTTCAAGAGAAGCTTAAGATTCATGGATGAGACTGGTGTATCTGTGCACATGTGTATGCTGTGCACGTCTATTTTTAACACTACCCACTTTACTTTATTTTTATTATGTTGTATTTATTTTGTCGTTGTGTATGTATGTGAGTATGCATATACATGCCATGACACTTGGGGGAGATCCGAGGACAATTGGCAGGAGTCAGTTCTCTCCTTCCATTACATGGCTTCCAGGTGTTGAAATCAGGCCATCACATTTGGTGGCAAACTCCTCCTTTACCCACTGAGCCTTCACACGGGCCCCTTCACAACTACTTTCATGCAATTACCAGCCCCAAATGCCTGGCCCCACTGAGTGGTGGCTTTAGAGGGTTGGAGGTTCTCCTTTGAATGAAGTCAGCCATGTCTTGGATGCCCTTTTGTAGCTTTTGTGTTTTCTCCCTTGGAGTCTTGATCTATGAAACAGGAAGAACAGCATCTGTGGTTGTTTTGCGTAAAAAAAAAAAAAAAAAAAAAAGGCTCATGGCTCCTGTGAAGATGAATGAGGTCATTTGGTTAAGTGTGTCTTGCTGGGTGGAGGAAGGATGGCCTGTGAATACTAAACAGCATGTGAGTCATGCGTGCTTTCATGGAGACAGAGCTGGGTCATTTAGCTCCCCCTCTGCAGGGAGTTATAAAAGAAGGAGGTAGGGAGATGGAAGTTGAAAATATTTCTTCATGCCCGGCTCCTGTGGTGACCTGTGGAGTGGCAATGGGGATTCTGAGAGGCCATCTGCATGAGACTATGGGCTCCGTATGTAATGTCAGCTGAAAACAACAACATCTTCAAGATACATTAGTGAGTTTGTTTTGAGGGGTGGGGGTGAGCAGATGTGGAGTGGAGGTGGAGGGAGATGGGATGCTGAGGCTTTAGTGTATGATCCCTGTCATGCTGGAATCAGGAACATTAATCATGGGACTGTCCCTTCCTTGGTCCATCACCTTGGGTGAGCTACTAAATCATACCCCAGTAGCTCACCAAATCACCCAGTCAGAGTCCATTTTTCTTGGATATTTCTGGTCACTGAAAGATTCAGAAAACCAACCTTCACAATGCTGTGGATCTCTCCCTGGGGGCATCACTAGTGGCTGGAAAATGTCATCAAAATGCAACCTTATTTGTGGAAGTCATCGTATTCATTTATTTTCTTACTGTGTTGACAAACCACCTGACAAGGGCCACTTAAGGAGGGAAGAACTGGTTTATTTTGGCTGACAGTTCAAGGGTACAGTCCATCATGTCAGTCAACACCAGGAGCTCCAGACAGCTGGCCACACTCAGGAAGCAGAAAGAGATGGATGCCACCGCTCAGGTCACCCACTTCTGTTTTATTCAGCCTGGGCCCCAAGCCCATAGGATGATGAAGTCTCACTCAAGGGGGATCTCTCCACCTCAATTAACACAGTCTACAAGCTCCCTCTCGTTCCTGCTCAAGTTTGTCCTCTATGTGATTTCGTATCCTGTCAACCTGATAGTATGAACCATCACAGTCATTATGAGTGAAGCTTGAATATGGGGTTTCTGACTTATATTCCCTTGGTGAGATAGCAGTTACATTGTCACAAGGGATGCTAAGAAACAGAGCTAGAATCAGCCCCTAGTCATTGTCATGCTGGGAATGTCTTTAGTTGTTTTCATTTCACCAACTCAGTGGCAAGAGAGAAGGCCAAAGGGCTAGAGTCAAATAATTTTCCTTCCTCCATATCCTTTTTAAAAATTAGGGCTGCTTTTACAGGTACTGTCCACATTTTGGTGAGTCTTTCCACATTAATTAAGGCAATGAAGCCAACTTCTCAATTGAGGCCCCCTGCTCAGCGGATTCTATATTCTGGCAAGCTAACACTTAAAACCAGCGTGACACTAGCATTGCAGGTCCCACTACCTAGAGGATAAAGTCTATCTTGTGAACTCTTACTCTTTTAATACATAAGATGTGAATATTGTTTCAGAAACATACTGAGCTGCCACCCTGAGGTTTACAGGTGAGGATAATCACTGCTGCTGTGGAGAGCTGAGCTTGCCAGAAATTGACAAATGTTATTTTCTAAGACTTTTCCATTGGAAATATCAAACCTTCACTAGACACTGAGGTCTGGCCAGTAGACAGAGTCCTAGTCCTTCCTTCTCTACCATCTTTCTAGAATATTCTCTCTGCTGGCTTTATATATGGCCTCTGCTCACTATTGGCTGCCATTGGTTAGTCTGGTCTATGATGAAGAAAAGGCTAAAGTCAGATATTTAAATAGAGGATTATAATATTAGAATGATGCTATTATTATTACTATTATTATTATCATTGTCATTATATTGCTTCCCATTTCTGTTGTAACTTATGTCTTTTGTTTAGATCAGTATCTTTGAGATTTCTGGTAGATCATTTAATTTTAGAACATAGTATTTCTGTTAATATCATTTATCGTTCTCTTTAAATTGTCCACTTAGCAATATGTAATCCTATTTAAAATATGTCATTGCTAGGGGCTTTAATATTCAGAATTCAATCCTGTTTTGTCCTTTGGACATCTGTTCCCTCATTCTTTTCAAAGTCAACCTATCTTTATTTCTGTGGCATCCAGAAGAGGATCTAAGATCTCAACTTCATGAGGACTGCCAGATAGCAGGCCTTGCAAATTCTGTGGAAGGGTGGATTCCTACATTTGCCTTTATTTTCCTGACATCTATCATGCTTCTATATTTCTATAGTGAATGACATCAGAGAGGTAGATGGTGAGGTTATCAGAGCCTGGGAACCCACAGAGCCAGCTTGATGACAACCTCAGCTTGTACTTCCCATCACAGTGTGTATATTCTCTCTATATACTCTCAATTTTACACATATTCCCCATTTTTTGGGTAATTGTCAGATGAGCAATCAAAATCCATTTTGTGGCACTTATTCTTATAGGGATTTTTTCCATACTTAACAGATTATGGGTGCTGGAGAGATTCTTCAGTGATTAAGATTGCATACTGCTCTTGCAGAAGATCAAAATTCTACTCGCAGCCCCTATATTGGACAGCTTATAGTCACCTGTACTCCAGCTCCAGAGGATTTAATGCCCTCCTATGGCCTCTTTGGGCAACTGTAGTCACATAAACATAACCACACAGATAGATATATGCATGCAAATGAAAATAATGAAATAATTTTTAAACTTTTGAGAAATAGCTCAATGTTCAGTTATATATTTGAAAATTGTTTTCAGCAATCTATTGATTTATATTTCCTATTTCTAGGTACTGGAAAGGGTCAGAAGCATTCAGATTAACTTACAATAAATAAACATTTGCTTACAATTTTCTGAAAAACAGACAATTCCATAGATATACAAACTTAGTTCATTTCAACTATACACTGTAGCAGCAACTTAGAGTCTTACAGTATAGAAACTGAATATGAAAATATTAGGATTTTATGTATGCCTAAAGAGATGAAAAGTTAGTGATGGAGCCAAGCTATCAACAAAAATGCAAACAAACCAAACCCCAAAGCTATGAGAAAGTTGGGATGGAAAGTGAATACTCACATCCCAGAGTCCCTGTAGCACTAAACTATGTCTCTGCCCAAAATATTATCTTTGATATTACATCCATGGGGTTATTCTCTCTTTTTAAGGTATCCCACAAATATTTCCTTTCCATGAGAACATCGAAATGAGAAACAAGTGAGTAAGAGATAGTTAAAGACAAGAGCTTGGTGGCTTGCCAGTGTATTTATCTTAGAAAGCATCTACTGCTAAGGCTTGAACTTCATGTTTTATTGTGAGTTTTGGTAGTGTCAAACCTGTGCCATTTTTCTGTCAGCTTAGCAGCTGCACACGAATCTGTTGACATTTTAACTACCTTCTGCAGCCCTGTAGCCCCATAGTCAGAGCCCCGCCACTCAGGCCACGGCCAGGTGGGACTTTTGCTCCCTCTGGCACTGGCTTGGGTGTTGCTGTCAGATGTAGTTTTTAACAAAATCTCTATTGTTCTGTTAACTAATAGAGACTCAAGAGTCAGATGTTGGGGGTGAAAACCTGCTAGCTCAGAGAGGCAGAAAAACAACAAGCTGACCAAAGACCCAGCAAGACAGCATCTCTCCAGCTGTCCCAAAACAAAAAGACCATGCAACTCCAAGTCCCTCCCTATTCCTTCCTATGTGTTTCTCTATCCATCTTCCTGGCTTTTCCATACTCTCTATGGCTAATTTCCATAAACCAGTTGCTGACTCCACCCCCGATCCAAGTTTGATTTTGTCAACACAGTCTCAGGTTTCACAGTACAATCAACCATCCTGCAATATTTCCCCCTTTTTGTCTAAATAAAAAGGAAAAATTTTAACTCTAACAAGTAAAACTATATACAATTATTAGATAAGAATTACATTCACATTGTCTGGTCCATTTGTATTTGGCAAATTTGGAGAAAGTACTCTATTATCTATCCTATATTGGTGAGTCCAAAGTTTTATACCTAAACCACATCCTATCATAACTTGTCTTACCAAGCTAAAAAAATCCTTTTAGACATTAAAAGATTTTCTTAGATAAACAACTTAAGATTTTATATCTTTCAATCTTTATAAATTTTGCATCTCTTTTGTGAGTTTCTGTTTTGAATTTGGTAACAAAGAAATGACAAAAATAACTATCTAGTCTTCAACCCCATCAGAGACCTGAGAAGGATATAATATTACTTTAGTAAACAGGAAGTGCAGGACAAGCAACTTTCAAAACTATAGAAATGACAGAGACAGCTGGCTGCTTGGACAGTCACCCAAGGTTCCTCTGCAATGTTGGGGCATCCATCTTCAGCCTACAGGCCTAGAATACCTAACAGGTTTTTCTGTGAAGCAGGACTTTTGAAGGACTGTCATACCTTGTCTTGTATGTATAGTCCCTTAATTGTGGTTTTCTTCTGACCCATACCAGGTGGCTCTTTTGACAGGAGACAGAGATTTTGGATATCCTTTAACAAGCATGAGTGGGTTTAGAGGAGAGAGCCAACTCCAAAGCCAGCTTTGATTTTTCAAATGCATTGGTACCACAAAAAGATCATTTGCCTTTTATCCTTTTATGTTTGTATAGAGCAGCAAAAAAAAGCAACAAGCATTTGCAAGGAAATTCTACCCTGGTGGAGGTATGTTATACTATTAGGCCAATTTATTCTTTTTCTTGGAACATTTTCTTTTGATGATTTGTCCTTCTTCTTCAGATACCTCATTTGTCCAGTGGTCTCCAGATTCCTTTAGTTAGATCCTTTTATTCTCCTGAAAAGACAAAAACATAATCCTTCCCAAACCCTAACTTTGGGGAGTTCAGAGTTCATTTTTGATTTTGTTTGTTTTGTGTTGTTTTCATACCTGATCAAATGAAAGGCACTTGTTAGTCTTATAACTTATTTTGGGTTGGATGACCAAGCTATATGATGAACTATTGCCTCTCCATAATCAGGTCTCTCTTGTTCTAACCTAATCTTTATCAATCCTCATGGAATCCATAGTTTTTCTTCTTCTGTGGAAACAAAAGCAAAACTTCTTCCTCAATGTAACACATATCCTGGTTTCCATTATGAGGTTAACATGTCTATAAAATATAGAGACTGTTTAATTCAGCAGTTTTTTCTACTATCCAGTGTCTCTTCAAGGCCCTTTCTATAACTGCTTGTACTGTAAAATTGTGTGGCATACCTGTATTATGATTTATGTTGTCGTGGCAAAAAAAGTGTTTCATTTTACTACAGACATGCTGGAACATTGTTAGTGTTAATTTTTACAGGTACCTCCATAATGGCCATAACTTCTAATAAATGTGTAATTAGAATCAGCTTTTTTCAGAAATTAAAGTAGTTGCCCATTGAAATCCTGAATATGTATATATGGGATGGTGCACATATTTTAATTTTCCAAACTACAAAATGAAACACATTTATTTGTCAAATTTCATTTCTTTGAGTACATGTTGGGTTACCTGCACATATTGAAGGTTGATTATACCAAGAACAAGTAGGACATTTCCTTATAATTTCCTTGACTTGCTGCCAATGATAGAACAATCTTTTTTCAAACCTGTGCTATTAACATGGTGTTTCTTATGAAATTTCGAGGCTTTTAGCACATTTCCTATTAATAGCTGATCAATTTCATTACTACCTTGTGCCAGCGGGCCTGGTAGACCCATATAGGATCTGATATGTGTTTTATACAAGGGATGATTTTTATTTCTGATTATCTATTGTAATTGAATAAATATCAAAGTTAATTCTGAGCCATCTAGAATAGGTTCAGCAGTTTCAATGTGTAAAACAACTCTTTCTGCATATTGAAAGTCAGTAAATATAATAAGAGGTTCTAGAAAATCTAATAATATTATGATAATAGCATATAATTCCAGTTTTTGAACTGAATCATGAGGGCTTTGAGCCACTTATTTTTTTCTGACTTATAACCACCTTACTGACTTATTTGCATCAGTATAGAATGTAGGCACTCCGGAAATTGGTGTTCCTTTTATTATATGAGGGAGAATCCAATTAGTTCTCTTTATAAACTGAAGTCTCTTGTTTTGGAATATTTGTTGCTAATCTCTCCCAAGAAATTACTGCAAGTTCTTTGCCAGTGTTTATTCTCTGTCCATGAGATAGTTTCAGCACTAGAAAATGGTACCACAATTTCAGCTGGGTCTATTCCTGCTAATTGACAAAGTCTTAATTTTCCTATCAGAATAAATTCAGAAACCTTTTCTACATAGGTCTTTAATTTTCTACATAGGTCTTTTCTATGCATAAGAATTCCTGTAGGAGAATGAATAGTAGATAGAATGACTAGGATACAGTTAAGCTCTAGATCCAAGTGATCCACATGTGCCTCCTGAAATTTTTTTTCTACCAAAGCTAATTCTCTTTCAGCCTCAACTGATAATTTTCTTTGACTTTTTAACTCCTTATCATCTTGTAAGGTTTGAAATAAATGACTTAGCTCTTGAGTGGTTATTCCAGTTGTAGGCCACTGGCAGTTAATATCTCCCAGCAATTTTGAAAATTATTAAGCATTTGTAATTGATCTCCCCTGATTTGTAATTTCGGTACTTGAATTTTCTGTAAACCTATCTCATAAATAATTAATAGAATTTAGTCTTTGTATTTTTTCAGAAGCAATTTGTAATCCCTAACAAGGTGAAATCCCTTTACTTCATCAAATATTTTTTTCGAAGATATCTGCATCTGAATGAGCCAGTAAGATATCATCCATATAATGCTAAATTACAGATTGGGAAAACTGTTTATCAGTTATTTTTAATGGCTGTTAAACAAAATTATTGACACAAGATGGGGCTGTTTAACATTACTCATGGAAGAACTTTCCAATGGTACATCTTAACAGGTTGTGAATTATTAAAAGGCACTGTGAAGGCAAAATTTTCTTCATCCTTTTTTTGTAAAGGTACAGTAAAAAAAGCAATATTTTAAATCAATCATTATAATAGACCATCCTTCAGGTAATAAAGAATGCAAGGAGTTTCCAGGTTGTAAAGAGCCCATTGATTGAATCACCTAATTTATAGTTCTCAGATCTGTAACCATTTTCCATTTTCCATATTTCTTTTTAATAACAAATAAGAGAATTCAAAGAACTGGTTGATTAGTCTATATGTTGAGCATTTAGCTGCTCCTGTACCAGCTGTTTTAGTGCCCATAATTTTTCTTATGTCGAAGGCCATTGTTCCACCCACACAAGTTTGGCAGTTAGCCATTTTAAAGGCAAGGCTGTTGGTACCTTTGAAAGGCCAACAGCTGTTGTATCCTGTTTATGTACAACCTATATGGTCTCTTACTGTTCTTGCTAATAACTTTTAATAATTTTCTCAACCTAATCCAAGGTTGATTTTTATTAACTCAGTCCCAGGTTTCACAGTGTGATCAAATATTCCGCAACAAACCTGTGACTTTCCTGAGTTCATTTTCTGAGACAACAAATCTGATAGATCTAATGTATTTCTCAGGTTTTGTCAGTGAAAGACCATGAGAGAGAAGTTAGTGCCTGGAACCAGAAGCTTCTGTTTGATAGACACAGTCCATGACACAAAAGCTGGCCTTCCTTTAAAAACCCAAATGCACTTCACACAGTAGACACACAAAGTATGTAAAATTTCCTGCTGTAGTACATAATGGGATAAATAATAGCCAGTTTTAATTTTAAATCACCAATGTGACTATATCATGGGAGAGGGGCTGAATGCCTACCACCACCCATAAAACTATACAGATCAACCAATAACTCCTAAAGCTGTTACTATAATCTAACACTTGTCCATTTCTTGCTCATTGAAAACTTTACCTCTACACAATCAACAGTCCTGGTTTGGGGGATGGCCACACATCAGGAAAGAGCAGTTCTGTATGGTCTTGGTTAATCAAGTAGTCATAACTATATTTTGTGGCTGTTAATGAATGTTGTTTTCTATTAGTCACATATTTTGATGACATTTTTCCAAAGAGAAATTATTTTCTCCTTGGAACATTGAATAATATGCAGCACTGATAAGTCAATTGATCCAGGGACTATAGACCCACCAGGGCAGTTTGGACAGAAGTGTGTTACTCCATTGTTGTCAGAAATAAATAGACACATCCGTGACCTTGCCCATACCATAGCTTCAGTGGGAATTTCTTCAGAGTATGTTATGATCTGTGATATCAGCAGTTCATTTTCTGTTTTTTTGTGAATACGTGTGTGCATGTGCATGCTTGTGTGTGTGTGTGTGTGTGTGTGTGTGTGTGTGTGTGTGTAATGCTCATGTGTTTATGCATGTGGAAACAAGAGAACAACTCCAGCCTTATTTCCTTGGGAGCTGTCCATCTTGGATTTTTTGTTGTTTGTTTGTTTGCTTGTTTGTTTTTGAGGCAGGAACTCCCACTAACCTGAAACTGCCTAAGTAGTCTGTGTTGGCTGGCTAGGGAATCTAAGGATCCTCTTTTCTCTGGCTTCTGAGATCTTGGGTTACAAACATGTGCCACCATGCCCTGATTTTTTTTTTGTTGATTCTGAAGAGCAAACTCAGGTCTTCATATTTTTATAGAAAGTGTCTTACAAACTGAGGTGTCTTACTAGACCCTCTGCAGTTCATTTTTAAAGTTATGTTTCATATAAAATGTGTCATGGACCAAGTGTGGTGAGCACACCTTTAATCCAAGCACTCAGAAGACAGAGGCAGGCAGATCTCTGTGAGTTTAAGGCTAGCCTGGTCTACATAGTGAGTTCTAGGACAGCCAGGGCTACTCAGATAAACCCTATCTTAAAAACATAACAAAAAAATAGTGCCATGGTTTAGATAAGCTTGAGTGTCCCACAGGAAGATGGGCTCTCTCTCTCTCTCTCTCTTCCCCCACCTCTTTCTCTCTCTCTCTGCTCATAGCTGTGTCCTCGGAGTCTAGAACTATAATACTGGAGGGGGAGGAGCACTAGGAATAGTTTTAGTGTGGATGAGTGAATGAATGAATGAATGAATGCTCTAGCAGCTCAATTGTAAAGCTTCTGTAGCTTCAATTTCCTGATGGAAAAGCAACTATGCTTGCTTTGGTAGCAGATATACTAATTTAAAACCAACATTTAAGGAAGAAAATGTTGAAATCGCTTACTTCAAAATTCTGCACTTGGAGTGATGTATGGATGACACATATGACAATGATGGCATTTTTATTAGTATTTGTTTTATGAATTTCACCATTTATCAGCTGTAAAAAGACAAAGTCTCGATCTGGATCCTTAGATTTCAAGTGTTGACTTGAAGACTGGCAGTCAACTGCACTTGTTGCTCAAAATCACACATACTATACATTAGGGTTTGCCATTATTTTCTCTAAGTTAAGGCAATAATTCTGTTTTAAATGTGATTGTTAACCAGCTCAGGGGAGTTAGAATGACACATTATTCATGAATAGTGAATTAATGTTTTAAGCATTCCCTCACAAACAGCAGTTTAATAGCATCAGATGAGGAGAAGGTGTTTTGTGTTTCTTAGAAGCTATAGACATTAATACAAAAAGACAGTAGGAAAGATACCCAAACTTTGTGGATGGTACTTCAGTTACTTTTCCTGTTGCTGTGATAAAACACTCTGTCAAATATGACTTAAATGATAAAAGGTTTATCTTGGCTCATAGTTCAGAGGTTTCATACATCATAGTGGATAAGCTAAGGCAATGGGCATGTGGGGTCATTGGTCATGGCATATCTGTAGTCAGGAAGCAGAGAGAGGAGAAAACTCTGCTCACTTTATTCCTTCCTGTATAGTCCATGCCTAAGTAATGGTGCCGCCCACATTGGGCAAGTCTTCCTACTTAGGTTAATCTAATCAAAATAACCCCACACAGGCATGCCCAGTGGCCCTTCTCCCAGACAATTCTAGAGCTCAGATTGACAGGTTAACTATCACATACAGTACCGTAATGCATGGAAACCCACTCCCACATATGTAATGAGGAAGAGTTCGAAATATTCCTACATTCAGATTTTATTTCTAGACACCAAAGGGGGTGAGAAGTTTATAGGTGACACTCAAAATAATTCTGGATACTTGCATAATACAAAAACATGTTGAGAATAATTTTTTAAATCACTCATTTGAGTTGTCTCTATGGGGAAAAAAGTTTATTGAAAGCCCAAATATGAGATAAAACAGTAGAAGAAATTACAAAATAAAGTCTAATGAGAATAATATTCCATATTCTAAAATAATGATACCAGCAGAAGAAATCTATACAGTAAATAATGAGGACAATAGTAGGAACTCAGTTCTTATTAGATCTCTGGCAGATAGAGATTCGGCTTGCTATGTATTCTGCATGAAGGTTGGACTTCCTCTTCCTTAAATTTTTGACTGGTATTTTATAAATACGAGGCCACTGAAGAATAAAACATTCTACCTTGCCTCTGGAAAATGCATTCAATTATCTATCAGTGACTGATTGAAATCTGTCATTTTTTCCACATGCAAAATGTCAATCAAGCTTCAAAATAAATAGTCCCCACAAGTGAACCTTAATTGGATTTAATGATTCTATATTTTCCACCGAAGAAACATTTTACTAATTTAGGTTTCTTTCCCCCTTCCCCTTTTTACACCCTATTCCTCTTTACCCCTCTCTTTGTCAGTGAGTTCTTTTACCAGGCTGGGATTGATACCATGAATCTAAACATCCCATAATTGCCCTTCCTCTTTACAGACAGCACATTTGCACTATACACAGCCGTGCTATCTAAATAAGCACTTACATTGGCCAACATTTCTCTCTGGGCTTTAGAACTTTGTCATAACACATTTCATTTTGAGAACTGCTTTCTGGTAACAAGTTAAAAGCAGTTTGATCCTTTTCATTTCAAATGTTTTATATGCTCCAAGAACAAAAAAATTAATTAATTATCATTTGTATCTGGCACTGCATAGGGCATCTGTATGAGCTTTCCCACTGTGCACTTCAGATAAAAGTTTCTAATCTTAATTAAATACCAGTGCCATTATCAGAAAGTAACAGTTCATATCTAATGTTTAATAAAGAGTTGTCTCTGTTTGTTCCCTCTATCACTCAGAGTAAAAGCCAGGCCTTTGAACAATGTAAAAGTCAGTTGCTAGAGCACAGTTAACCCTCTGGCCAGATTTCCTAACTGGGTTTCCTCTCATGGTTCTATTAAATAAAGTCTCTGCTGTCTGAGGAGCTCAGAGGCTGTGCACCCTCATAAGGTATGTGGTATTTCCTATCCTGGTCCAGAATTCCCTAAATATCCAGTTATGCCAGTTTGGATATTTTGAATGGTAGTTTAAATGAGAATATCCCCCACAGATTCATGTGTTTGAACACTTATCCCCAGAGGGTTACAATGAGTTTCAGGCATTTATTCAAAAGTATCCCTGGGTAAGTGGATGACCTTTGTCCTGCTGAAAGGAAGGACTTTGTAGCCCTTCTTGTCCTCATCTCAACTTTATTTTCTTCAGGAATTATTTACCTAAACTGTTTACTTTTTCATTGTTTCACCCACTAGGAGACTAGCTTGGTAAGAGTGATTTTTTTATCACAGTTAACACAGCTGCCCATACAGGGGAGACACCACCACTGGTCACACGAAGGGGTATGCAATTTATCTTCAGACATTTGATTAACAAATGAGTAAACGAATATTGGAATTTTACATCTCTGGGAGCCTTCTAAACCTTTTTTTCGTGTTAGTAGACAGGTGCATTTGGAGTTTCAGAATTCTACAAGGTAGATGGATGGGACAGAAGAAAGGATAACTTCTTTTTATGAGTGAATGGAAGACATGGCACAGAACCAAATACATGATTATACAAAATGAATTTTATCTTTAAATCATTCCATTAGCTGAATATTAACATAATTGACAATATAGTATCATATTCATTGTTCACATTTTCATAACTTTTTTATGAATAGCTATATAAATCTGCCAGGAGAACATATTTTATTTCTCTCAAGCTGATTACTTTGTATAGAAACAATTTTAATAATTAGCATACTTATGGAAATAAGAAGGAGTTCACCATAATTATTAATCACCAACTCTGAATTCATTCTTCTTGAAGTTTAGTTCTTCAGCAAAGCTCTGCCAACCTGTCCAATTTAATGATCTACTAGGTTAGGAATTTTTGTGCTACCACTCAATGTGGCAAAGAAAAAGTCCTAAAAACAGAAATAGGGAGCTGGGGAGACAATGTGGTGGGGGAGGGTCCTTATGCCTGATTGTTTGCAAGCATGAGGACCTGAGTTTAAATTCCCACAACCTATGTAAGAAGCTGGAATGGCTGTGTGTGCCAGTAACATCAGCACTCTGTGTGCGTGTGCATGTGTGTGTGTGCGTGTGTGTGCATACGTGTGTGTGTGTGTGTGTGTGTGTGTGTGTGTGTGTGTGTGTGTGTGTGTATGTCTGTGTGGTGAGGCGGAAACAGGATCCTGGGGATTCACTGGTGAGCCAGCCCAACAGAAATTGTGAGCTTTGGGTTCATTGAGAGACCTTTTCTCAAAACACTAAGATAGAGAGCAATAGAAGAAGACAACCAATGACCTGCTCTTGCATCTGTATTTTTATGCTTAGGCACACACATGTGCACACTCACATACATGTACCATATTGCCAGACCACAAAAATCAGCAGTGCACACACAACTATTTTTAAAAGCAGCTTTTCCACTGATTTGCTTCAATAAGACCACTGTTGAAATTATCTGAAGTTGTGAATTAATATTTCATGTGTAGCCAGATTCATCTACTAACTCAAGAAAACACAGGCTATGGCAAACCAGCCCTCTTCCCACAGTGAAATTGAAAAGATAACAAGAGGGAAGCATTTGTGATAACTGGATGAGTCTCAGCTATCTGAATGTGATGGAATTCAATTTTGATAAATAAAACCCTCTTCCTACTGTCAGGTCAGTTCTGACATCAGCTGGAACAGAGGCTTTTTGGGTAATAATTCATCTCTTGGCTACATTTAACTCCCTGAGGGATTGTGTTGTCTAGCCAACGGGTTCTCCACATGATGCCTCTAGCAATAACAGGAAGTGTACATTGGGATCTGATGAAATGTAAGTTTTGGGTCTTCACCTTAGACATCTTGACAAGAAACTCTTAGAGTTGGGCACAATGATTAGTTTAGTTTTGTTTTGGTTTTTTAGCACTTGTAATAATTCTGATAGAGTTGCTTTGAGTTGCTATTAATTCACTCCATATGTATGGAGTCTCTATTGTGTACAACATACTATGACTTTGAAAGAACTCAGAGATGCAGGACACACACACACACACACACACACACACACACACATACACACACACATTTGCATGTATTCTTACAGAGATAAAATACTGAAGATGATAAACTGCCAAGACTTTGAATACAAGTTTCTGAAGTGACATTCTACTTGATGTATGTCAAGATTATTTGTTTAGCTACCCAGGCAATCTTCCTTTGGCTTTTGATGTCATTTTTTTGATGTGCCTAAATCCCTAAATCCATATTTGTAAGAGTGAATTTGTAAAGCAAGGGTATAAAGAGTATAAATTAAATATATAATAGTGTTAATCCTCAAATAATGCATAGTTATATTCATGTGAAATTTTAATACTGACCAAATGAGCAATATTTTTGTTGCTATTTTCAAATAGCACCTTCCTACCTTTTGATGTGGGAGAAAAAAAAGAACTGGCCTATCAGAATAAAGATAGCACAGAGCTCAATGGTTAAGAGCCTTGCTGCTCTTGTAGAAGACCCAGAGTTCAGTTCCCAAGACCCATATTAGATGGCTCATAACTATCTGTAACTGCAGCTCCAGGGGGCTCTGACACCCTCTTCTGGACTCTAAGGGTACCTGCATATATATGCATGTGCATGTGCACACACACACACACACACACACACACACACACACACACACACACACGAATAAAAATGCCAAAAGAAATAGTTTTCAAAAATTGAGAATAGCAGGGGAATCTCCCCAACACTTTCTTTGCTGCTTTGGAACTGCGCAATTAACCACAAGTTTAATCATTTCAGTGTTATTCCTGTCACAAATCATATCAACTTCTTGGGCAATGCATATTTGATGTTATATGTTGGTCAGTTGTCCAGGTGAAAACACAACCCCCTCCAGGCATTTCAGCCCAAGTATATTTAATTCAGGAATCATCTACAAAGATGCCAAAACTAGAGAATGGAGCCTAGAGGACACAGTGACTCAGAATAATCAAAAGAAACTGTTGCCCCCGCTGTGAGAGCTGCCAGCCCCGGCTGCTGGCCCAACCTGGCCCTACAATATTAGATAGGAGTGCCAGGGTAAGCTGGCAATGGAACTGGAGAGACCCAAAGTTGCTGGAGACTGGAGCTGACTACTGATGCCCTGGCAGCTCCCGAAGATAAGAGAAATTCCACTTCCCTTTCTGCATACTTCCTAACTTCCCAGTTGTACCTACCAAGGTCACAGCTGATTATGGGTAAGCTGGAAGGAATGGGAAACACAGTTTACAGGGTCTCCATCTCTGGAGTACAGAATATTGTAGAGAAAAGTGGAATAGTGTTGAAAGAAAGGAAGACAAAGGACCTTCACAGATTTGAGGAAGCAGAACAACAAATTGGAACTCAGATTATCAGAGATAATTGATCCTTAACATTTTTTTTCTACCCATGATTTTCTCCCACATGTTTTGTAGCTTCATTTCTGAAGTTGAAAGGAAACCTAAAAATTAAATGCATCATAAAGCCTATCCTTTACTATATTTTATAAATCTGTGATGTATCAGATTCACAATGCCGTGGTAGGCACTAATGTTGGAAGATTAAATCCTGTGTATTTTTATTTTTTAATATTTTCATTTATTTTTGTATGTGTATTTTGTGCATGTATATTTGTATATCACATATGTGCCTGGTGCCCATGGAAACAAGAGGGCACTGGATTCCCTGGGGGATACAGGTATAGATGGTTGTGAGCCACCATGTGGGTGCTGAGACTTGAACTTGGGTCCTCTGTGAAAGCAGTTGGTGCTTTTAACTTCTGAGCCATCTCTCTACTCTCTCTGGACCCTGTTTAGTTCTCTGTCACTGTGATAAAAGACTCTGACCAAAAAGCAAATTGAGAGGAAAAGGTTTATTTTAGCTCATAGGCCACAGTCCATCATGGAAGAAAGTCAGGACAGAAACTCAATCAGAAACTTGAAGCAGGAACCATGGAGGAGTGCTGCTTGCTGGCTCATGTTTAGTCAGCTTCCTTATACAGCCAGTACTGCCTGCCTAGGAAATGATGTTGCTCACAATGGAATGAGTCCTCCTTTGCCAATTTGCAGTGAAGACAATCCCTCACAGACATGATGATCTGGTCTGGACAATCCTTCAATGGAGACTCCCTTCTCAGGTGAGTCTAGGCTGTGTCACATTGATGGAGCTAACCAGAACAGATGCTTACCTCTCAGACACAGTTACTATTATACCCAGCCTTTTCAACTCTGCCAATTTACCACATTGCTCCATGTATTGCTGGTGGTGTTGGCTTCCTCTTAGGTAAAGCTGACCTGTTATGCTCTCTGGAAAACTTCTCTGAGCTGAAAAACAGTAATGCAGACACTTAGCCATGTCTACCACTGTGACTGACTGATGTGAACATATAAAACCATGCCTGTTCCCTATGCTATGGCATGTGTTGAATCTTCCATGGATGGCCCATGGGTGTAATGCACCAAACCCTCTACACCCCACAGCTCAGCCTCTCTCCTCTTTCTCATCTCTTTTGCCTCACCTCCTTGTAGCCTGTCAAGTTCTACACCTGAATCTTGGTCACAGGCCCTATACTCAGCTCTGCATCTTAGGGTTTTTTTTTTAATTTTCTTTTTATTTATTTGTTGTGTCTTTCACATCATGAATCTCCATCCCATTCATTCCCCTTGTCCCTTCATATCTACCCTCTGCCCTTGCCACCTCCCCCCAAAAACAAAACAAAATAAAATTTAAGAGAATATCTTGACTTGCAGATGTTCATTGCACAGCATCACTGGTCTGGCTTGAGTCCTCTGGTGTCTGCTACACTGTCAACACTGGGTGGTCCCTCACTGGGACTCCTCTTGGTTATCCTGTTGTTGCCCTGTGTTGTGCAGGTTTTGAAGCTTTGGGTCTGCAGGACCGGTCTCTTCACCATATGCTCTAGCAGATGGCAGATGGAGTAGATTTTGAGGTGGGCCAACTCATAACCCTGGTTCTGGGCCTGGTTAGTTGCAAGGTTGGTCAGCCTGCCAGCTGGCCCTTGCCCTCACCACCAGGATGGGCTTTCTTTCCTACATTGCCTTGGCGAGTTCACCCCTTGAAGTGATAAGCAAGGGGCAGGGCCAGTTCTCCTGCTTTTACATCCTCAGGGCTGGTTCTCATACACCTACACTACCAGGGCCAGCTCTACAGTGTTACCCAGATGTGGTGTAGGGGTCACTGTCCTGGGGCTGCAACTGATTAGGGGCAAGGACAGCTCTCGCACTCCTAAAACCTCAGGGCCAGCTCTCCCACCTGCCTTAGGCGTTGATGGTCAGGTGGAGGGAATCTCTCCCCCGCCACACTCTTTCTTTTTGCTCCTCCATGTTAGCCTCATCCAGTGACCATTGGACAGTTGACAACAGCAAGTCACAGAAATTCATCTACATATTTATATTGTCTAAGACTGTATTGCTTGCTGGGAAAGAAACCCAAGAGCTGACCCTGGAGTCACTGTGTAACATAGCATTATTACCACCCTCAGTACCATAAAACAACCCCAGCACCACATTTAGTACCTGAACAATTTCCCTTAGAACCCCTTTCAGTAGAACCCAGAGCTGGTAGATAAAAATAAACAACTTTATGTGAAAGTTTTCCTTGGGGCATTTGGGAATGTGGCTGATTTTGGTAACTCTTCGCCCAGCTGTAGATTCTCTCCTCCATTCCTGTTTATATATTTTTATTGTTTCCTTCCTATGTTTAGTGCTGTTTTTCTTGCTTCTGTTTCCAAGCCCCCAGTGGCGAAGGCAGAGATGACTTC
This sequence comes from Peromyscus maniculatus bairdii, assembly GCF_049852395.1. Taxonomy (NCBI): domain Eukaryota; kingdom Metazoa; phylum Chordata; class Mammalia; order Rodentia; family Cricetidae; genus Peromyscus; species Peromyscus maniculatus. Next base: position 114,299,304 of record NC_134858.1, on the reverse strand, counting down.
TCACTGGTCTGACTGAGTTGGTCAGTGTCCTCCAGCCCAACATCTTTCTGAAGAAGTCTTATATCAGTGTCCTCTGTCAAGATTCAAGTTCTCAAAATGAGACCTTTCACCTGGGACTTAACAGTTGGAGTTCTGCTTGACTATCACTTTCTAACCTGTCCTCACAAAGATGAGTACCCAGTCCTTCCTAGTAGTTGTTGATGTGTCTCTAGTGATGGTCAAACACTGTCATGCAAGTTAACATTTAGTATACTTCTACCTGTGTACAGAGCTGAAAGGAACCTTGTCTTAGGCTGAATTGTGGCCTCTAAGAAATTGTAACCAACATATTCCATATGACAGAATCCTAGTATGTCTGCTCTCCTCTAAATGCAAATAGAAGCTGAAGTTTTACAGGTGGAATCAGTCAAGAAATTATTAATTTATGTTTCTTTCCATTGCCTCTTTCCAAACATAACTGCTCACTTTTTATTGCTTTGCAGTCAGTTTTATGACATTTACATTTTACTACATAGTCATAACCAGAATTATTCAGTTTTAGTTTTTATATGTAAATGAAACCAGTAGAAACTGTCAATCATTTTATATAATGGTTATTCAATATTTTATATATCTCACACACACAGATACACAGGCACACACACACAACATACACACACTCCACAGCACACATGTCACTTGCAGGAGTTTGTTCTCTCAGTCTACCACGTGGGTCCCAGGGCTCAGTTTGAGGTTCTAAGGGCATGATGTTAATCTAAGCCTCTTTACTGCCTGAGGTATCTTGCTAGTCCATGCCTATGCAGTTCTCGAATTCGTTCTTGTGTCATAATTTTCTTAAATTCATCACCAAATGCTCGTTAAAAGAACCAGAGGTGCCACGAGCCAGTGTTTGCAGGATGTGTTTTGTGTATTTTACTAGAAGTAATAGCATTGCTAGGTATAAAATTCACAAGCCAGTCTTTGCTTTAGAAATTCAGTGCACCTCAAGGCTTCTCAAGACTGTGCATTGTGGTGCCTTGTCAAGACCACTCTGCTGAAAGAATCCCTACTTTCTACTCAATAGAATTACTCTTTAGTATAGACACCCCAAGAATTGCCTATCTACTCTTGAAGTCTCACCAGCTTATTTTGCATCATACTTTTCTTAAAGGGTGATCCACAGTTTTCAATCAGTGGGTTTAGGGATGTCTTTGAATTTCTTTTTATAAATTTTTAATGTACCACAGCATTGCTTTGTTTCCATGGCAGGGTGGGGGAGGGGTATCTACTCTGCTCACCCACCCTTCTCTGTATTTGGTGCATGTACCTCGCCTTCCCCAAATCTCACTACAGACAGCTTCGGTTCCCAATAGTTATGTTTTTTTGTTTGTTTTTTTTCTTGGATTTTCTAGAGAGCAGCTGCCCCACCTTTCCTCATAGGCAGTCCATGACGGTTTTTCCAGAAAATTAGATACAATGAGAAATAATCTAATCAGTGTTTTAATACTCTTGGGGTTGGTATAGAGTAATGGAAAAATCCAGAGTCAGACAAACTGAGTGTGACCCTGGCCTCTGTCTATGTCAAAGCAATGTGGCTTTGGTTGGTTTTATTCTCCAAATTCAAGGAGTCTCCATTTCTATGCAAAACTGTTATATAAATTAAAGCAATAACCTAGTAAAGCTTGGAGTAAATCACATGAACTATAGGCCTATGTGCTAGCTATTATCATCTTACTTATTTTAAAGGAGTCATGGTGTTAAAAGAAGTAAGATTAATGTATGTGAGGCCCAAGAGCACACCCTGGAGTGCTCAGCTCTGGTTAGGCTGAGCTAAGTTTTCTGTCCATATCCTTCAGCTGAATACATGATCCAAGAAAGCCCATTGATAAAATATTCCTTGGATTACAAATGATGGGAGAAACACAAAGGCAGACTGGGATTTAAAAAGAGCAGATTACAGCCTGTGTTCAGGTATTCATGAGAGGAGCACCTGAATTTTCAATGTAGAGAGAACTCAGATTTAGAACTCTCATTAAGGGCTAAGGTGCAGGCTCAAGGACCTGCCAAGTCTTAGTTGTGGAAAAAGAGGGAACATGAGCTATGCTTCTCTGTCTGCTAGTTGTGATGTAGATAAGATTTATATCCAGCCTAGAGTCATGTCTGTAGTCATGTCAGCATTATCCAGATCTTACTCTGACCTCCCCTCAACTCCACATCATTGTGAACTCCACAGAAAAAGTTCACAAGAACCCCACAATGTATACTGTAGAAAATAGAGTGTATTATGGATGAAGTGAGGCACCCTCAAGGGGTGAGGATGAACAGTGACCAGTGACCATTGCTGAGCAGAACATTCTTGTGGGGAGAGTGGATGGTGGCCTGAGGGTTAGTACACCTGTTTACATTTTAGGGAGTCTTTAATTCTCTAGAACAGACAGTTTCTTAGGGGAAGGTGCTTTTCTGTCCCAGTGATTGACAGGCTCAGTTTGATTGACTTTTACAGGATAGGGCAATGGTATGTCCTTGGTCTGCATCAGAAAGCCTCCTGCTGTTGAGAGCTCTTATAAGATCTCAGGTCCTGGAACTAGTTTTAAAAAGGTATTGATTAATGACCTTCCAAGTGGTTCAGAGTGTCACACTTCCTGCCAGGGGCTGACAATACTTGAGTTCCACTCCTCTGACCGGTAATTAGGACCCTAGTGTTTTAGTTTAGGACTTTACAAGTTACTGATTATGAAGGAGAGATCCAGCCCCCATGTGCTTTAATCCTCTAATCTAACTAGCTGCCTAAAATAAGGCGAAGGGAAATTGGTTTTTAATGCATCAGTAGATTCACACCACAATTTCCATGTTTAAATGAAATTCCTAGGTGAGCAAGATGACTCGGTAGATAAAGATGCTTGCTGCTTCACTTGATGACCTGAGTTCAGTTCCTGGAACAACATACATTGTAGGAGGAAGGAATGACTTTTATAAGTTGCCCTCTGAATTCTATACAGGTGCACTCTGATACACACACACACACAGAGTAAATAAATGAATTTTTTTTAAATCCCTATGCTAGGCACCAGAAGTTTTTACTAAACTATGAGGAGGCATTCTGACCAAGGAGAAACAGGATAATCAACATCTTAGAGGAGTTGCCAGAAAACTCCTCAAGCTAGCTGAATAGAACCATGGAGAAGACAACAGAACACTAGATTCTCAAAGAGGGAGAAAGCATCCGGACCATCTAGGGGGCAGCACACGCAGAGTGTAGTGTCTGGGGCCCCAGTGCCATCTCCATTTCATTGAGCTCTAACCCCCAGTGTCAGCTACTTGCCACTGATGTGCTGTTGATTGAGGTGACACAGATATTAGCTTTCTATATGTCACTATTTCTGAAGATTTTGTTGCCATTTAATGGGATTGTGTTCATGGAAACAATTTGAACAACACTGTCCCTTGTGGTCTCAGAACACTATAATATAAATTTCACCTAGGGATCTGTAAGAAATGCAGATCTATGTGCACCACTCAGACCTACCAAATTAGTTTCTCTGATGATGGAGCCCCAGAGCATACATTAATTCAAGTCCTCCACTTGATTTTTATGAATGACAAAGTAAAAGGCCATTGTGGTTTAACTTCCATTTACTCAATAAGGACATATGAAGTTCTTGTATTCATTTTACTTATTCATTTAAGATTTGTTTTATTTTTAATCATGCGCCTGTGGGGTGGTGCGGTATGTGCACATGAGTGCAAGTGCTCGCAGAGGCCAGCAGAGGGAGTAGAGTTCCCTGGGGCTTGAATTAGCAGCAGTTGTGAGCTTCCCTGCATGGATAGGGGTAACCAAATTCAGGTCCTCCACAGGAACTCTATGCCTGTGTGTACTCCTCACTGCTGAGCCGTCTCTCCAGAACCTTGTGTTTATTTTTTAACTTTTGCCTACATAGACCAACTTGTAAACAACTGAAAGTTATAGTAAAACATCTCCTTGCAAGATTCTTCAGCTTTTCTGTTTGTCACTCAACCTCTTTATAGTATTTATTGGATCACTTTTTTCTTTTTCTTCTTTTTTTTTTTTTTTTTTTTTTTTTTTTTTTACAATGCAGTACATTGCCAAGATCATGATTAAGAAGCTTATTGAAATGAATTTAAAATGCTGAAATGGAAACGACCTGGGGATGTAATTGCCAAAATTTAATCAAGGATTTAATTTGCAGCTTGGACCAGCCAAATGGATTTTCCCATTCTCTGGTTCACTGTTTAAACAAGGAAATTAAAAAGTATGGAATCATAGGCTGAGCAGTGAACCTTTGAAACATTCTGTACCAGGCTCACTTATTCTTATTAGCCATGTTATGTCATCTTGGTCTTTGGGAATTTTACTTCCCAAAGCCAGGCTATAGCAACTGAAGAAACTAAATAATGTGTGTGTGTGTGTGTGTGTGTGTGTGTGTGTGTGTGTGTGTGTGTTTAATTATAAATTATTACTACAGTATTTTATCCTATACATTGCTCTGAACAGTAATAAGACAGCTTAAAACACCATTCTTAATTCTACTTGTTAAAAGATGTCCTCTATTTAATGTTTATTAAATCTATTTATTTATTTATTTATTTATGTATGCGTGTGCATTGTGCACTTGTAGATGTGAAAGTGCCAGGGCACACTTGTGGAAGTCAGAGGACAACTTGCAAGAGTCTGTCCTCTCTTTCTACTACTTGGGTCCCTGAGATGGAACTCAGATGTTCAGCCTTGGTGGCAAGCTCAGCTGTCTCACTGTCACTGAATTGCCCTTTTTTTTAGCATGCTATGTCCAGCTACCCTCAAAATACCAAGCACAGAGACAGTGGAAGTATGGTTTCCAGTGAGGACATATGCCGTGTGACTGCTAATGGACACTGCTGGTGCAATCTCATCACATTGCATCCTACATCTGCCAGTCATAATAGATTTTTCACTCCATTTTTCTCTGTGTGTTTCATGAAAACCCTGACAGTGAATACTTTGTGTCACACAGTCTCTGTTGTTTACACCCTGGAATCCCCTTGTGTGTGTTCAACAGAATAGTAGTTTTCAACCACGGTTTGTTAGTTCAGTGTTAATGTCTGTGTGCTCTGAGTCAAAAGTAGAGCTTGAGAAATCAGGTCAGTGATGTTCTAGTCATTCTGGGGCCAACATGATTTTAGACTCGAATCTGTGTGAGGTGTAATCACCAAATTGCTGGGTTCACATACAGCAGCAACTGCTGTTTCTAATACTTTGGGCACCTGAAGGTTTCTGGAATATTCCAACAGTTCTTTTTGAAGAAGAAACCCAAGTCCTCCCAATAACAGGCCATTCTATTCAGTCTGTTTAATGGTAGACACTTTGACTGATACAGATTTTGCTTCAAATTCAGAGAAGAACAAAATCACATGTTGTGGTTTGTCCTCCAATATTTTATAGCATCTTCTACAGACAAATGGGAAGAAGTTTACAGTGTATACCGTATCTGGATTCTAAACTATCTCTGATGTCATTTTCTTCATTGGATGCCCATCCCTCCACCCATCACGCCATCTGATTGTTTTGCTGTAAAACACCAGTTGCAGATATGAGCAAACCTCACCTCTGTTCAGTCAATGTGCTTGTCACTAACTAGAGCTCAATGTCTGGCTTTATTTTTTTTATGCTATTAGTTTCCATACAATAAAATGGAAATAGCATTTTGCTCAGCCCAGTTGCCAAACTGAACACATACCCTGACTTGTCATTTGATTTATGCATTTTATTTATCAAATGTTTTATCAGATTTTGTATTAGGATATGAAAATGCTTGAAGAGAAAGTCAGTTAGTTTCTTCCTGCCATCAGCATCTCTGACAAAATGACCTTGCCTTGATGATCTGCTGACATCCCTCTGTCACGGGTGGCCAAAACAGTGCAGCCTTAGTGCCTGACTTTCAATCCAGCCCTGATTGAAGAGTGGCTGCCTGGACTTCCATGTTCAAGACTCCCAGGCCAAGAGTGTACTTAGTGAAATGTGCTCCAAGATCATGTGATGATGTCTGCCTCAGGTGGGGCCTAAGCCGGGAAACAGCTCCACCTTCCCTGGGGATTTGGGAGTGAACCAAAAAGCCCACAGCTGGAAGGCCCAGGAGGGTGCCAGAGTGCCAGGACTGTGGCCAGACATTTCCCCCTCCAGCTCCTGTTTGCATGCTATTAACATATGCAATATTTTTCCTTCAAATATCCTAGTCACAGGAGACTAGAAAAGAAGTGGCGGGTGGACTCAGGAAAGGGGTAACAGACAAAATTACCCTTTAGGAGTGAGTTTTATTGAGAGAGAAGGCATTGAGACCATGACAGCCATGATTTGGCCATCAGGCAGGCAAGAATTAAAAGGGGTCAACATATCATATATACTAGGGTATAGTAAGGTCTTAAAATGGAAAAGAGGCTTCTTTTTAAGGCCTGCAGTGGGAGGCTGAGGAGATGGCTCAGCAGTTAAGAGAACTTATTGCTCTACAGAGATTGTGGATTTGGCTCTCAGCATCCACATGGCAGCAAACAACCATCTGTAACTCCATTCCAGGGGATCCAATGCCCTCTTCTGCTCTCTATAGGCACAGGACATATACATAAGTATGCATGCATTCATGCAAGCAAAGTACTCCTGCATTCAAAACCAAAACCAAAACAGATTCAGCGATGAGAGATAGCATAAAGTAAGAGTGAACTTGTCACCGTAGACAGAACAATAGAGGAGGTCCACAGGCAATCCTTTAGATAAATCAATAATTTCTGTAACTTTGCAGAGCATGGTGGAAAGTTTTATACCAACAAGTTTAGTCTGGTAGGGGGCAAGAAGGTGCTAGGCATAACAGTCACAGCACAGCTTCTTAATTGTTTAAGAGAGAGAAAGGGAGAGAGGAGGAGAGGGAGAGAGAGTAGGAGGGAGAAAGGGAGAGAGAGGTGGGAGGAGAGGGATGGGGACAGAGGGAACGAGGGAAGGAGAGAGAAAAGGAGAGAAGGAGGAGAGAAAGGGAAAGAGAGGAGAGAGAGATAAAAGGAGAGAGAGGTAGGAGAGAGAAAGGGAGAGAGGTGGGAGAGAGGTAGGGGAGAGAAAGGGAGAGAGAGGTGGGAGAGAGAATGTGCTACAGGAGGGCATGGCTTGCTTTCTTTAGACTGGGAGGGTCTGGCCTCTTAGAGGAACCAGCATTTTCAAGGGGCAGGCCTATGACATATTGTAACATAAGTGGCACACGAATGTGCAGGGTGGGGAGAAAGAGATGATGGGGAAGCATCTGGCTTACTCTCTTGAGTAAGACTAAACACATCTTGCAATTTGCCTCATGACTGCTATGCTCTAGGAATGAATCACGCCCCCTTTGAAAGTATAAAATTTTACGTGGCTAAATATTTGGGTCACAGCTAATGTGGGATAACGACAGCCACTTCAACTTTCTAACTTTTCTTTAAGAGGCAAACAGGCATGGGGTCAGTCAGCATTATCCTTGGCATGTGGGGGTTGGACAGCAGGGGGAGGAGCCCAGCCTCGCTTTCATCTTTTACTACCCTGCTCCTTTATAACCCTTCAGCAGATGTCAAGATAATTTGTCTGGTTCCTTGTAGCTTCTTGTGATCTCTCCCTTCACGCAGTGTTCCCTAAGTGTGAGCTGGCTGGCTCCAGATCATGTTCAAAGACCCAACTTTCAAAGCCAATACACACAAGTCAGTAGTATTTTCGAAAACAAAGGTTATCATGTTTTCCTAAGGGGAACAGAAGAGCAAAGGGAGGATGCTGAGACTAGAGTGAGTTTAGTTCACCTGTCGGGATCTCTTAAAGATCACATCCTGGAAATGTATGGCCAAATTCAAGAGAGGCAGAGGGGAATAAGCAGGGTGGAGAGGAGAGAGAACTCTGATGAAAGCCCAGAGAGGGGAGCCGTTTCAGCAAAGGCTCAAGATGCAAGGGATGCATCCAGAGGTGGAGGAAGTCTGTGTTAACTGCTGACTGGACCAGACATGGGGAGCAATGAGACACTCACAGACGTGCACACATAGATGCACACGCAACCCTTGAAGGGAGAGAACATCTTATTTCATCTGCTTGCTGAGGAATGTGGCTGCTGATAAGACAGCAGAAAATATTTCTCAGAACAGAGACAGCCTGTCTGAACTCAGCTCAACTTCTCCTTTTTATCGCTTTGTGAAAACATGCTATCTTCAAGAGCCAAATTAACTTTTCATGATACGGTTTCTTGGCAGCTCATGGAGAAGCATCGCAGGGCCGAATGGGAGTGACTGAGCGGTTTTATGAGCAGGCCTCTTTCCAGGGCTGCTGCCTCCATGGCTTTGGTGTCAACCAGACATGTAGGATCTGAGTTCTTCCAGAAACGTAGAGATTTCTGGAAACGCTGAATTTGTTCTGAGAAAGACATGAATGGTGTAATCAACAAAAGGAGCCACGAGGTATGTTTTTGTGAGAAACCAATTAACTATGCACACTGGTGTCTTAAAGTATTGTTCATTTTCTGTTTAGAAAATTCCAGGATTGGGTGTACCCAGTGTGAGCAAGAGATATATTTGTGATCTAATGGACAGAATCTTTAGAGTTATGATATACTGGGAGGCCTACCAACTAGCAGTCAAGGGTTGAAGAAAATAAATAGAGTCTCAGATATTAGAAAGGCAATATGCAAATTTTTATTTTTGATGTTTTTTTCTAACCTCTGTCTCTCTGTCTCTGTGTGTATGTGTGTGTGAGAGAGAGACATGTGTGACGTGAACTAAACTTACACTTTGAATTGTATGACATCCTTTTTCCTGTTGGAGCTTTTCTATTGGAGGTGGGGGAGACTTTTTGCCATGACAAGCACTTCTGACGTTGCACAGCTGTTTTAGTTCTTTCTGTTGCTGTGAAAAAAATGCCCTGACACAGACAACTTAATGGAGAAAGGATTTATTTAAGCTTATGGCTGAAGGATGCGGTCCGTCAAGGCAGGGAAATCATGGTGACAGAAGATAGAGGCAGCTGCTCACACTCATGCACCAACCGGAGGCTGAGAGCAATGCATGCTGCCGCTCAGTTCCCTTCCTCCACTTGCACAGTCTGGGATCCCAGCCAGGGGATGGTGTCACCCACACTGGCTGGGCCTTTCTACATCAGTTAATACAATCAAGATGATCCTCCAGATATGCCCCAAGGCCCATCTCCCAGGACCTTCTAGATTCTGTCAAGTTGACAATGAGCACTGACACCACAGTAGGCAATATAAGTACAGCTTCCTCCTGTCAGTGAGCCTGTGTTCAGGAGGCTTCAGCACAGCCTAATCCTCCCTTCAGCTAGTCTAGGTACATAAGGTTATTGTTCCTTTGAGCTCTTCTGGTTCCGTCTTGACCACAATGCTATAGTTTCCCACCTTTTGGAATCACTGCTTTCGTGTCTCTCAATGAAAATAGACTCTCCTTTAGTCCCTCTAATTAAAAACAAAGCAAAACAAAAAACAAACTGGGAAGTTCTAATCATTTCTATAAAAACTCATTACAGAGGGCTGTAAAGATGCCTCAGTGGTCAAGAGCATGTACTGCTCTTGCAGAGGACCCAAGTTCCTTTTCCAGTTCTCAGGTTGGGTCACTCACCACTACCTACCACTCCAGCTCCACAGTATCTGAAACCCTCTTCTGACTTCTATGGCAACCCCCATCATCTCCACATACCAGCACAGACACACACATATGAACTTAATTTTAAAAAAAAGAAATTTTAAAAAACAAATCAAAAAGCCAAGTTTGAAAAAAAATCACATATAAAAGGACATAATAGAAGTTAAATGTAAGAAGAAATAATTGAGTATTTTACATAACTCTTTTATATTTCACATCTTACTGAATATACACTCTAAAATAATAGGGTATAATCTTGAATGATTAATGTTATTATTCATGGTTTATGTTTCTTAAGTTTTTATGTGTTCAAAACAACATTGGGTTGTAAGCCCTGAATTCACTATTTCTTGAGGTGAACATATTGTGTACATTTCTTAGGGATGTAATGACAGATCCCAGTTAGCTGTTTTACCCTACAAAGTATGCATTACTGATTTTATTTTGTGTCCATTCTGAGAGGAAGAAAAGCTGCAGACATATTTTAGCACACAGCATCTTTCATGGGTCCTCCTTGTATGTGGCTTCTTTTTTAGTCAGAGGAGATTTGATTTCCCTTGAGAGCTTCCCTTAGCTCTTTATACACAATCTCACACATAATTTGGGGGCAAAGGCACAGCCAAGACCGCTGCACAAAGTAGAAGTGATCTTTACAAGGCACCAAACACAAAAGTTTGGATTTTTTTTTTGTCTCAGTCCCCAGAACAGTCTGGTTCCTGTTTAATCCTGTACCTTCAGAATATACCTCACCCTCCTGATCTTTCAAGCTGTGTGATCAGCTTCTAATAATCCAAAGGAAAGACTCTCCAAGGATCCAGTCCATAGACAGCACATACCCTGTTTTGTAGTTAGTTTCGACAGACACATTGAAGCATTTAAACATGATAGTGCCTGTGTGCAGGGAATGGTGGTGTAGCTGTGTGAAATGTATGTGAGGAAGGGCACACATGCTATAGTGTAAACAGGGAGGCCAAAGGATAGTGTTCAGGAGCAAGTTGTCTCTTCATCATGTTTTGAGGCAAGGTCTCTCTTGGCGTTTATGCTGCTGGGCTGCGTATGGCAGCCTTCCTGGCAGGGAAGCTTCTGGCTCACTCCCATCTCTGCCTCCCATCTCACTGTAGGATCACTAGGATTACAGATGTGTGCTACCACGTCTGGCTTTCTGCATGGGTTCTTGAGATCTGAACTCAGGCTGTCGGACTTGCAGGGCAAGCCGTTTACTCCCTAAGCCATCTCTCTGGATCTTAGCATTGTTGTCTGTGGTATTTCTTTTCCTCCCAACATAAAGACATTTATTTCAGATTCATCAAATAAAAATTATTTGTTTCAAATTTGGCATGCATCAATTTCACCCCAGTTTATTCTCATTAGTCAGGCACTGAATTAACTGTTTTTGAGAACTAAATGACAAATAACATTTGACTAGACACAAAAGGTTTTTAAATGTGCTGTGTTCATGCATTTTTGAGTATTCTTTCTTTTAACCTAGAACACACTGTAGCATAAAAATCAATCATTTGAAACCAAAACCTAGGCACATGTAGATTTGCCTTTCTATTTTCTAACCTGCTAAGATGGATGTATTTTGATGGCAAGAAATAAGTTGCACCAGATGATAAAACAGTAGTCTATCTCATAATTGTTGTGATGGCTACTTTTAAAGGGATTGTTAACTCCATGAACTGAATGAAGTCTAGCATACAGAGCATAGAAAATAATTACATATATTATGATAGATAATATATATGATGTAATATGTTATAATATATATTATATATATATGGTATAGGTATTTAGTTATTTGTTTGCCACAAAAGAAGACCATGTTACATTCTTATTTAGAGATACATGAGGATGGCTAGAGAGATGGATCAGTGCTTAAGAGCCCTTACTGTTCTTGCAGAGGATACAGGTTCAATCCCAGCACTCTGTAACTCCAGTACCAAGGCATCTGTTGCCCTATTCTGGCCTCCTGGTGCACTGTAGGCATGTGATATATATACTCATACAGGCAAACACACATACACTTAAATAAAATAAATACACAAATCTTCAATGGTACTTGAAAATAATAAATGGAACAGAAGAAATAGATATATCTTTGCTGACAGGGTAATGGAAAGTTCTGGTTCAAGTATGGCCCACCTGTACAAATCATTCAGAGTGTGAGGAATGGCATCTCATTGTCTGCTTCATGGGTTGGATTGCTCACTCTTCACTAGTTATATTTCTTTCCCTCTCTCTCATACTTATATATGTGGGAAATATCATATCCTTAAACAATGAATTTCATCTCCATGGACTCATTTTCCTGAGAGACCATTCCCTTCTTCAGGTAGGTGGAAGGGGTGTGATTAATGTGTCCTTGCTGGTAGAAGCCCTTGTTCAGTTTGGAAGAGGACCAAGAAGACACTTCTCTGTCCATAAATTGTGAGAGTCTTATGGGTGTCATGCCCTCTTTACCACTTTCTATGACAACACAACTTCTTAAACTAATCTTGGTGTACTGAAAGTTCTAGGGATTTTAGTATGTGAGTAAAATTCATATTCATGGAAATGAACATCTGTCTTATACCCCATGCCAAAAATGAATATATTGTTTTAATTTTATAATTAGCATATACTTACAAGTTTTCATATTCTCTGTGTGCAACGTTTAGTCAGGCTTATTATGAATGTATAGGGAATTAAATTTGCTTAGGAAATAGGGTCTGGTGGAGAGTCCTATTATCTTGTGGTTTGAAAGACAAGTTTAGCTCTGCAGAACTGTCAATGTGTAGAGATATTACATAAATATGTCAATCATATTGTGACAGCACAGTCTCATATTCACACTGCCACCAAAATCTCAGAGAATAAAGCATTCCTCTGAAGGCACATGTCCTTGTATATTGTAAAGCAGAAGTTTTCTCTTGTATTAAAACTCTTTCTTCTGGGCCACGAAACCTCCACGATGAAATGGACTAAAATGGTTAAGGGATCTGCCCTTGAGCCTGCCCTTAGCATTAGGAGTGGTCTTTTCTCTCATAAAATTGGCTCAAGACATGAACCCAAAGTGGCCTTTGTCTCTGCAGTTCTGTAGAGAGTAGGAATACATGTTCTTTCTCCTTTCTTCTAAGTTTGCCTGTGAACTTCTCTGATGGCCAGTTGTCCCAGAAAGAGAGCCCCAGAATCCCACAGAAATCCCTCACAGAATAAAACAAAACCAAGTCTAATAGTTTAATTCTTGACACATGGGATTTACCAGGTCTTCTGCCTTTTATCATATCAAAGTATAGTGCTAGGTTCAGAACTAGGTTAAATTCTTAGTTTTGGTTTGTTTCTTCTCACAGCAACTCATCCATTTGCCCCAGAGAGAAATCTAATGGAAAAATGTCTTAAAAACAAATAACAGATTTTTATCTGCAAGTACTGTCTCCAGTCTAACATGCAATAATGAATTTTCTCCTAGTAGTTTCTGGGTATGACCATCTAATCCAATATATAGGAATATGATTTATTTCTAATCATATATATGATCCACTAATATTTGTTAATAAAGATATATAAGTGTATACCTTTCTTTCCTGGTGGTTGGGATTGCACCTAGGGCTTCTGGTTTGCTAAGCTACCTCTCTACCACAGCCGCCTTCACTGGGTTCTTTAAAATGTCTTGTTCCCACTTCAGCCTGACCTTGCCTGTATAACCATTTAGCCATACTTGCTAAGACTTAGGGCAGCCTCACTTTTAACTGGTGTTGTGTAGTCCTGTGTATGGTGAGATATAGAAATGAATTCAACCAGCCTTACTAAGAAGAACCCAAATGTGGTTGGTGACTAGGCTTGGTGACATTGATAATAAGGGACCTGAGTTATCTGGGTGACAAAAAATAAAACAAAAGAGCAGGGAGGAAGTAAACATTGAGATGTCCTTGTAATTCCTACCCTGAGAGGATTTATGGGATACATTAATCTAAGTCTGAGCACTAGATCGATCCCTCTCTTCTCCAGCTGTTTTCCAGGTCCCCTTCTGTCATCTCTCTCCCATCATCCCTCAGCATGCTCTACTGATGCTTCTTCAGACTTTGCTTCAGTGTGGGACTAGGGAGGACAAAGGATATGGTGGCACCATCCTTTGATTTGCTCTAAGACTACATAATAACAAGTACAGTGAAAATGCTTCTGGCCATGTTGTTGGCACATGAAAGCAAGCGATGTCCTATTCTGCCAAAAGCATGGGGTCAGGACATGAAGATGAGTCTTCTGCAAACAGTCAGTATGTTATGGCATTAAGAATAATACACTCTTTTTCATTTAGGGTGAGTGACTTGTTCAAATTCAGTGACGGGTGCATTATTAGGGCTTGCTAGTCAGGCAGTCTAGTCAAATAAGCAAGATCCAGATAAAAATGAGAAACTGTCCCCCAAAATAAAGTGCAGGAAGACATCTAAGATTGATCTCTGGTTTTTATATGTACATGTGCATGTGTGAATGCACACACACACACACACACACACACACACACACACTCAATTTCTTCTCTGCTACCTAGTCCACAAGCACATCCCATGACACACTTTCCTCCCGATTCTAGCCTCTCGGTCCCCTTTGTTAAATGGTTGACCATTGTTCCCCTGACATGTGACACATGCTTCCCAGGCTCAACAGCAAAGGAGAAATATAGCACAGAGTTCTTTCTACCTGGTGCTTCCTTTTATGAGGGCTCCCTGGAGTGACAGGCCTGTGGCTGTGCCTACATTCCTGTGAGATTAGAGCTGCTTCCTCAGACTCCTGCTATTCTATTTATAGCCACAGGGCTTCAGTATTCGAAGTGTCCAGAAAGTTCTGGGAATGTGCAGAATTCTATGTGCACAGCAAATTCAACCTGGGCAAAGTATGATGCCCCGTGAGAGAAGAAAACCGAAAACCAACGGTTCCTTGCTTTTATTGGAATAGTAAAAACTGGAGCAGTTTGTGTCTGGAACTGCTGAAATCCAGGATCCTTTTTTCTTGTAAATTCTATAGCCAGGTGGTCAGAAATGTGACCATGAACGTGGTAAATGGAGAAACAGAGGCTTTGGAGGAGCCAGACCTCTCAACAGACTTTGGGTACTTATTTATTTGTGAATGGTTGGTAAATATAAGGACTTAAATGAGCTAGCAATTTATATCACAATGAACATGAAGGGGATGTATCTACCAAACACAATGACACATCCTTGTTATCTCCCAAGTCTTCTCGTTGGCTTTTATTATTGCATTATTGCTTTTCTGTTTATCTTTTGAGGTTGGCTCTCACATAACTCACGTTGGCCTTGAAAGTCACTGTGTAGCTGAGGTCGACCACAAATTTCTGATCCTCCATGCTTTTACCCCTACCTAAGTGCTGGGAAGACAGGTGTGAGCTACCACACCTGGTTGATGTGGTGCTGGCCATGGACCCTGGGCTTCATGCATGCTCAGCAGGCTCTCTGCTGACCGAGCTACAGCCCTAGCTCCTCATATGATGTTTTAAAGTGTTGAGATGCCTGGCAGGAGAGGCCCACAGGCAAGGGTGCTTCCTGCTAGCCTGAAAGCCATGACCGGAATGGTAGAGGGACAGAACTGACTCCTTCAAGTTATCCTCTGACCTCCACCCGTGCACACACAGATATGCGCATATCTGACATGATTAAATGACAATATATAAAGGGTTAAAATGTTTCAGGAAAAACCTATGCAGACTGGCGCTACTTCTGATCTTTCCTAATGTTTTCTTTTCCAAAGGATGAGGCAGTTCTTTCTGCTATGCTATTTTCTTTTTCTGAGTTCTGAGCATCATTGTGGCCTCAAGGCAACTGCTGCTCTTGCTATGCTTCAGATACTTGCAGATACGTTTTCTGCTGATGGAGTGATACACAGAAGGAGCACATGTACAGCTAGGTTGAACCACATCCATCCACACGCACACAGAACCCAACCGTGCTGCTGTCTTCCCTTCTTCAGCCTCCACAGCTGTGTACAGTACATTTGGTTTGGTTGACCCAGCCCATCACTAGTATTTGTTTGACTAGCCCAAACTTGAATAGTGACTGGGAAATTGATCTGAAGAGATCCCTACTGACCTCAGCAAATGGACCTTGGAGCCATCAGTAGAAGACATCAGGCCATCAGGATGCTAGGCTGGTCCTCAACCACAAAGATGTATGAATAACCCTCGGTGTCATGTGCTTACATTGACTGTGGTCATCTTATATTTATATTTATTTTTCTTAGGCCAAAATGTATACTTGTTAAGTTGATCATTAGCCTGTGACATCTACAATGAGTGAAGAAATGACAACATGATCTAATTGTCTTTTATTTTTCTCAACTGTATCTCAGTGGAGACTTACAGCCCAATTACAACGTATTAAAATGGTGGCCTGTGCTTCCTCTGAGACTCCACCACCAGCTCTGTCTTCCCTTGGGTTTGGTTTTTGTCTTACTTTCGAGTGATTTATATTCCCCATTTAGTTCAGTTTCATTAAAATTATGTGAAATATTAAAGTGAATTCGGAGTGAAATTTGTAAACTCTATTCAAGCTGGCCTTGTCCTTCCGCCATCTTCCTTTCTGTCACAGAAACGGGTATTATTACCCCTCTCCATTTTTCAGTTTATGGGAGCATATCATTCACACTAACATTAGCTTTCTTCTAATATTGATATTCTAGGACTCCCTTTATAGTAACTATAGTAACATGTGTAAACAATTTTGACAGATGTATTTAATAAATTGGGTCCCAGTGCACGGACGGTAGGTAGTCCATTTCCAAGTTCTTACTAATGCAGGAATTTACTGGTAAAGAGCCTCTAGCAGATATGGAGAATTTCTCCATTGGTAGAGATTTCAAAATAATAAAATATGTTCTTAAATTTTATTGTTTTTTTATTTTTAGAGTATAAATAGTGGGTTTCCTCATTACATGTCCACACATATGCCATTCTACTTTCTTGGATTCCCCTCACATACCTTTTCTCATTCCCAACACTGTCCTTTCTTTCTACAATAGTCCCTCTTCTGCTTTCAGTGTGTTCATATTCACATGTATAAACATGTTTCCATAAACCACCTCCCAGAGTGTGTAGTATCTGTCTTTCTTCCCAGTCGTCCTCTCTTCCCTTTAGATCAGTTTCTCATATGAATGGAACCATATGTGTCTTTCTGTATAGCTTATCTGACTTAACATGATGATCACAGCTGTTTTCTATTGGCTAACACTGAGATAAAGACAATAATGAAATATCACATACCCTCTCATCAGCTGCAAATACCCCTTTTGCTTCCAAATTTTTTTCCTGTTTACAGATACCCATAACCTTAAAAGAGTGCAAAGCAAGACTTAGTCACCTGACATATTTTTCAAGTTAATAAAGCAGTTTAAGTATTAACTGCATCATAACCCAATTTCCATAACTATTATTTTAAAATATATGCCACTTTAACCATTTCCTTATAATGTATGGATATATTGTAGCCTTTGATATATTTTGCTGTGTTACAAAGAAAGATATACTGATTTATGCTTTAAACAACAGTGTAGTGGCCTGTAGATATAGCCCAGCTCAAGAGCACTTGCTGCTCTTGCAGAGGACCCAGGTTCTGTTCCTATCACCTACATCAGATAATGTGCAACTTATAACACCCTGGAACTCCTGGCATCCTCTTCAGGCCATTTTGAGCCCCAGTATATGTATATACACCCTCCAACACACACAGTTAAAAATTAAAGTTACATACTTAAAACCAAGAGTATACATGTATCAGGACTGTTTGAAATGGCAGTTTGATGATATTAGGTGGATCTGAGATAGATTCTGGATGCCAAGATAGCTGACATTCAGACAGTGAGTATCTTAAAGATGGAAGAGAAAGATGCTATTTTGCTTCCTCTAAGACTAAACAAGGGACAGGATGGATAGATGGACTAGATGGACAGGCAACCTACTGAACTCAGGACACCTTTCTTTGAAGTGTCAGAACCTGTCCTTAGATTTCGTATAGGTGTTCGAGTCAAACCCCACAAAATGGAGGCTCTTTGCTTTGAATAAACCAAACCAAACTGTGTTTGAAGCATTCTTGGGGAGTCAGGCTGTGGCGCACAAGCTGAGGAGGCTCCATAGCTTCCTTGGGACTCATCTTTCCTTCATATCTGGGTGGATCCACTTTCCAAATTCATTTTACAAATGACAGCCTGGCCAGTGCTAGAAATGTGGCTATGAATAGCAAATTGCACCTGTACTCAAGGACCTTAGCATCCAGAAGGTTAGACAGGCAAGGAGATCTGTAATTATAAGACGTAAGGTTTGGTAAATGCTACGGTAAGATAAACGTAGGGACAGAAGAGGAAAGCCCACATTGATATTCTAGGAAATGTTTCCAGGAAAGTGAAGAGGTAGGATAATTAGAGACAAAAATATATCTGTAGAGGTCAGAGGAGGGAGTAGCTTATGGGAGGATAGAGGTGCAAACAAGAGCAAGTCGGGAAGAAGGCATGTTTAGAGCTGCAAGCTATTTGCTGAGGTGGACTTTCTTCAACTGTGTCACATGTGACTCATTTTTGCACAAGAAATTGTTATAAAGCTTCATTAAGTATGGGAAATAGGTATATAAATACAGCATTGGCTAATGAGGAATCATAATGAAATTTATTTTAAAATAATTCTGTTATGTCTGGTTTTGTCAGTTATCGAAGCTAAATGAGTTGGTGCATTGTTTCTGCATAAAGAACTAAATCTTGGCTGGATTTAATACTGCCCCACGAACAGCATCTGTGATGTTTCTCAGAGTTGATCGATTTCATAATCACCAATGTTGAGAATGCCACTTCAAATAATACATAAGTATTAAGTATTATAAGTATGTTTATGCCTGTTTCAGAAATTGTTGGTAATTCTATACTCATCCTAAGGCCAAATTTGTTGCGTTTTTTTTTAAATCAGCAACTGAAAATAGTAATTTTTAAAAAGCAGACATTCTAATGTAATATAGTCTAAAGATATACTAATTTAATACTTAGTACTTGTATGCTGAGGAATGATGGTAGGAAAATATTAAAGGGCTTTGTTTTCCATAATTAAACCATTGTGTTTCTGTAAGGGCAGGATGGGTATGTACAGTAAGAGCGATGCAGTTCTTTGAATATCAGCTGAGTTGTTTCAGGCATTGTGTGACACAACCACATCCACCATGCAAAGTGTGCATCTGTGTGCTCCTAACCAATGCTGCAGTCAAGGTGAGGTGCCTTGTGGGCAAGCCTTGCCAGAAACTCTCTGAATTCACTCCATGTTTGATTTTGAAATAACTTTTGGTCATGGCTTGTTGAGAAACCGTTTATACTACAGCCAAGTTTTATAACCTCCCCCCCACACACACACATTTAATGATGCAACCCCATATAGGGTTGAGACCCCACTGTGTAAGAATCTGGGAGCTAGAAGATACACAGAAAGAGGATATGCGCGCGCACGTGTGTGTGTGTGTGTGTGTGTGTGTGTGTGTGTGTGTGTGTGTGTGTGTTATTGCACATGTTATTGATAAAATTGAAGCAGCTGGAATGGATCCGAATAGCCAGATTGTGTAGGATTTTATTAATGTCCATAAATGTTTTAGAATTAAATTCTTTTGAATGTTTTAAGAATGGATGAATACTTCCCCTGAAAATCAAACCAGCATACAAAGCAAGCCTGCTCACCACAACTATGAAGGACATCAGCAGCCCAATGGGAAGCTGAGAAGATAAAGTAGGTCCCAAGGGAGGTTTATAAGGACCAGCATTTTTGCTGTGTTGACAGTGGATGCTGACAGCTTCTAATACCTCCAGAGGTGCTGTTTTGAAACATCACACTGTAATCTGCAGTCTCACAGCAGCCCCTTTGTGTGTGCATATTTCCACTAACAATCCTCCTCACAGTCTCATAGGCCAAGGCTAGAGCATGGCTGAGTTACACCCTGAAGCCATGGAACCCAACCTCTGCAGATAAACAGGAGCCAGGTCAGACTATTTACTTCCGTGGCCTGCTGCTGTCACTTCCAGGCCATGCCTCCTTCTGCATAGACACTGTGGTGGAACACAGGGTCATAGCATGTCTGCCCGAGGTTGACCGATACAAGCATACACTGTGTACAGACACATGTGAGCAGAAGTTGCCAGACACTTAGTAGATGTTCTCTGAAAGGGACATGTGACCATCAAGTAGGAAGTACCATGGCTAAGAACATAGTATCTTTACATAGATGTGTGCACATTTGCTAACATTCCCACAAAGCCTAAGGTATCTCTAAGTGTTCAGCTTTAAGCTCTGGTGGTTCAACGTTCTGACTGAGTACTCCTTTTTTTTTCATCAATCTATCTGTGTCAAGCATTACCCAGTGGGCATGCAAGCAAGCCTTGATCAATTATTTTGTTTAGAAAAACAAAGTGTGTGTGTGTGTGTGTGTGTGTGTGTGTGTGTGTGTGTGTGTGTATGCGTGTACATGCTCATGGATTTGTGAGGTTACACATGCACATATATGTATATGTGGAGGCTGCAGTTTGACATTGGGTACCCTCCTTAATTGCCATCTCTTTGATCCACTGAACCAAGAGCTTACCGGCATATCTAGTAATGCTAGTTGACTTCCCCAGTGGCTTATTGTCTCTGTCTCTAACATTCACTTGGACTATAGGATCTAAACTATGGTCCTCACATATGTGCCTTAGTGATTAAGGGCATTTTTTGCTCTTTGGTACAAACCAAGTTCACTTCTCAATACCCATGTCAAATGCCTCACAATCCACTAGAGCTCCAGCTCCAGGGGATCCAATGCTTTATTCTGGCCTCCCTGGGCATCTGAATCTATGTACATACCCACAAACACACACACACACACACACACACACACACACACACACACACACACACACACACACCTCCCTCCCCAACAGATATGCATACACAGAGACACATACACACAGACAGTCATAATTAAAAATAAAATAAATCCTTCTTAAAATATTTTAATATAAAAGTCTGCTAGGGTGTTAAAATGATTGCAATTCACCTGTTTTATCCTGTACTTTTGTCTTTGTGTGTATGTATGTGCATAATATGTGTGTATAGAATTATATATGTGTACATATTCATGTAAGGCACACACATGCCAAGGCATGTATATATAGTTCAGAGAACAACCTTGAGTGTCAGTTCTCAACTTTCCCATATTTTCAAACATGGTCTCTTGTTGGCTTCTGTCTAGGCTAGCTGGCCTTCAAGCTTTTGGGAATTCTCCCATCCTCTAGGATTACTGGGGTTACAGATGCTCTACCATGTCCAGTTTAGTGTAGGATCTCAGGATCTGAACTCAGGCCCTCACATCTGGGAAGCAAACACCTTACTTACTGAGCTGTCTTCTGAGCTTGCTTTATGTTTTTCTAAGTCACCCGATATAATGACTGATTTCCATTTTATTTATATCCAGTGCACACCTTGCTTCACAAAGAAGCTACGTCTCTGCTCAGTGGTGTCACAGGATTGTGCTAACATGAGCTGTGGTGTTGTGTCATGCACACACAAATGCTAGGAGTTAATGTTGATTTTTGGATTCCAGAACTGGGACACCACCGACACCATGGCAGACTCATTATTCCTATAATGACCTGTGCTAATTTCCGGTTTGTTTCCTTCCTGAAGAATGAGAGAGTAAAGGGCAGTGGCTCAATAGTCCCTTCTTCTTCATCCACACAGCAGGCCTTGCAGCCAGTGCTTTGCTGTCTCCCTCCTGGCTGTCATATCAACTGAGTTCAGGCAAATTGTGAGCTGCCGAAATTACAAGGACATGATGCCACCTGCTGAAGGTTTCTAGTCTGTTGGGACAAAATATTTGATTCTTGGTACAAAGGATGCATATGCCACTGACAGTGACAGCTCTTCCCTGATGTCAAGAAAGGAAGTGCAAACTGTACCTAATTTTCTGTATGTCTAAGTGTGTGGTGGCAGTCTTCTCTTGCAGACTCATCCTCACCCTAACACTCTCAAGTACACAATTCTCTGCAACTCAGTCCATGTCCCAGTCTCTTGCATGGATACCAATATTTCCCTAACTTCTCACAAACTCTCAAAACGTTGGAGCCTCTATAAACCCAATTTACTGGGTTGTGCAGAGGGAACTGCGTTGTGACCATCAGGACATCAGTCAAGAAAAGCACATTATCATCCAGACCGCCAGATCCCTCTGCCTCATTCTTTATGTCACAGGCAACACTGGGGTGGAGGGAGGAGAGATGCCCAAACTGTGGGTAAAAAACATCAATCTCCCAAGATACCTTTCACTGATGCTGGTGCTCAAGATATGGGGGACACATAGTTGGAAAAGTCATGCCCCGGCATTTCATGCTTCTGCTGGAATCTTCAGACAGAATAGCCAGTGACATGCTGAAACATTTGCAGATCTCTAGGGGTGATGGGTAAGTAAGAATGATGTTCCTTAAACCAGTCACTGTGGTTAAATTCTGCATCTAACTGACAGAAGGATGCCTTAGCACACCCATGACTGCTTACATATTCTTCTAGATATTATCACATGCAAGGCATTTTCTTTCAAACTCTTCCTTTTACATTGTTGACTATTTTACCGTTTTAAAATGATAAGCATATGTGCATGTATATGTCAGAAGAGTGTCTGGTCTCCTGAAATTGGTGTTACAGGCAACTGAGTTGTCTACCGTGAGTGCTAGAAATGGAACTCTGGTCCTCTGTAAGAGCAGAGTGGGTCCTTAATGGCTCAGGTGTTCTCCGACCCTGAAATACTTTTGTTATTCTTTTTCCAGTTAACCTAAAACAAAAGATGTGTATGAAAACTGCCTAAATCTCAGGACTTCCCTTGTGTCTCTTTTCTTGGGATGGAAGGAATCGACTTGACAACTCATTCAAAATGACTTGCAATTTATCTATTTTTCACAAAACCTTGAGGTCCCCAGCAGGTCAGTGTTGTCTCCCCTTTTTAAGATGGCCAAAATAGGGCAAGTGGCTTACCGTGTACTTTTCCAATGTAAGCAAAATATATATGCATATCCAGACTGCCTCTCCTGCATGGGTTGAGAACTTGAATTCTGACTGGCAAATAATGTCTTCCATGAGAGATGGGTTTTGCATATCTGGAAAAAATTCTACATATTAATATTTCTCTCTTCCCACTAATCAAAAAGTCTATGTTTATTATGTAGTTTTTAGTAGATTATGGCAACTCCTATTTTGTCTTTCAAATGTTATTATTCTTAAAAAAACATTTAGTTGTTTGTTTTTTTTTACTTTTATTTATTTATTTATTTTTAAAGATTTTATTTATTTATTATGTATACAGCATGTATGACTGCAGGCCAGAAGAGGGCACCAGATCTCATTGCAGATGGTTGTGAGCCACCATGTGGTTGCTGGGAATTGACCTCAGAACCTCCGGAAGAGCAGTCAGTGCTCTTAACTCCTGAGCCATCTCTCCAGCCCCTGTTTGTTTGTTTTATGTGTGTATTTATCTGCATGTACTTGCACATGTATGTATTGCCTATGGAGACTAGAAGGCGGTATCAGATCCCCTGGAACTGGAGTTATAGTTGGTCATAAGCCATCATGTGTGTGTTGAGAATTGAATCTCAGTCCTTTAGAAGAGCAGGCAGAACGCTAACCACTGAGCGATGTCTCCAGCCCTCTCAAATGTTATTCTAATAAGAAGCAAGGTGATTGTACCAGAACAAAGCTACATTACATCTTGGTAGGCTCTACCCATTGAGTTAATAGTACTTCATCCTTCTAGCAAGAATATTTAGATATTCAAGAAGCATTGATGACATTTCCACAGCTTTACTTTTTTTATAACATTGGTGTGTGTGTGTGTGTGTGTGTGTGTGTGTGTGTGTGTGTGTGTATGTGTGTGTGTGTGTGTGTGTGTGTGTGTATGGAAGTTAGATGTCACCTTTTGAGCATTGGTCTGTTCCTTCCACCATGTGGGTCGTGTGCACTCACACTCAGGTCATCAGGCCTGGCATTAAGGACCTTTACCCAATGAGCCATTTCACCAGTCCTGCCAGAGCTTTTAACATTAAAAAGTCACCTGTCCTAAACCTGTTTATCTTTGAAATAAAATTCAGCATTAACATATTTTTCCAAGTATGACAATGGGCTAGTAAAACTGTTTTTTAATCATAAAAACAATATAAATACCTAACAACAAAAACAATTATATAGCCTTTTAGCCAAGAGTAAGAATAAGCTAGCAGCCAACAGTTTCCTAGTGGTTTTATTTATTTATTTTTTTCTGTAAGGACAAAGGATGCCGTGGTTCTTCTCTGTTGTTGTTATTTTTTTCTGTCTATCCTTTCAGACTCACCTCAGGCCAAGCTACACACAACTCACGTTTATAGAAATAAAGACACTTTTATGTTTTGGTCCCCTGCCACTTCTCTTCAACACAGGACAATTTCTTACCTTTTCTCTCGCCAAACAAGGGTAGAAAAGGAGAGACTGTCAAGTGCCTGGAAACCCATTTGAGAAAAGACAGGTCGGGGTTTTTCATTTTCCGAAGCCTACAAAATGCGAAGCAGCTTATAGTTATATGTCCTTCTGCTTTCCGTGGACATTTTTTATTGTGCTGTGTTTTATTGTTAAGTTCCACTGAACATCAAGCGATTGCCCCAGCAAGTGAGAAGGTCCTCCAGTGTGACAATGCCAAGTGTTCCCAAAGGCAGGTATGACCTGGGCTGATTGTGCCATGCATCAGGGAACCATCTTATCTTGTGAAACAAAGAACAGATTAGATCCCTCGTGATTGACAGCTATGCACGGTCCTTCTGTTTCAGTCTTTTAACACTCGAGTTTCTCAGATGTGACTTCAGACAAGAAGGCCGCTTTCCACCCAGACCTGCCTTTACAATTCTCATGCCAGAGAGCAGGTTGAAGGTGACTGTCAAAACTCCTTTTCACTAGTGTTCATTTGCATACTGATTGTGTTATCAAATGGTCTTAGACCTAAGTCTGTGCACAAAGTAACTACCATGTCAGAGGCCTGGGTAATTTTGGCTTTTAATGTTGGCAAGGAAATGAATTATCTCATGCAGCTGACTGCAGCAGGTGTTTGAATTGAGCAAATAAAATAATAAATTGTGTAATCCGTAGAGATTTGGTATTGAATCTTTTCAGAAATGAGCTATTTTTCTTGCTGATGTGATAAAAAGTTTCATAAATTTAGTTTCTTCTTCATTGTCCTTTCCTAAACTCAATACCCCCACCCAGATGATGGGCAGTCTTAGGGATTAAGATGGTCCTAGAAGTGGGCACCTCAGATGCTGGATAGTCTTAGGGGTTGGGATGGTCCTGGAAGTGGATACTGTTCATCCAGGGTGGAAAGAATGGATCCAAGCCAGTCGCTTCTAATGAGACATAGACAATGTGTTGGGCCCCACAATTGCTTTTTGTAGGTCAGTGGGAAATGACAGTAAGAGGGCATGTAACCAGGCAAGTAGTGGAAGGCATGGGACACATCCCTCCTCAGTGAACATCTGCCCGAGGCCCCAGCAAGTGTGAGACATCGGCAAATAACCTTCAGTCTCTAGAAAGAGAATCTTAACCTCAGAAATCTAGTGTACCCTGGTGTGACCCTTCCAAGAAGGGTTATAGCAACTGATGGCTAAGGTCATATTTCACATTTGGACATTGTGCTGGCTAGTGTTATGTCAGCTTAACATACAAACTAGAGTTACCTGAAAGGGGAAACCTTAATTGAGAAAATACCTCTATAAGATCTGGCTATAACGCATTTTCTTAATTAGTAGTTGATGAGAGAGGGCCTAGCCTATTGTTGGTGGTGCCATTCTGGCCAGTGGTTCCGGGTTTTATAAGTGAGCAGTCTGAGCAAGCCATGAGGAGCAAGCCATTAAGCAGCATCCCTTCATGGCCTCTGCATCAGCTCCTGCCTCCAGGCTCCTGCCTTGTTTTAGTTCCTATCCTGACTTCCTTTGATGATGAACAGCAATATGGGAGTGTAAGCCAAATAAACCCTTTCCTCCTCAGCTTGCTTTTTGGTCATGGTGTTTTGTTGCAGCAGTAGAAACCCTAAGACAGGCATCTTGTTCTAACTCAGTAATTGGCCCTTGTAGCTGCCTCCTGAGCTAGACAAAGATCAGTCTATGTGGCAGTCAGATTTCTCCCTCCGCTCATGCTCTCTTCTGACCCTTCCCTTTCACGGGACAAAACCATATTGTACTCTTAACTCTGTCTTAGGAATGGCTTCCCAGAAAACAATCCTATAACCAACAAACCTCATTTCCATTTGATGATTTTTTTGGAATTCCCATCTTATTGGAAGGTAGTGACCTTGTTTTACAAAGGGCAGTTCTAGCCACCAATGCCATTCATCATAGCTAATATAAATACAGAAATGTTTTGTTCTGGGATGTCCAAGTTTAGGTAGTCAACCCCAAGTCCATGTACATACGAGCAATACTAACTGGACTCAGTAGCCTTCATATAAAACGATAATATTATAAAAGCAGAGCTGATGTATTTGGAGGAGAGTGTGGAGTGGGCCATGGGAGGGGTTGGAGAGGGAGAGGGAGGCATAGAAATGATGCAAATATACATGTATAAAATTCTCCACAAATTAAAAATTTATTTAAAAATGTGCAGAAATGTTATGGAGATGAGTCTGAGGAAGGTCTCAGCTTTTATCTTGGTAAATTCAGAATAAATCAGGATTCTCTTTTGTTTTGTGTGAGGAACACTGACATTGGTGTAATGAAAAGGGTTTCATAGCTTTTCACTCACGTGTACGGTCCTATGAAATTTTGTCTTTTAAAAATTCCTCCCATTTTGATTTAAGATTTCAAAGAATTATTGCCTTCATTATCAGTAGCCAGTGAAGCTGCCAATTCAATTATCTTCCATGGAGGGCAGTAGTAGCTGATAGGAACTAAAACAATGAGTGATCCAGAGTCATCTGTGTGTGTCCCCTAAGTACTTTGTTCTTGCATTTGAATACCAAAGCCTTACAGCAGGTACATTAAAATATAACATTTCAACAACTCACCTACAGGAGATAGCAAAGGCAACTGTGTGAGCATGGGATTCTCTCTCAAGGAAAGCTATGACTATATATCATCTTTAAAATAAAGCATTGTCTTATAAAAAAGTAATGCTTTGTTTCAAATTCTGTCCATCTCAGGAAATATAACAAGGCAGTAGAGTGAAGAAGAATACAGGGAATAAAAGGTTAGTGGAAAAGGCAAGCTGGTAGTCTGGGGACATGGCTCAGTGGTTAATAGTAGTTTCTTTCACAGAGGACCCTAGTTTTGTTCCCAGCACCTACATGGGGCAGCTCATAGCCACTTGAAACTCCAGCTTCAAGGGATCCAATGCCTCTGCTTCCTTGGGGACCTGCACTTACATGCACATGCCCTACACACATATATATGCACATAATAAAAGTGTAAATAAAATCAATAAAATCTAAATCAAATAAAAACAAGTTGGCACATTCCATATGTCCAGATTTTCTGTTTGATTTATTTATTTGTTTATTTTTGAAATTTAGCAACCTCCTCTGAGTACATTTTTTATATTGTTTGAGACTTTCATACATGTATAAAATCAAATATCATATCCACTCCCTGCTGCCCCATCCCAACTTCATGCTTTCTTTTTTATTTTGGTAGCCTAATAAGTGGCATTAGTGCTGCTTACATGTGCGTGGGTGTGAGGATGTTCACAAGAGCATGGAAACCCACCAGTGGGAACATCCTCAAAGGAGAAGGATTCTCCTCTGTCCCCCAGCAACTATCAGTTGTCAATAGCTCTTTAGTTACAGGTAGGTCCTGGAGAGCTCTCCCCAGATCCATGGGAAATTTGGTCTGGTCAGAATGTATGAAAAGTTCTCCATAAAACAAAGATCAATCCAGCGGTAGAAAAGTACCCAAGGGAGAAAGCCCCCTGACTTTGTTGTCACACAAATGAAATTTTTCAAAGAAGAGATCCTTTAACTCTCCTCCTCCTCCTCTTCCTCCTCCTCCTCCTCTTAATTTTTAATTTTGTTTTGTTTTTTTGAGACAGGGTTTCTCTGTGTAGCTCTGGCTATCCTGGAACTCACTTTGCAGACCAGGCTAGCCTCGAACTCACAGAGATATGCCTGTTTCCTTTAAACCCTTTTGACTTTAAGAGTTGACCACTGTTACTAGAAGCTTTATTTAGTTTTCTTTTATAACTTGTGAGTAGAAGGGCCTTGGTCCTTGTTTACATAGATGATGTCCTCATTAGTTTTTTTCCATCTTAACACAAGCTACAGTCACTTAGGTAGAGGGACCCTTAATAGAGAAAAGTTAAAACTCAGAAAATAAAAAATAGTGAGACCACATGGCTAGCAACAGATGAACAGGCAACCTCAGCCAGTCTGCCACTGGCCATTTCTCCTTTGCAGTATAATGAACAGAAGGTATGATAGCCCTGTGTCCTCAAAAGGAATAGACTCAGTGTCACATGAGAACACAACAGTGGGGCTGGAGACATGACTCAGCAGTTAAGAGTGTTGGCTGCTATGACATTGGACAAGAATTCAGTTCCCAGAACCCATGCTGTGGCTCACAGTCACCTGTAACTTCAGCTCCAGCAGATTTGATGCCCTCTTGTGGACACTATTAGCATTACACTCATGAACGAGTACACCCTTCACACATAGGCACACCTATTTAGAAATAAGATAAGATCGTTTTTTAAAGAAGAAAAAAAATGCAACACTGAGATGGAAGACAAAGTCCAACTTTTCCCAGTAAATTTTCTTCATAATTGTAATTATCTAGTCATGCCTCTTGCTTTTAAAAACTAACTAAAACAAAGAAACAGAGACAGCTAAGACTGAGTTTCAAGAATTGCTCTTTATGAAGTCTTCTGGAAGTTTCCTTTCCCTGTTTGACTATATAGTATTCACTTGTTGCTATACCTGTGGAAATGGTCAATTTCCACCGTTTCACATTAAGATCAAGCTGATATAGCACACACCAAGGAAATCTGTTCATTCATCAGAAGTTACTTGAGGACCTATGTGTTAAGCATTACAGTAGACATTCACTATGAACTAGCAAAGAAAATGGAAGTTGTGTTTGTTTTCATTGTGTTTGTTTTTTTGTGGCAAAAGAGGCAAGCAATATGAGTTCTGTGATTCAGGTCGACGTAATCTGTTTAATAGAATTAATCCGCAAGCTATAAACATTCTTAACCTGATGACATTCTAGAACATGAAGTATTTCATGATTCTCATGAATATTGTTCTTCAATGTCATGCAAACATTAAGATGCTCTTGTGAAAACATATAAACCAATATAAAAGGCAAAGTTTGAGACATGCATCTGCTAAATAATATGACCTAAAATTTTCCATGTTTCTTTTTATTTTATTTATTTATTTTGGTTTTTCGAGACAGGGTTTCTCTGTGTAGCTTTGCACCTTTCCTGGAACTCACTCTGTAGACCAGGCTGGCCTCAAACTCACAGAGATCTGCCTGCCTCTGCCTCCCGAGTGCTGGGATTAATGGCGTGCGCCACCACCGCGGCAGTGACAGTCATCTCTTTGTGATGCTGATAAATATTAAAATGCCCATTTCTCTTCCCTTTTTTTATAAGCTCCATTATACACCTTATGTATAGAGCATATTCATGAAATAAATTGTTTTATTTTATTTTAACTTTTAATTTTTTTCCTTTTATTTTATTTTACAGTACCATTCAGTTCTACATATCAGCCACGGATTCCCTTGTTCTCCCCCCTCCTCCCCCCCTTCCCTTCCCCCCAGCCCACCCCCATTCCCACCTCCTCCAGGGCAAAGCCTCCCCCAAGGACTGAGATCGACTTGATAGACTCAGTCCAGGCAGGTCCAGTCCCCTCCTCCCAGACTGAGCCAAGCATCCCTGCATAAGCCCCAGGTTTCAAACAGCCAACTCATGCATTGAGCACAGGACTCGGTCCCACTGCCTAGATGCCTCCCAAACAGATCAAGCCAATCAACTGTCTCACCTATTCAGAGGGCCTGATCCAGTTGGGGGCCCCTCAACCTTTGGTTCATAGTTCATGTGTTTCCATTTGTTTGGCTATTAGCCCCTATCATTTTCTCTAAACTGGCATACCTCACCCTCTGTAATCCACTTGATACAGTGATACACAAAACCCAGGAAGTCTTAAGCTCAAGTTTTTCTGTAACTTTTCCCAAGTATTAGGTGGTTCACTTCAGTACAGTAGGTGGGATGATGGCCATCTCTGTCATTTGCAAGCCCGGGATATAGCCCTGCCCAGGGCCTAGCATCAGCCTGTTTATTTGAGCTGGATTAGATTTGTGACCCCATGTCTATAAATTTGATGTGTAATTTTGGCCCACTGCTGAGTGTAACCCTCCAGCTTGTTCTGGAAAGGATCTTTTCCTCATTTGTTGGCTCTTTGAGCTATTCTGACTAAGTTTGGAAGGAGAGTTTCAGTGTTTTAGGTCTGTGTGCTTGGCTAGAGTATGGGGAATTTTGTTGTGGTCCTAGCCTCTGAGGAACTTGGAACATGGCCTAAGAGGTTGCTTGGTTTACACGCTTATAATAACTTGGAGCTGGAAGGGACCACAGAGGCCACCTACACCCTACACCAACCCTCAAACAGATGCAGAAACTCCAGAGCCAAGAGGGGTCAAACAACTAACCCAGGGTCTTAGAATGAACTTATGGCAAAAGCTGGGCCAGAATCCATGTCTCTTCTCAGGGTCACTCTCTTCCCATGACCACAGCCCCTCTCTAGTCTTTGGCACACCTTCCAGTTAACCTAATAAATAGGATGTTTGGTCTTAAACTTTGGACAGGGTGAGTACCATGGGGATTAGCTAATAACTATTGCCTTTTGTGGTAGAGCAAACATCTGGCCCAAGACTAATGACTGAAGAAAGCAAAATAATGGAGCAAAGCAAGGACATTACTGACCAATGCAGAAGTGAATATTAGCAAAATCACTAAAGGAACTAAAAATCCAACTAACATAACTGGTCCTGTATCTTTGTGTGGCTTATAAGCAATTCAAGTGGTCTCTTGGACAAGCATTTTGCCTTTACTTCATTGGGGGGGGGGGGGTTGGCTGATTTTGATGGAAGTGTGTGGTTTTTTGTTTGTTTGTTTGTTTTGTTTTATTTTACCAAGAAAAAAGATTACAGCTTAAACAGTCAGAAAACTTTGCCTTTATTTGTTTTCTATTTATTATTATAGGGGACAGGGGCATTTTGGAGGTTTTGCAGAAGGAGCTTTCATGTCATCCTTATGCACAATTAGTAAATTTTAGATGCCATCTTGACTAGACTGGAGGATGCATAGTTGTTTGGCAAGGCATTTTTGATGTGTCTCTCTCTGAGGGTGTTCCTCAAAGATGTTCACACCGGGGACAGTGGACTGAGGCATGAAGCTCCACCCTTGCTGATGCTAGTAGATCTCATCAATGCACTAAGGGGCTGAAGAGAACAAAACGTAGAGCATGGAGTAATTGGCTTCTTGCCTAGAGCTGGGATATTTATCTTCTGATCCTGGATGTGAAGGGCTCAGATTTCAGACTCTGAGAGTTAAACCAGGAACCCTTATGTCTCTGGCCTTTATCCTAAGACAAGATTATTCCAGGGCTCTCTTAGGTCTCCAGATTACAGACAACATATTATATGACACTGCCTCTCTCATTTCAAGAGTTTAATCTCATAGGAAACCCAGTTATGCATCTATATATTTGTACCTCTCTGCATCAATCTAACCAGCTCTGTTTGTCTGCATATGTTCCTTTGGTTTTGTTTCTCTGGAGAACCCTGACAGTGAACCCTGTGACTCTGCTCATGTTAATACTTTATGACTTTGGTAGTGATTGACTTCTGTAATAGATATTTAGAGCTTGGGTTGTGGCATATTGGGGGAGTGCCTGTAGGGTTCAATGCCCAGCACTACATAAATGGGCATGATGTCACATTCTGTAATCCTAGGACTCAGGGGATAGAGATAGAAGAATTAAGAATTCAAGAGCATCCTCGGCTACATGATGACTTTGAGGTCAGCAGGACTACATGTGACCTGAATCAAAACCGAAAATATCAAGAGCAACTGTGTGTGTGTGTGTGTGTGTGTGTGTGTGTGTGTGTGTGTGTGTGTGTGTGTGTTTCTTCTGCTTGTTTTCTTTGCAAATTAATCATATACCCACACACTTTAGTTTCATCTCTCCCCATTTACCTGCATAATATTACCATTTTCCACTTACTAAAACTTTCATTTTGAATCATTTTAATAACATCAAAACTCCTCTTTTTATGGAAGCATATTAAATTAAAATTTTGCCTTGTGTGAAATACTTAATCTCAATTTTATATCAAATACTCTCATGGCAGCAGGTCAAAAAGTACAAGAAATTTATTCATTTCTCTGGCCCATATATCCTAAAGACACTGGGTTTTGTATAGCTTAGCTCATAGTCCCTGTGATGGTATCTAATTGTTTCTGTCCTGGAAAATTGCATTTATTTATGGCTACTGTAGTAAGTCAAGAAGTTGTAATCACTATATATGATGCATACAGAGAGCCATGTAGGTGTCACATGTATATATTACATTTTAAAATGTTAACCATAGTATTTGATTTTAAGATAAACATTGTTGGAATGGCACAGGTTATATTGTTGGTATGGTCTGCCATTTTTAAAAACCATGCATCCTGGAGTTTGAATCTTGACTTTGGCAGCAATCTTGGGTTGATCCTTTATGTAGTAAAAGGAGTGGTGACAGAATACCACAGTAAATGCCACTCTAAACTGCAAGGCAACATAACCTTTACCCCTGTATGTTGTTTTATGTCAAGTATTTGAGCAGAGAAACATAAACCTATAACCTAAAAGTACAGTGCTCCAGAGTCCAGGAACTAGCATGTTCACATCATCACCCTCTTTTAGTTGAAACTCAATGAATAGCATCAGAAACCTGGACTTGCATGATGGCACACACGCAAAAATGATAGATAGATAGATAGATAGATAGATAGATAGATAGATAGATAGATAGATAGATAGATAGTAGATAGATAGATAGAATTTAAAATTAGCATTATTATAGCTTTGGATTATATTGTGTTAGAATGCTTTATTTTGAAAATTGTTTGAGCTGTTGACTTAAGTTTTCAAAAGACCAAAAATCCATTAAATGAATTTGGCTTAGAATTAGGACAGACTTTCTAACAATTTCTCAAAGTCTGTTTGCAGTTTTGTGAAGTTTATTTATGCAAAGCAGTCTTCTCAGTATCAGTGATGACAAAACAGAAATATTGATCATCTCTGAAAATAGTATGACTCCTCAACATCCTGCAGCTTCTAATGTTTAACCAAGACTTAGTAACACTTTATGTAGATTAAACAAGCACATATATCTCATTAGCATGAAAATTTGCCTTTATCTTTAATAAATTATAAAACTATAAGCATAGCAAAGAATTGTTTAAAAATATTTTATTATTACCAGTAAATGTTTGATTTGTATACTTATATTTTATACTTGTATACCTTGCATAAAAATATCTTGAGTCCACAGAGACTGGAGATGGAAAATGTTTAAAAAGCGATGTTTTAAGAGATGAGGAAACAAAAACTTGAAGCTATGAGTTCACTAGTCCAGGGTCAAAGTACATGTATGTTTATATTTTATTAACTTTGTAATATTTTGTCACTAAAATTGTTCTATGTTAAACAGGCACAAAAACACACAAACTATAAATCTTTATTGGAGAAGCCCAGAAATATACTTAGTCTAAGTGCCTCATTTTATCAAAGATTAAGATGACGTGATTTTATTTTACTTTTCACATTTCACAGGTCTTCTCATCTGATCCTTTGTATTCTTTCCGCCTCCTCTTTCACAATGTTTCCTGAGCCATGAATGAGGGTAGGTTAATTAGGTGATTCATCCATAGCTGAACACTCATGTTAAATTATTCTTGGCACTTTGACCAGTTATGAGTCTCTGTAATAACTGATACCCACTGGAAACATAGCTTTTTTGATCAATGTTTAGATTAACACACATTTATAGATATAAATACTCAGAAGGCACTCTGATGGTATGACCATTTAACATGACAGCCATTAGTAGGGCTACTAGGGCTTATGATACCCCAGTCATGGATTTTGACTAGGTTCAGATGACCAGGCATGGAATTCTTCCTGTAGAGCAGGCCTCATATCCGAAGAAAATCAGGCTGGTTATCATCACGCTCATGCCACTGTTGCATTGGTGGGTATATTGAGACTGCGCATTTTCATCTTCCTGCATTCACACTGATTCTTGAAGACTGAGGGAACACACACACACACACACACACACACACACACACACACACGCACACACGTGCGCGCGCGCACACACACACACACACACACACAAACACACCCAACAAAACAAATTCTACCTCTGCTACTTTTAACAGTGTATTGTAATCACACATACTCTCTTGAACAGTGTCAATTCATTTGGTTCATTGATACATTGTTAGTTCATGGTCTCCATTTAAGGTTTTATGAGTATCTGTCTATCAATCTACCTATAAATGTCCATGTAGCTACTCATCAGTGCTCCTCAATTTGGAAACATATTCATCATTCATGGAAATCCCTGCCAGTTTTTCATTCTATTAGTATCATTCTTTCAATAGTTCATGAAAATGATTTCTAAGGATTTTCTACATTTCTAGGCATTATGTACAAGAAACTATAACTGAGGGGATATGGGATTATCCAGTGGGGAAGTGCCAGCATATATTCCAAGGTCTGGGTCTCATCCCCAGCACCGCCTACACCAGGGTGAGGGAGCCACACAGGCCTGTAATCCCAGCTACTTCAAAGGTAGAAGGCGGAGAATCCAGAGTTCAAGGTCATTGCCCTGGGCCTCAGCCAGGTCCTAGAGTACTAGGGCTGTGTGAGAGACTGTCTAAAATCAACCATAGAAAAGTTAGGGATTACTTTTTCTACCTCATGTGCCTGTGAGCTGACTTGGAGTTTGAAGTGCTTTCTGTGGAAGCCTGATGACTGAGGTTTGATCCCTGGAACCCATGTACAGGTGAAAGCAGAGACCTGACTCAATAGAGTTGTTCTTTGACCTCCACAAGTACATTGTGGCACAAGTGCCCAGACAGACATTTTATACACAGAGATACAGGGTAATAATAATAGTGTAACAGCAACAATGATTTTAAAAAACAACATATGAACTGGAGGCTCTGCCATTGCATGCATGTGCCTCCACATACAATATACAATCATAACTAAAGAAAGTTGGAGTTTATAAATTTTGGGCTTTCTAATCCTGTAGTGGGAAGTTTCTCTGGGTTTGGACAAATCTCTCCCACCTGCAGTCCTGCGGCTGCTTATAAAATAATCACTCAGAGGCTTATATGAATTACAAACTGTATGGCCTGTGGCTCGCTTCTTGCTACCTAGCTCTTTCATCTTAAATTAACCATTCCTATTAATCCATATGTTTCCACGTGGTCAAAACATTACTGGTCTGCTGGTATCTCGTTGCTCCTTTGGAAGCAGCTGGGGTCTCTCTCGACTCCACTCTTCTTCTCTCTGTGTCTCTACCTGTATTTCCCACCTGACTGTAAGCTTTCTTACCATAGGCCAAAACAGCTTTATTTATTATCCAGTGGGAGCCACACATATTCACAGCATACAAAGACATCCCACAGCATTATCGTAAGACAGAACCTTTACAAATAAGGAGAGCTCATTTCAGATGTCACCAGCTGCTGTCACTGCCTCGGGGTTTACAACTATAATTGTCAATGGTCTTCTCTCAGGGTCTGGGTTTCATGAGAAAGAATCAGAAAAAAAAGACTAAGTGCATAAATGATTGTTTTAAGACAAATGAAAGCCATTGTCCTGTCAAGTCACCTCCAAGTGGAGGCTCATAGGGTACAACAGTGCAGAGGATCAGAATGTCACACAGCACAAGAACATAACAATTCCAAAGTCACTCCGTGTCCCAGTCCTCAGAAGCATGGTTGCATGACAGGAGATCCCCTGGATTTTGCTAAGCCATATCTGCTGTAATGTTAAATTCGTGTTTTAACTGAATTCTGTTGGATAAACAAGTTTCCTCTTAATGCAACATGGAAGTGTATCCTGCTTAATAATTGCTCTAAAGCTATAAATGGAAACATTTGTATTTCATGATACATTTATATTTACTAAAGGATCCTTTAATTAAAAATACCCAAATCTATATTTGAATTCTTATATATTTATATATGATATATAACATACAGTGCAGTGATATTATAAATAATACACACACATACAGAAAAGCACACACAATACAATGTAGTTTTGTGTCTATTTTTCTTTTGCTTTTCTCATGAAGGTGTCTAAACTAGGGAACCTCAACGTTGAATCACAGATAATTTCTTTTGCAGTTAATTACTTGTTGTAGATTGTTCTGTGCATACAGAACACCAGCCACAACTCCTTAACTACAGTTGTGGCAAATGAAAAGGTGTCCAGTTATTGCCAGATGTCCTGTGGGAGTCAGGATTGCTCTGCTTCTGAATCAGTGGTCTATACATCAGTCAAATACAACACCACTGCCTGACTATATGTGTGTATGAAATGGTCTTTGTTGTCTGTAGATGAGGAAATGATACAGGTGGCACATGGATTGGTTGCATTGTGAGGAGCAGGTCTTGCACAGTTGGATGAGTGCTATCATGGTAGAAGGTAATTATATCTGCATTTAAAATACTTTTATCTGGCTCCTGGCTTGGACACTAATTCTCACTGATAACTGGATTCTGGTTTGAATCCTCATATTTATGCATTCCACTCAGGCATCTAAGCAGATGTGTTACCCACTGCCTTTACAGAAGCCCAAGCACTCATTATATGCAAATGAGGTAACCAATGGACACTATCAAGGTGTGTTAGATATGACACACATGTCGTAGCTGGGGAAGCAGATATGGAATCCCATGTTTTTAGTGATGGAGGGAATGCAGTTTAAATGCAAAACACAAAACATTCAGCCTTTCTGTTTCTAAGATGAAGTACTTACGATGAATGCTTTAGTTTTGTGGACTTTTATTATCAATGCTAATAGCTCATTTCTTTCATTTTGCAGCTGTTCTATTATTTTTGAATAATTTCAAACATTTTACAAAACATTCCAAAAATAGCACTATGCTTTTCTCACAGATTTTCCACACAATTAACGTCTCCTACATTTGCTTCATTGATTTTTGTACAAATATACACATATTGTTATGATACCAAGAAGTTTGAGAGTAAGTGTAGATATGATGTAACTTTAGACATGGATACTTTTGAAACTGATATTACTACGGTAGAAACATCTACATCAAGATGGTCAGACTTGTATCTTGTTTCACTTTATTTTTCTCTATAATAAGCATGCAGCAATTGGTGATGGGAGGCTGGAGGCCTGGCTCAGAAGTTAGGAGCACATACTGCTCTTGCAGAAAACGAGGTAGGTTCCCACTCTGAGTACTTCACTACCACCTGGAGATTCCAGAGAGCTGACACCCTCTCTTGTCTTCCATTGACACAGAACTCATAATGCACATTTACATACAAATGCCCAGAGTCACACACAGGCATCCCATTAAAAATAAAATTTTTAAATAGCATGGGGTCTAGGCTGCTGCCCAAGATTATTGGTTTCATTTATATATCTCTGCCTCCATTCACAAATAGCAGTCCCCCAGTCTGTCTTCAGCTGGAATTTTTTTCTTTTTTTAATATTAAGCCCATTTGTCATGTAGAGTACCCTTCATACTAGGTCTGTCTGATGTTTAGTGAGGGTTAAATTATGGTTGGATTTTGCTGGAAGAAGGCCTCAGTGTAGTGTTGTCTTTCCTGTCAGGGACATCCAATTCTCACACATCCCATTCCGGGTATCCTACTCTGAGCACTTGTTACAGAGATGTCTACATTGAAAAGTTACTATTTCCCCTCATAATTAATCAATGCCTTTTAAGACAGTTCTGACACATTCTGCTCATTTTCTTGTTCTCCTCAAACCTCTTTCTTTAAGAAGTTTTTAGACTTGTTTATTTGATGTGTTTGTGTTTTGCCTACATGCATGTATGTGCACCACATGTGTACAGTACATGCTGAGGCCAGAAGGCACTGGATCCCTTTGAACTACAAGTGCACTTAACTAATGAGCAATCTTTCCAGCCTCGGTTTTCCTTTTTAAAGATCTGTCTCTGTTTCTGTCTCTCTCTCTCTGTCTGTCTGCCTCTGTCTCTCTCTCTGTGTCTTTGTCTCCTGTGTGTATTATTTATGTGTGTGTGTGTGTGTGTGTGTGTGTGTGTACAAGAGAATGCTTATGTGCACTAGGAAATAGGAGAAAAATATTGGGTGTCCTGCCCTTTTGCTGTCCCCACTATCCCCATAAGACACGGTCTCATGTAGCTCAGGCTGACCCATAACTCACTATAGAGCAAGGATGACCTCCAAATCCTCTTGCCTCTGTCTCTTAAGTGACAGAAGAGCAGGTGTACACCACCTTGCCTTCTGGCTATCCTCAAACTGTCCTGCTGAAAATTGTCACCCATATCCATTGACATCCATGGGTGCCAAACAGTGGTTCTATAACTCCAACATTCCTTCTGCTTCTGTTACCTTTCCTTCTAGAAAGGGCAGCTTCTCTTCTTCCACTTTTATTTTATAATTTTCTTATGAAAATACAAACTCAGAGATCCTTTTCATTTTCATTTTATGGATTAAAAAAAGTGTCACCAACATTAAGATAATTGATGCTCTGAGCACAACTCCAGGGATGCAAAGGTGGTGGTCAATATGAAGAAATTGGCTTGCTTGTTCTCCATGTGGCTCATCAGCTTCTTTTTCAGCCACAGTCAGGAGCTGGTTTCTCCTAAAGATGCTGTCACTCACAAACTGGGTACAATCTGTGCCTCAGTGAGGCATTGAAGTGGAGCCAGAAAGCAAAAGTCCTTTTCTCTGGACTCCAGGAGCATTCTATCAGTTTTCACTGTGCTAAGCACACTAATGGCTCAGAAGTTGGGTGGGGGAAAGACTCTTATCAAGTCTCAGCATATAATGTACTGCAGGTCCCCAGCTGGATGAATGGAAGAAGCTTAGCAATTCAGTATCTTCTGAATAATAGCATTTATTTTATACTCTGAGAAGTCTGAATAACATTGCAGATTCTTTTGGTGTAATAGCTTCGTTGGGCTAATTGACTCGAACGGCAAAATTGCTCCTTAAAAAAAAAAAAGCCACACAGTTTTGATTAATGAGCCCAGTAATAAATCATTAATCTTTTCAGCTCAGAAATGATAGGAGCAGTGTTATGTTTTGTACCCAGTAATATACTTCTAGATTTTTGTGCTGATACAGTGGCCACATTTTAA
Organism: Peromyscus maniculatus bairdii; assembly: GCF_049852395.1. Classification (NCBI taxonomy): domain Eukaryota; kingdom Metazoa; phylum Chordata; class Mammalia; order Rodentia; family Cricetidae; genus Peromyscus; species Peromyscus maniculatus. The sequence continues at coordinate 114,260,246 of NC_134858.1, read as the reverse complement.
AGATCTCGTCACCAATTTAATGTGCCCAAGTCTGCATAATTTAATATAACATCTAGCAACTTTACAGTGGAAGAATGTCATGGGTCGAACCCGAAGTAGCGGTAATTGTTCTGTTATGAGCATGGTTTGTATTCAGTTAGGAGTGGTCTTTTTGTAATATCCTAAGTTTTCTGAGTAATTGTAATTATAAGGCTATTAATGAGTTACTGGAGTTCCCTTGTGTACCTGGCTTGCTGCTAAGTTTTCAGTACACCGTGCATTGAATTTCACATTAACTCTCAGAAGTTATAAGCATTGCTTGCACTTTTATGGTTCAAGAAGTTTTCTGAGAATTGGTAATAATGAGCTAACAGCATAGACCCAGCTAATGCCAGTTCCCATACCACTGTGTGTTCACCTGCCATGCTCCCCCATTTCTGGGAGGTGATGTATGAGCAGATCACTTTGGGGGAGTCAGGGCTGCATGCAGTTATGTAGACAACTAAACAGATGTGTGCAGCTGTCTTAAGCCTTTGCATCTCTGAGGGGTTTATATTTCAGGGATCAATTTCCATGCTCATGGTGGAGCCAAGACATCATTTACACATTGTCTCAAGCTGTCTAATCACCAAGGAAAAATAGAATTCCAAATTATGAGCTGTAAAATTCTGAGGTCAAATGTCTACATTCCTGACTTTGCTGTTGTGTTAGCTGATATAAAATAGCACCTTATTATTAAAATTCAGTCATAAGCTGCCCACTAAGCTGAGATATCTATGGAAGGCATGTATCATCCCCAATTGGGCTTGTCTTTAGGATATAGCTCAGCAGCCAGCATTTGCTAAAAGATTCAAGAATTACTAAATGATGGCCAATAACATATGTCAAGAAAAAGTAGAGGGTCCCTTTAGTGAAGTGCCCTAAGTCCCAATAGGTAAAGCGTCTTTGTATCTAATTAGTGTGGGGACTCAAGTGTCTCCAGCTGTCTCTAGTGTGTTACTCTTCTGGACCACAGGATTCCTTCCAATTCAGAGCTGAGAAGACACATGAGGTGTGTGCCCGTGTTCTACAGTGACCCTGGACGCTGCCAGTGAAGCCATCTGTTCCACTGCTGAGCCACATTAAGAGTTGGACTTACCTTGCTCTCACTGGTACACTTAAGGAAATTAACAGTAATGCAAGTGCCAGATACAAACTGGCAACGATGATGGAAAACATTCTTTTAAAAGTACAAGTAGTTTGCCTCGTTTGAACCCCGGCAACACTTGTTTACACCTTCTCTTTGCTGTTCTCAACAAAGATCCTCATGTTAGTTTGAGACAGGGAGGTAAGATAGAATCCTAGGGTCCTCAATATGCAGTGCCTGTTGATAAAACAGGGAGACACACCCCCTGTATACATATTCACACAGACACACACAGACACACAGACACAGACACAGACACAGACACAGACACACACACACACACACACACACACACACACACACACACACACACGCTACACTTCACAGAACATCTTCTCTGGGCTTGTGTTAAAGGTCACACACAGGCTGCCAAATCTTTGCAACCTGTTTAGATTCTCCTTGGAGACACTAGGATTGCATCAGCCTGGAGTATGTTGTCCTCCACCTAGACTGACAGAATTTTAATGCAAGGCTGAATGAGCTTTTAAATGTCAGTCTAGAGCTGACTGTTCCCTCTACTGGATGGCATACCCATGGCCCCGCAGAGTCAGTTTCCTGTGAAATTGGCAGGACTAGTTTAGAAGTAAAAGCAGGCTCAAGGAAAAACAGCAAGACTGCAGCACATTTGTACAGAGAGTTGCGGTTGCCCACTTTCCATATGCCGAAGGTAGCTTTTGTTGGTATAATCCTCTTGAAGTAGAGGTTAGAAGAAAGTTAGTTTTATTTTCCTCAGTATTGGGAAAATGTCACAGTTCTAGTCTTAACTAATAAGGCTTAACCCCTGTCCCCCCTTGCTCACTCATTTCCCCAGTATCATTAAGATGTTTATTCTTAAGAAGGTGAAGTATCTTGCTAAGTAGCTTATGCCTCAAGAGAAACTCTGTAGGAAACCAGCCAGCAATACATTCCCCATTTTAATCTCTTAGAAAGTTGTGACTCAGCCATTAAACACAGTGTGTCTACAGCATCTGTCTTGAATTGGTTGGATTCGCTTCTGGCTGGATTTCTCAACAGCTGTGTGTGCCTGGGCAATTGCAGAGATCCTGATAACATGGGCTTTCTCACGTGTAAAATGGGGTAAGAATAGACTCTACCTCAAGGGTTTCTTGAAGCCATAAAAATATGATGAATTTAAATGGCTTTAAAGTACAGATAGTTCTTGGCATATTGCTAGATAATATTCCTGAAATGATTATAATACTAAAAACAAATAATTTATATAAAATGATGTTAGTATTAGTCCCGCGTGGCAATGAACATTCTCAGTGCCTTTCAGGTGATATAATCGGGATGAAATTATATGAGAAAGTTATTCAGTCATCCTCAGCTGTTTATTTCTTTTATTGATGTGTAATCATTGCACCTGGTACTGAGTTATGTAAGGACACTTCTGTACATGCAGATAATACACTTTGAGTATATCCCTCTACCCCTTATTCATTGTATAACAGAAACTCATTTCCTGATAGGTCTTGTATTTTTTTCAAATTACCATAATATTGCAGACTTTCATGATTATATCATCCTTTATGCTGTGTTCTATGACTATGGTCTACCTAGTCTAGAATAAGAATGATTGTCCTTGAGGGTAATTTCATGTCCTGATCAGGATTGTACCTCAATAACACATTTCTGGGTGTAGACTAAATATAAAGTGGCCTCAGACTCAAAGATTTGCCTGCCTCTGCCTCCTCAGTGCTGGGATTAAAGGTGTGAATCACTATGCCCAGCTAAATGTTCACATATTCTCTCTTTTTTTCCTCCTCTTCTTTCTCCTTCCTTCTCTTCTTCCTCCTCTTCCTTCTCTTTCTTCTTGATTGGATTAATGATAGAATACTCATAATGACTAATGGCAGCATGTGCACAGAACTATAATCCTGTACTTGTTCAAAGGAGAATCAAATAATCCTTAACAGATCAAATGACCTCTTTCTGTCCCGGGATACTCAGGAGCTTGATGATATAGACACCTAGAGGCCCTTCAGAGTAGAAAAAGAGACCAAGAAAATGTGGAATCTGTTCACAGTATTGGGTTGCTCTCTGTAGCTTTGTTCCCTGGTTTCACTTTTGGCCAACAGAATTGTTAGGACAAAGTCATTCATGGGTCTTTGTGGCATGATGGTATGTTACAAGGAAACTATTAGGAGATTGCACTATTTTACGGTGTAAGTCTATCACATTCTCATGGGGCAAGGCATCCTCCAGAGTTGGGGAGGGGACTGATGGTTCTGGACTGAGAGTCCAATGTGACATGTGGCTCCAGTGTGACATGTGACAGGAGTCCAGGAAAACCCTGAAGGAACACACCACATGGCTGATCATGGGTACCACACACAGACTCAGAGACTCACTTGCTCAGTCACATGCATCTGAACTCACCACTGCCCAAAAGATACAAAGCAAATTCCACACAGGACCAGTGGTTCATATTGTCAGAGATCCATTCACTACAATTCTACTCTGTATTCTGTGAATAAAGCCTTCTGACTGGATCAGAGGCTGTTACCTCCATTCACCAATGCTCTGCTTGCATTAAATCTGACATAATTTAAAAGTCTTTATGATTTGTTGTTTTTAGAAAATTGTATCTATTCATTTTTACCTTGGGGAAGTTGTTCTTAGTGGCATCTCATCCATAGGCTAAGTTCATTTGTGCCACATAAACATTGCACAACACTAAGATCACATTAAATGTATTCTTCTCTACAAATATTTACATTGATGATGAGGACTGTCAAAATCTTTTCTCCTAGCCTTTTGAAATGTATGATACATTCCTGTTATCTGTACTTGCTGTACTGAGCCGATGCCCAGCAGAATCTCCTGTTCCTATATAACTGTACTGTGGTACCTGTAAATCAGCCTTCCCTTCCCACTGCTCTTCTCACTGGGAACCCCTATTTTACTTTCAACTTCTTCTTTAAAAATTATTTTAATATGTGGTGTGTGTGTGTGTGTGTGTGTGTGTGTGTGTGTGTGTGTGTGTGAGAGAGAGAGAGAGAGAGAGAGAGAGAGAGAGAGAGAGAGAGAGAGAGAGAGAGAGTTGTAGTCATAGCAAAGCACTCTTGTGGAAGTCTAAGAACATCCCTAAGGCATCTGTTCTCCCCTTTGACTGTGTGTGCCGCAGAAATTGAACTTGGGTCATCAGGATGGGCAGGAATCGTCACTTGCTGAGCTGTCTCACTGGCTTTCTGCTCTCAGCTTCGGTGAAACCAACCAGCTATTGTACATTCCCTGTATGAGTCAGTTTGTGTGGCTGGCTTGTTTCACTTGACATAATGATCTCCAAGTTGTCTCAAATGAAAAACTTCCATTCTTGGTATGATATTATATCATGGTGGGTAACCCATTTGCTTTAATCATTATCAGTTGCCAAACATTTCTGTGGGTTCCCAGTTTTGGCTGTTTGAATAGCGCTGCAGTGAGCATGGAAGTACTGATGCCTCTTCCGTATGCTGAGCTCATTTACTTCACTGTACCTACTAAAACAGTCTCAAAGGCAGACCACTGTGCTAGCCTAGCTTTGGGTACACCTTACACTGTTTCTTAAGGTCCCTAAAACAGACAGTCTGGGTGTTTTCCTGCCAAGTGACTGACAGGCCCACTTTAGATTAACTCCTGAGGGCTGGTGAAGTGGGATGTCTTTGTTCTTTACCAGAAAGCCTCTGGCTATATCATAATCTTATGACCTTCTGGGAAGTTCAGAATGTTCTGTCTCCACACAGGGCCAGAGACATGACTCAGATCTCATTCTCTTGACTGCTGATTACAAGCCTGAAGCTTCTCTTCCCAGCTTTACGAGGCCCTGATTATGAGAGAATGGTCCATCCACAGTGCCTTCGAGCCTGCTAGCACCCGGCTACCTCCTAGCAGTTTGACCTAGATGTGGGATGTGCTCCCTCTCTACATGAGCGCCCCTTTGCTGATTTAAGTGCTCCAGGGTTCTGATGCTGCACTAACTACAACTAATGCAAATTCAAAACAAATTCATCCCGTTTGGGCCATTTATATATATAGAATCCTTGAGGGGAAGAAAAAGGGGGACTCATTTCAGGGGGAAAATGCATTCTTGGGTAAAATGACATATTTCTAGTCACATTAACAACAGAGAAATGTCTTTTCTAAATTCTTTATGAACAAGATTAATAGAACTAAGTGATGTGTCAAGAAATCTCTGTTCAGGTGAAGAGATGTGCAGACAGACCAGAATGGAGGAGTTATTGATGGTGACCCAGCCAATTATGTAGATGGCAGCTGTCTATTTTTGCCAACTCAAATATTCTGCACAGTGTTCATTCAGTGACTGTGGGGACAGGAGAAGGGATGCTAGCCTATCGGGGACTCTAACTCAAGCAAGAAGGAACCAAACAATTCAGATACACTAATTGTCATATTGCTAACATCCCACAGAGCCATAACATGCCATTTTCTAGTCATCGAATTTTAAAAGTAGACTCAACCTTATTAGTTGGTAGCATCATTGACCCAAGTGTCAAAGGACAGGACCTTATCTGCTTTATTTTTAGCCCATTTCAAATCCATTGAGTGACCTTGAGACATTCAACACCGGTCCCTTAATCTTTATTTTCTCTGTGTGTTAAATGACAAAATCAGATGAATTTGTTGTCCCTTGCATTCATTCTGAAGCTACCTCTTCTTAAAGAATTAAGCCAATGGCTGAGGAAGTAGTTCAGTTGCTAGACTGCTTGCCAAGCATGCATGAGGTCTTTGGTTCAATCCCCAGCACTGCACAGGGCCAATGTGCAGACACATGCCTTGATCCTGATATATAGGACCTGAGGCAGCAGGGCCAGGTGTTGAAGATCATCCTTAGCTACATAGTGAGCTCCAGACTAGCCTGGGACATGTACGACCCTGTCACAAAATAAAGACATAAATAAACATTAAATAATTGAAGAAAAATTAATGTTCTTTTAGATTATAGCTGTCACAGGTGAAATTCTTCCAAACAGTTAGAAGTACTCATTTGCTTTATAATACCTATCAACCTTCCACCAAATGACTACCTATTTAAGATAAGTCTGATGTGTAAATAACATTGTAAGTAGAAATACAGGGAGCATAGTGTTTTAAAGTCCATTCCACAAAGAACTTAAATTCTATTGTCAGCCAATATATTCAAGACTAACACTGCATCAAGAGATGGAATTATTTAATGAATATCACTGCCCAAAGCCGTGTTCTCTCTGTGAATACAAATTAAGGAATGACCCCATCAAATGCTATGTTGTCTCTGTGAATACCAATTAAGGCACTGGCCTTGCTGCTTGAATTTAGATTCAGAAAATAGCTTACTAGGCAATCCCTTGTGGACTGTGTTCTGGGTGTTCTCAGTACATTGCTGAGTGGCTGCAGCATGCTCAATACTTAGCGAGTCTGGACATGGATTTGAATTGGGATTAACTAGCCTACAGAAAATGACAAAAAATCCAAGCATCTACATCTGGGACGATGATGTAGGGCAAAGGAGCACAGGGGACTGGGTCAGCTCCAACCACGTCATGAGTCTTCCATGACCTGTGACCCATCCACTGGTAAGGTTTGACTGAGTGCAGAGACTCCTGCGTGTTTGAATATGTATTCTTCAATGTATGTCTTATAGAAAACCATGTTCCTAGTGAGGGGGAGATAGCTCTGTTGCTAAAGTGTTTGCCATGCAAGTGTGATGAGTTTGATTCTGCAGGACCCATGTGTCATAGTTACGTTTCTATTGTTGTGATAATACGCCATCACCAAGGCAACTTATAAAAGAAAGCATTTCTTTGGGGCTTATGGTTTCACAGGGTTAGAGTCCATGGCCATCGTGGTGCAGTGCATGGCAGGAGGGTGGAGCAATAGCTGAGAGCTTACATCTTGAGACAGCAATCACAAGGCAGAGAAAGTGCTAACTGGGGAAGGTGTAACCTTTTGAAGCCTGCCCCTAGTGACGTACTTTCTCCAACATGGCCACAACTCCTAACCCCTCCCAAACAGTTCCATCAACTGGGGACAAAGTAGTCAAACATATGAGCCTATGGAGGACATTCTCATTCAAACCACCATGCCGTGTAGAATGGGAGACCCAGTGTTTGATGCTTTGCACTGGGGAGGAGACAGTGTATATCTGGGGCTCTCTGCCTAGCTGGTCTAGCCTAATTGGTGAGACCTGAGCCAAGGAGGCAGATGGAGTTCCTGAGTGAATACCTGAAGTTGTCCTCCAGCCACCATCTTTGCATGAGCCCCTCCTTCAGTGCATTAAGAATAAGTTGTTTCTTTTGTAGTTTTTTTTGTCAGAACTACTTCTCCCCAGTTTAAAACAAGCACTCTAATGTGCCTCTCGCCTCTCTTCATTGAGAATTCCCTTTGCATCAGAGTCAACTAGAAATGTCAAAGGCATCCACAGATAACATTAACTCCTCAATCTGGTCACTATTGTGAGTGACGTTCTATTTATGGCAGGAGACCCTGACTCTCCTGTGACAGTCATGGCATAAAGTTGTGATTTAAAAATGAGTTTAAGTCATTTTAAACCAATGCATGTTGGTTTTAGAAAAACCTTTTAAATAAATAGTTAGTGGCAGGCAAAAAAAATATCTAAGAGCTGATATGCAAATGATTGAAAGTTGGAGAACACTGAGCTGGTTGAAAATACACCGAACTGTTAGTAAGTCTAATTCTAACTCTGTCACTAATTATCAGATTGTCCTTGGGCAGGGTGATAAATCTTTCATGGCTCTCTTTCCTCATTATCCAATACGAACGATGATATTTGCCAAAATACCTTTACAGTTATGATGGGAAGATAAAAATTAAGTGATGGATAGTAAAATACTGTAAAACTTGAAGGTTTATGTGCGTAAGGCTCATTATTATGTATATGCAGCATCAGAGAGAGAGAGAGAGAACGAGAGACCTTCAGCCATCTAATGGAAAAATAATATCTCATTTTCTTATTATCATCATGACATTTGAGGTTTGTTGGTGGTAGTATTTGTGTGTGTGTGTGTGTGTGTGTGTGTGTGTGTGTGTGTGTCAGAAAGAGAAGGAGAGGAAACGAAGCAAGGATTTCAATTGTACATTTCCCACATAGGTGCCATTCCCAAATGCTAAAGCTGTGGCTTTTTTCAGATATTTCTTAATATTTTCCTGGTAATACAAATGTTTAAAGTTAAGTTATGTTTAAATAACAAACCTGGTAGTAGATTTCCTTTAGAGGTTTTACTTATTTTTATAATTTATGTGTGTGAGTGTTTTGCCTGCATGTATGTATCTTTTCCACGTGTGTGCAAGCCCAGAAGACTGAATTAGATCTCCCAAATAGGAGCTAGGGGTGGTTGTGAGCCACAGTGTAGGTACTGAAAACTGAACCTAGGGCCTCTAGATAAGCAACAAGTGCTCTTAGTCACTGAGCCATCTCTCTATGACAAAGTGTTATTCATCTCAAGAATTAATAAAAAAAAATGTGACCTATTTGCATAAAGTTGTTAATAATGCAATTTAGTTTTTAATAAAATTATTTCTTGACCTAAAATAATATTTGGAATTTCATTTTTATAGTCTCTCATTGTTTAAAACCTTACATTTACTTATTCCAGAATATTTTTGGACTTCTTTTGCCAGCTTAATCTCTTGCTTGTTTTTGAAGCTAAGGTTTTGTTTGGGCTAAATTATAATGGTTCAATTAAATGTCTGACTTATTTTGATATTAGTGATTAATTATGAAATTCTGACCCTATTTTGTTTCTGACAATACAACTGTTTCAAAATACATATCACTATGTTTCAATTTATTAATTCACATATGAATTATAGAATGTTCACACATACAGATAAAGCTAGCAGTTGTGGTTTTCCTTGCTATTAAGCAAAGCTTGCGTAAGCATTGTTACCACTGAATGAAAAGTTAGACATAATGAGCTCATTTGCATATAAGTATTCCTGCTTGGTCTGAGATAGCAACTCTCAAATTGATGCAATTATGTGAATCATTTAGAGGACTTGTTAAAATAAGCCTGTATTTGGAGTTCATAATTCAGTATATCAAGGTGGTTCTGAGAATTGGTATTTCTAGGCAGTTTCAGGTGAAATTTTGAAATTTCTATTTATTTTTAATTTATTTCTTTCAAGAGAGATTCTCAGGTTGCCCAGATAGTTTTCAGAATCACTATGTAGCTGAGGTTAGCCTGGAACTTCTAACTCTCATGCCTCCACCTCCTGAGTGCTGAGCTTATAGGTGTACACTCTATAGCTGGCTTAAGGTAATGCTGATGCTGAAGTTCTGGGTCCACAGCATGGTTTCCACTCATCTAGTGGGAGGCAGCATCAGAAAGCAATAAAACTTGTGGCCTAGATGGTGGCCTAGGAAATATGCCCTGCCTTTCACACTTGTGAATTGTGTCACATGGATAAGTTAGGGGTTGAATGTGCCATCTACAAAATGGGTTTGTATAGGAGTAATGAGTGAAAAGACAGTAAGTACCTAGAATGATGACTTCACGAACATAGCACTAACAGAATGGTGAACCTAGACTGGTACAAGAAGGTCAGTAGCTAGTACAAGCATCCTCCAGTGACTGGTTGGCCTTCCATGGCTTCAGTTACCCATAGTAAACCACAATCTGAAACTAGTAAGTAGAAAATTCCAGAAGTAAGTTCACAATGATAATTGTGTATTGACACTATTCTGAATACACAGTGACTCTTGCAGTGACCTGCTATGGTTGTAAATCAGTCTTGTGTCCAATGTGTCTGTATTGTCTGTGTTATTCACCTGTCAAACACTCAGGAGCTGTACCAGGCCATCTGCCTTTTGCCTCGGGGCTTCTTACTTTTCTCCTGTGTATCTCACTTTTCTCCTGTGTATCTTACTTTTCTCCTGTGTATCTTACTTTTCTCCTGTGTATCTTACTTTCACTGCTTCTATGTCTGACTGGCAGCAGCTGCCTGATGTCTGGCCTCGGGCATCTTCCTAGTTCTCTCCTCTTGTTCTTCTTGAGCCTAGATTTCTCCTCTTATTTATTCTCTCTGCCTGCCAGCCCCAACTATCCTTTCTCCTGTCTAGCAATTGGCCATTCAGCTTTTTATTAGATCAATCAGGTGCCTTAGGCAGGCAAGGTGAAACAAATGCAACACATCTTTACATAATTAAACAAATGCAGCATAAACAACTGTCTATATAAATAGAATATTTGTATAAATAACTACACAGTTAAAGTAATATTCTGCACATAAACAAATGCAACACATCTTTGCCTAGTTAAAAAATATTCTACAACAAGGAACAATCTCAGTTATCAGATCTATTGAGTCACCCATATAGTGCCTATTCCGGAACCGTTATTTCACTTACCAGTAACCTCAACGGGCACATGTAGTGATGCTAGCCATGTGAGCATGCCAAGAGAAGCCATGGAGTGTTTCCTTCAAGTGAGAAGGTGAACGTTCACAACTTGAGAAAAAGATTTGTATTAATGGCATGGCCAAGATCTATAATACCAGTGAGACTCCTATCCATGAAGTAGTGAAGAGAGACAAATCATATGAGTTTTGCTGTCACCCCTCTGTCTACAATGGTCACATATAGTATTTTACAAAGATGGGAAAGATGAAATTGCAGGGGTCAGTGCCATTTGAGGTTTGAGGCGTCACTGGTGGATGCCTCATGGATAAGGAATGATTTCTATCTGTGTTCACCTGAGCTTAACTGTAATATGAGCTTGTATGAATATGTTACAAGGAAGGGTGGACAAAGAGCCTGATTTTCATTGATGGCTTTCTTTTTTATGAGAAACGTCCTACACAGAATGGAAGCTTAGTAAAAGGAACTGATGGCCAGATGTGGTAATGCCCACCTATCATCCCAGAATTTGAGAGGTTGGAGAAGGGCATCATGAGTTCTAAGCCACTGTGATGGCTGGTTTTATGTCAACTTGACACAAGCAAGGGCCACATAGAAGAGGGAGCCTCACCTGAGAAAATGCCTCCATTAGATTGGACTGTAAGCAAGCCTATAGGGCGCTTTCTTAATTAGTGATTGATGGGGAAAGACCAAGCCCATTGCAGGTAGGGTCCATCCCTGGGCAAGTGGTCCTGGGTTCTATAAGAAACCAGACTTAGCGAGCCATGGGGAGCAAGCCAGTAAGCAGCACTCCTCCATGACCTCTGCATCAGCTTCTGACTTCAGGTTTCTGTCTTGACTTCCTTCAGTGATAAACTCTGTTACCAGGAAGTGTAAGTTGAAATAAACTCTTTCCTCCCCAAGTTTCTTTGGTCATGGTGTTTCATCACAGCAACATTTGCCCTAACTGGGACAGTCACCCTGGCTATCTAAGGCATTTGGAGGCAGCCTGGGAAGCAGTACCCTTTGAGGATGACAGAGGATGTTAAACTGGATTGCAATTTAAGTGCAATGCTTCTCAATAGACCTCATGGCATTTGTTTCTTTTTCTTCCCTTAGCAACAAGAACAAGACCCTACAAACCTATACATCTCAAATCTCCCCATCTCTATGGATGAGCAGGAGCTGGAGAACATGCTAAAGCCCTTTGGACATGTGATATCCACCAGAATCCTGAGAGATGCTAACGGAGTCAGCAGGGGCGTTGGCTTTGCCAGGTAACTCTTCCTCTGTAAGGAACCCATGTGGGATCTGTCTTTCCTTGTTACTTCTTCTTAATCCCACTCCTTGGCAATATCTAGAGCCTAAAGCAATAGAAAATTCAAAATAAAATAAAATGCAGGTAGCTGATCAAATATTTTATCTTTCTGTAACTTTACTTTAAGCCAAAGAAAAACCCATGAAGTTGTAACTAGACTGTCCTTGCTAATACATGGACACAGACTGTCTGTATGGGCCTCTGACCATAATAATATGCACATTTAATATCCAGTCTTGTCTATATTTGCAAGCAACTAAATCTGAGGGTGCCAGCTTCAGCCAGGATCCCAAAGCAAAAGATCTTGTGTAGTGGAGCTGGGGATGTAGCTCATTAGGTAGACTGCTTGCCAAGTGGTCTGGGCAAAGCGTCTTCATGATTTGCCTGTGGGTTTCCCATGGAGAGACAGGACAGTGAGGAGAAGAGAGAAGAAAGGGGAGACTCAGAGAGTGGCTGTTGTTGGGAAGTCCCAGGAAGGGTGTAAATAAAAGGGAAGGTCAGCAAGGTGTTTGCATTTAGGAGGCACTGGCTGTGTGGTTTTGATAGTTTAGGCAGAATATATATATATTTCATCATAAGAAAAGAAGGAACAGTTTCATTTTAACTTTAAGGGAATGTTTACAAATGATGATCTTGGCCAGGAATAAAGTTAGACGGCTGGGCCTGCCATGCTTTCATGAGAAAACAAAGCCAAGGAGGCCTCGAAGAGAAAGCAGCTGCCTGGGGATAAGAAACTGGAAAATTAAACTGAGTCTTCATAGCCCCACCTGACTGAGTGTGGGCAGAAAGAGGATATTAGGTCAGATGGGAGTCAGGACAGTGTAGACCAGTGGTTCACTCTGAGGTGATCAGTGGAACATACGTGTGTAAACCAGACATGGTGGCATACACTTGTAGTCCCAGTCCTGGAGAGATGGAGGCAGGAGGATCAGAAATTCAAAGTCATCATTGGATACATAGCAAGTCCAAGACCAACCTGTCTTTGTCCTCTTCATTCCCTACCCCTGGCTTGCATGTTTGTTTTCTTTGTTCACTGTTGTTGTTGATGGGTGGGTGGTGAGTGATCGGTTTCATGATTTTCATCCTATGAAGTTCCCAAATAGCTTAGCTGAAAGTTTTAGCACTCCAAGCTGAATCTTCTAAGGACACCAGTCATGGTGGATTAGGCCCCCTTTTAGCTCAATTACCTATTTCCAAATACATTTACCTTTGGAGATATTAGGGGTTAGGACTATAGATGAACTTGCCATGGGGCTACAGAATAACTAGAGGAACAAAGTCTGGGCTACTTGCTCATGTTTCATGCCAATCTTTGTTGTGTATTTTTGGTTTGCCAAAAGGGAAGGAAGCCCCATCTTCTACAAAGGACAGAATTAAACAATCTAAGTCATGAGATGAAAAATGCAATCATGACAGAGTCATGAAAGAGCACAATGCAGATGTCTCTAGAGATCTGTGGGAGGCTGGGGGCTGTCAATTGATTATCCCCCTCTTCTAAGTTCAGCCTCCTCCTCTGCTGTATTCCTCATAGAGAAGTCACAAGGTACCCTTAAAAATTCAAATCTGGGCACATCAGAGTCTTTCAGCATTGCCTGAGTGATTTCATTCCACAACTGTCCCCAGGTGTCACCCCTGGCTTGGCTCACCTTGCAGGCCATGGTTCTTCTTGTCTCATGACCTGGTCAAGACTACTCTTCTTGATTGACCACCTTGTCTACAGCTCCTCTGCTGCCTTCTGCCCACTCAGCTCATAGGTATTGACTGGGCCATTTTTCTTCAAAGAATTCTTCCCTGACCTCCAACCCCAGACTGACACTCAAGTTAAATGCTATTGTTCATACTCATATAAAAGGTTTTTTCTCAAATAAAATTTATCATAGTTGTACCCAATCCTTTACATTTCTTTTTTCTTTTTTTCTTTTTTTTTTTTTTTGATTTTTCGAGACAGGGTTTCTCTGTGTAGCTTTGTGCCTTTCCTGGGACTCACTTGGTAGCCCATGCTGGCCTCGAACTCACAGAGATCCGCCTGCCTCTGCCTCCCGAGTGCTGGGATTAAAGGCGTGCACCACCACAGCCCGGCTGCAATCCTTTACATTTCTATATTCTCCCACTGGATTGCTGGCTTGTTTTCTTTTTAATTCTTAGATGGGTGGATGGATGGATGGATGGATGGATGGATGGATGGATGGATGGATGGGTGGGTGGATGGGTGGATGGGTAGATGGGTGGGTGGATGGGCAGATGGGTGGGTGAACAGATGAATGGGTAAACAAGTAAATGTGTGGATGGATGAATGGAAATTTAACTTTATGATTACCATTCTATGACATTCCTAAGTATCTTGACTCAATAATCTTTAAACTTGGGTCTATGTCCTTGAATCAAAAGTTGAATTCTCCTGAAACCCAGGTCGTTTCTTTGTTTGGTTTTGTTTTTCATTTCCCAGACAGGAGCACGCTGTATCCCAGGATAGCCTCAGCTTCCTCAGTGCTGGGGTTACAAGTGAATGTTCAGCAGGCCTTTCTTCTCTCAGGATTGGATTTGCTGATTTTAGAAGGGGAGGGTGGATTTAAAAAAAAAAAAGTTGAAATAAAGATCCTGATTTCTTATGCCTAAAAATTGAGACAGAAAGTGTGAGCCTGTCTCTCCATGTGAGCCCCTGGGAAGTGGATGGAGAATGAGTCCCCCTTTCTCTGTGAGTTTAGATTTTAAATTCTCAGGAGCAGAACCTCCCATGATTGACCTCATGGCATGGACTGTGACAATGTTTTTAGCTCTACCATGTGTTAGTAGAAGCATCCAGGTTCCTGCTAACTCACAACGTGGTTCTGTTCTCTGGAACCATGGTGGCTCTTGCTTCTGCCCACAGGACTGGGAATTAAATTGTGCAGAGGTCAGAGGACAGCCTCCAGGAGTGGCTTCTCTCCTTCTACCACTCGTGTTCTGAGCACTAACTCATCAGGTTCTCAGGCTCCACGGCCTTTAACTGCTGAGCCATCTCACTCTTGTTGCTTTTCAAAATCCCACCTCCTTTTTCCACTCGCCTTTTCTCCTTGAGAAATCTCTTTCTGAATCACAAAACACAGATGACTGGACAGTGTTCTTGATTCTCCTGGGACTAACACATAGCAAGCTAGAGAAGGTCCTGGGTTGCAGACAGATGCCGTCGGCAGTTGTGCTCAAAGTATTAGCAGCTTTAGAGTCCCCTGAGATCTTGGGAAGTATCTGTTTTCCTGTGATGACCCACCAACTCAGTAGGCTGATGCAAGGCATAGAAAGTCATCTGTAAATGGTACTCACAAGTGCTGGCATGTGCCTGCAGCCCTCTCGGGTTGCAGAGGCATCACTGTGTGTCAGGACCGATTCTCAGCATTATGTGGAAGATCTGTGTCTTAGGGTTTCTATCGCTATGATGAAACATCAAGACTAAAGGAACTTAGGGAGAAAAGGCTTTATTTGGGTTGCACATCACAGTCCATGGAGGGAAGCCAAGGCAGAAACTCAATCAGGGCAAGAATGTGGAGGCGGGAGCTGATGCAGAGCCATGGAGGGGTGCTGCTTACTGGCTTGCTCCTCATGGCTTGCTAATCCTGCTTTCTTATAGAATTCAGGGCCACCAGCCCAGGGATGACACCATCCACAATGGACTGGGCCATCCTGTATCATTCACTAATTAAGAAAGTGTCCTACAGGCCTGCCTACAATCCCATCTTATGAAGTCATTTTCTTAATGGAGGTTCCCACCTCTAAGATGGCTTTAGCTTGTGCCAAGTTGACATAAAGCTATGCAACACACTCTGCAGACAGACTGGTGAAGCCTCACATAGAGTGTCCAGTTCAAGGTTAGGGAGAAGGGTCAGTCCATAAAGCACTTGGGTAGAGAACAGGCCCTGTTTTTCTTTATATCTATTTCCAGGGTCTAGAATGAGACTTGACACATAGTAAATCTTTAGCAATTTGTGTGTGTGTGTGTGTGTGTGTGTGTGTGTGTGCGCGCGCGCGCGTGTGTGTGTGCGCGCGCGCACATGTGCGTACACACAGGTAACTCAAAGGACAAACTCAGATGTCATTCCTCAGATCCACCTCTCTACCTTCCTTTCAAGACAGGTTCACTCACTAGCTACAGATAACCAAATAGGTTAGGCTCTCTGGCCAGTAAGCTCTAGGGATCTGCCTGTCTCTCTAGCACTAGAATTAAAAGTGTGTCCACCATACCTGGCTTTTTATGTAGTGCTGGGAATCAAACTCAGGTGTCCCCTGCTTCTGTGTTAAGCACTGTACCCTTATGACCGAAATTATCTCCCCAGTCACTCTTGAGTAACTTTTGATGACCAAATGAAGCACGTCTATTCTTGGTTATCATAATAGAGAGATGGCACTTGCTGATGACAATAAGCCAATTCTAATACAAGGACCAGTACAGTGTCACAGAAAATCACTGCAGCTTCTGCACAACTTAGGTCTTAGAGAAGCCCTCAGTGTTGCAGGCTCCATCAAAAGAAGATTCTGTGTCCACTGAGAGAGCAGCTACCTTCTATTCATATCTAGTAAGTTGTCACACGTGTCTAGAGAATGTGTGTTTATATTTCAGTGGACAGAACCCACATGGTGTGTCACTTGGATATCACCCTGGTCACTCCTCACCACTACATGTGATCCTTAGTTTCTGCTCAAGAGATCTGAAATTCCTTTGACTAGAAAGAAACATGTCCTCCATTATTATTTTACTTGCCAGCTATACATTAATCTTCTTTGATAACCATCTCTTCAAAGTGAAGGGACTATCTTCATTTTATATTTAAAACAGTGAACTTCAAAGCATTTTTCAAATGCCAGTAGGGTGCACAGGAAGAAAAAAAAAGTTCTTCAGCACTCCAGAAACACTGGGCAGAGTCTGAAATTACAGACATTTCATTCTTATATCTTCTTTCCTATTTTAAAAAGTTTCTTGTAACTTAAAACAATGTGGTTGGATCCTTCACCATCCAGGTGGCATTTTAGAGCCGTCCTAAACCTCTAAAAACAGAAGTTAATGGTGGGAATGTTGATTGTGGGGGGCTCCTAGGGAGCTAGTGAGTGTGGCAGGCCTGTGAAGATGAGGATCAGCCCCCCAACATAAATCAGTGAGTCTGAAGGCACATGAGTGTGGGCCCAAGCTATCCGATCCCCATTCCCAGAAACATGAGACCATTTGTCCAGGAAAATCACACGGAAGTGTTGTGAGAGACCACTGAAGCCTGACTTAGTGTGGAGAAGTGATTGGGGGCGGGGGGGGGGGGGCGGGAGGGGGGGCGGGGGAAGAGCAGTCACCAGCCTCCAACATCTGGGAACACAGACCCTCTTCAAGAAGGCGTTTACTGTCCCTGGGTGGGCTAAAGAGCGTGAGAGAAGGCTGCAAGCGAGACCTTTGTGCTGGTGCATTTCCTCCGTCTTCAGTGATCTCAGTGTGGGGCTCTTGGAGGCTTCCTTTAGGTCACCTTTAACACATGGCTGCACTGTGCTCGGCCCTTCCCTCTGCAGTGAACAGACTTTCTAAATAAATCATTGCCATTCTTCCTTTTATATCAATTAAGAAAATCCCCACCAATTTATGCAAGTTTTAGACAAATACTAGCTTGATTATTAACAATTGATAGGAATAGCAGGTTAAAAAACACTCTTCATATATTTTCTCCCATCCAAATGCTAGCCAGGCCTGGCTGTGTTTGCTCCTGAGCTCAGACAGGATTGGGGACATTGGGGTGGTCTGGCTGTAGACTTTCCTGTATTTTCTAGAAATGACTTTGAATATCAACATTATTGCTTTATCATCTAACTGGGCACTTGATCTGTGTTCTCTCCCACCTCCTGAAATATAATGAGAAAAGAGATTTACAATAAACACAATGAAAACAGCAAGTTTTTAAAAAGCAAATGCTACTCTTTGTTTCATTGGTAAACGTTTGATTTTTTTTTTAATGCCTACCAAATCAATGAAACTCTGTTTTGTTTTTATTGTTTTGGGGTATGTTTCACTTATATCTACATTGACTCCATTGATGGGTTAAGAAAACAAAAACAAAAAACAACCTGCCTTGTACTTTTTCCAATACTTTTGGTATTAGCATCTATCTAAGGCACGTGGAACCAGGAAATCAAATGCGAGCAAGCAAAATCTTTCAAGGGTAAATTTAGTGATTAGTAATCTCCCTGCTACAGCTGTGTCTGCACGCAGACAGGTTCCTGTTATGCTTGCCGACACTGGAAAGAGTGAGGCCGTATCTTTTGATAATTGTAATTTCTCTTCCAGTTGCTGGGCAGATGTGAGCCATTGGGAGATGTGCTGCTGGTACCCCCCAGCTTTGTCCTCTGTGGGTACCTCTCCTTTCCCTTTCATCCGCTGCTTCCTGCTCCCCACTTGCATTTTTTTTTCTCATCATCAAACACTCATGATCATGGGTGGAGAAGGCAGAACCATCTGTTTCCATCTTTATATATTCAGAGCCTCAGTGCAATCAATCAACTAGTTGTCTCCCCCAAAACACAGCCCTCTTTTCAAAGGTTATAAGAGATAGTTTATTCTGGAGCCAAATATGAGTGACTATGGCCTGGGGAAACAGATTCGGGTTACCTCAAATACCATGCTCCTAAATAGTAACTTCCATGAAGTTTTCATAGTAACCAAACAATGGAAGTCATAAATCAAGACAGTTTTCAAATATATTGATGGAAACCTCAGGTGGGCAGGTTGTCTGAAATCAGAGGAAACTTTGCTACAGTCTCAGATGCTTTCTGAAGGTGTTCCTGGCCTTCTGGTTGGTGGAATGAAGTGATCTGCTGAGTTAATACATTCAAAAGTTTTCAACTGATCACAAGGTCATGATGTTAGGTTAGACACAGGCAAGGGATAGCTATTGAGGCAGCTAAAGATAGCTCAAGATAAATTGTGATTAAGCTCTGGACTGGGAACATCCCCACTTCTCCAGAATCATTGGCAGTCTAACCAAGTCAGCATCAGTGTAGAAGATTCACAAAGTCAACCAACAAGACAATATATCCAATGGCATCACTTCATTTCTTAGTCTGAAATATCCTAGACTCAAATCTTGCTCTCACTATATCTTTTTAAGAAGCCAAGGAAGGGAGAACATGTTGCTAAGTATGTCATTAGAAAATGGCATGTTGTTATTTAAAAAAATAGCTCTTTGTTGGATGAAAACACGGTTCAAAAACAAATCATTTACTCTTATGGAACTAAATTTGGTGAACTAAATTCCCAGGAAAATTTGGATCTGTTAAACCTCTTCGCCACTTCCTGCTCTAAACAGAAACCAGGAGGAGGTGAGGAGAACTGTTAGGTATCGCTGAGGTTTGGGGATTCCAGGCCAATTGATGGTGCTGGTCGAGAGAAGACACACTTGAAAACAGAGTGTTCATGGCCTGCATTTTACATTTGAGTCACTTTTATTTGGTATGCTTCCTCACCCCCAGCTTTCTCTGAGTTTCTCTGACCCCTTGATTCTCTCCATCTTTGGAGTGGTGACCATAGTTCTGCATGGGCCTAGGAATCCTTGTTTGTGTCTCTTCTGTACATCTTATCTGTATTCTTGCATACTTCAAAACTTCAAGCCTCTTCCTGATACATGAAATATATTTATTCATTCCCTATCTTAGTTCATCTGATTAAAATGTCTATGGTTCCCTAAATGCCAGCAACTATTTCAATGCTATATTATTGAGATGCACATGAACAGAGAAAGTCTGCTTTGGTGAGCTGATATTTTATTGGTTTATAGAGATTATTGGATGTGATAAGCAGTCAAACATCAAATAATAATAAATTACTACAGTGTCACAAAATCAAAATAAAGTATAGGACTGTGATTCCTAGGGACCAGAGGTCAAGGTGGGACAGCTCTTTGAATAGGGAATAGTTAAATATTTAAATATACAAATGATAAGAAGAAATCTCTTAGGCACTTGGGGAAAAAAAAACTATCCTGCCAAGAGGAAAAGGAAGTAAGAGATCTAGGCTGGGACAGATTTGACAAGTTTGGGAAACATAAGGCACAGTGGTTAGACCACAAAACAAGAGAATGCCTTAAGAAATTAATTAAAAGTCTTTTGGAAAATCCTAAGCTTCAAAGTCTTGGCTATCTACTGAATATGGCAGCAGGACTTTCTTAGCTTTGTCCTCGGGCCTCATGGCATGCTAGGCAAGTTCTCTGGTACTGGCTCTAAGGGCTGCAAGCATGCCCACTAGTCATCCAGACAGCCTTGGATTCACACTAACAGTCAGGCAGGACTTTCTAGTCCTCTCTGAGACCTTCAGTAGTGAGAAAAATTGACAAAGAAGACTTCTCTGGACAAACACCTCCAGATCTGAACATGTTATTTTACCCCACTGCACAGCAGAGGATACTAACTTGAAAAATGCCTCGAGAACCTGCCCTAAAGCCTGGTTCCCTGGGCTACAGCCTGTGTCTCTGGCCTCTATACACAGATGGCTTATTTAAAAAAGATCAAGCCATTTTTGTTTTATTTTTCTAATTTATTTGATCAAAAGTCCTTCTGGACACATTAATCTGGCCTAGATATAGAATTAAATTTAGATTAGTATGCATCTAGACAAGAATGTCACCCACACTTAGGTAACACATCCTTACTCAGGTAATCAGAGGGACAGAGGTACTTTCTAGTACTTTCTGTCCTGAATCAGAAGAAAAGTATTTTTTCCCTTGCCTGCTTCTTGAAATGTACATCCCCTGCGGTTATTTTTTATTTCTCTATCATTGATCAAGGTGATGGACGTAAGTTAAGCATATCATTCTCCCACGGAGGAGACTACGTTGAAGAGTGGTTTTCAGAATTGTGGGTGAAGTCGTGGAAACTGACCCAGTGATCTTGAGATGCCAAGAGAAGCAGCCCTTAGGAAGCTCCTGCCACCTGCAGATCACAGGGAAGGCAGGGTTGTCCTCAGAAACCAGTAAGGATGCCTCAGATACAGCCAAAACAGGGAGAAAATAAGGAAAAAAACAGTCAGATTCCTTCTCTTTTGAAAACTAATTATTGGGTTATTGGGACAGGCGGCTGTGAGCCATGGTGGGTGTGAAGGCCAGAAGACAGCTTTCAGGAGCTGGTCCCCTCTTTCTTACTTGTTTCATGGCTCTTCCTACACAGGTTAGGTAGTCCATGAGTTTCAGGTGAGTCTCCTGTTTTATCTGGAGTTCAAGGTCATCGTTACTGGCATGATGAGTCTTAACAGACATAAAACCCAAGAAAGTGAGCTTGGCATCTTGTCAGTGACGACTCCAGACTCCTTGTGGAACCCACCCACTCTTCTGTTGGCACTCTATCTGTCCTAGGATCCAGTTCAGGGCACCATGTTTACCCCTATTGTTATATCTCGCTAGCCTGCGCAGGTCTGGGACATTTCCTCTGGCTTTTTTTGGTCTTCTTGGATAGTCCTGATCCCGAGTCCTGGAGAATGTCACTGCACCTGAAATTGCCTGATGTGTTCTCCATGATAGGACCTTCATCACCATCTTTTGAGAACAATGCTCTTGAGGTGAAGGGCCTTTCTTGTCATACCATATCAGGGTATATCCATATAACCATTTAAAAACATCTCTGTAGTTAGGAGGGGCTATGTGGGATAAAGACAGAGAGCCTGAATGAGATGAGATAAGTCAACAGAAGAGGTCAGAATGGATGGTGTGATTGAAGGTTAGCTTTAATCACCAATTTGACTCAACCTAGAATCTCTGGGAAAGATAATCTCAATGAGAGATTTTGTACATCATATTGGCCTGTGGCCATGTCTGTGTGATGCCTTAATTAAGTTGATTGTTATGGAAAGACTCAGCCTACTGTGGGTAACACCATTCCTTAGGCATGGGATCCTAAACTGTGTAAGAGTGGAAAAGCTGAGCTGAGCACAAGCAAGCAAGGGAGCACACATGCATTAATTTCTCTGTGATAGACTGTGGATGTGACTGTTTCAAGTTCCTGCCTCGACCTCCCTACACTGATGAACTGTGTATAACCTTGAATTTTATTTTAAACTGAAATAATCCCTTTTGTCCCCTAAATTGCTTTTTTGTAAGGGCATTTTATCACCACAACAGAAAGGAAACTAGGATTGTGGCAAGCTGACGATGTTGGTCTGTCTCCTCTAAAATCCTCTGAACAGACAGACAGGAGATGCAGCTTCTAGTCCAGGTTACCTGCTAGCCAGTCTTCAGGGAAGACATCCGTGGTGCTCCTCAAATCAAAAAGTTACTTTTTTATTTCTGCAATAGAGAAAATGATACCTGAGGCAGTTTCAAACTCTTTAGTAATGTGATGCATTTTAATTTAGTCTTTTTATTATTGTATGAAAATCTGATATGTGTATGTACTGTGTTTTGATCAAATCCATCCCCAGTCTCTACCCTGCAATTCTTCCCATACAACCCCTACTTTTTCCTCCGAGTTTCATGTGCCCCACCCCCACCTTTAAACCTACTCAGTCCACTTAATGCTGCTTACATGTACATGGCTGAAGGGCCATCTGATGGAGCACGGGTACCCTCTCAAGGGTCGCTTCCCTAAAGAAAACTGGCTTAACGATGTGATTTTAAGACGTGGGTCTGGGTATGTGGCTCACTGGTAAGGTGTCTGCTTAGCATGCCTGAAGCTCCATGCTCCTTCCCCAGCACAGCAGAAAGAGACAGCTTTCAGTGCCAAGCATTACCCACAGTCCCGTTTCTTAGAGGAATGAGTTAGAACGCAGAATCACCAAGAGGTTTTGGTGTGTGCCGAGGGAGACAGCAGAGAGGCCATTCTCTGTACTATTTGGTACTTGTCACAGTTGTGTCCTAAGAATGGCAGACAACGGACTCGAAAAAAGCAAGTTGCCAGCCAGCCTGGCCTACTGGGTGGGTAGATTTTGTCTCAAAGGAAAAAGGTAGAGGGTGCCTGTGGAATGTTACTTGAGGTTGTCCTCTGCCCTCCACATGTGCGTTGCACACACACACACACACACACACACACACACACACACACACACACAGCCTAAGATAGAATGCCACAATTCTTTATTTTTTTTTGTGCTAGGGTCTCACCATTGTCCTCTATGTTACAATGGGTTAAGAAGCAAATGACATGATTTATTTTTGAAATGCTAGAAAGAGCACACGTTTTAGTCATTAAAATTCTTCTAATAGTTTTGACGCTTTGTGTAAATCTTACCAGAAATGAGGATGTTGGCTCGCAAAGTTGGATGCTCCAAGTCACCAACAATTTATCCAGTGCCCGTGATTGCAAAACCCCAAACATTTCACAAGAGCGGAAACCTCTAATTAAGCATTACACATGACAGAGTGGATTTGTTTTTAAATCCGTGGCTTATAATGCTTACAGCTTTCAGATCGTGAACCGAGAGTTCTCTGTTGAGGTGAGAGAGTTAAGCTGAACATGGTTTTCCACAAGATTTTTCTTCCTCTGTGTGTCAAGCCTGATCCAGAACATTCTGCCGGTGCTCCATCAGGCTCTCAAGTATTGTAGTTTGACTGTGGGAATTGTGTGAGCTGTGAAATCAGGTTCTCTTTGTGGTAACAGCTGTTTAGAAGAACAAGAGGAGGAGGAGGAAGGAGGAAGGAGGCGAATGAGGAGGAGGCAGCTGCTGCAGCAACCACAGAGGTCTTGAGTGTGTTTCAAATGACTGAAGCCAGCAGTTGCAAGTCGTGAGACAAGAAAGAAACAGGACCCTGAGTGTGTGTTTATGTTTCAATGGCAGACCTAACAATGCTCCACAAGCCTTACACAGTGACTGGAGTCTCATGAGAGTCTGCTTAATGCATTGTCAGGTGCTGGCCCCACCCAGGAGCTGTTCTGCAGGGCAGAGGAGAGTGTGGGGGTGGGGGATGGAGAGTGCTCAGGTACCTTCTGGAAGAATAGAGGCATTGTAGTGAGCCAGGCCGGCTAAAAGGGGCTTGTAAAGGCAGCTGCAGACGGTGCTGTCTTTTCAAACGAACTTGAGCACGCTCGTGTCAATTTCAAGCCAGGCACGGGCAGGATTTCAGATAGCTTGAGCTGGCAGCCTCACAGAGCACTTAATTGTGAAACTTGAGCAGAAAATAGGCATGTTCTGGCTAACGCAGGTATTCACCTACACTTCTGTTCTGTTTCCAGAACATTGCCCCTGCCCCTTTGGCACTCCTAGAGGCCTGAGCCATCATTGCTGGGACAGTTCTGCCTTGTTCAGATGCGGCCCCCGTGTATCCAAATGAAATTGTCACTGCCGGGTGGTACAATGTAACGTGCTTTGACCCTGCATGACGACAGCCACAGAAAACAGACTTTTATTGCGTTTATTCTCTCAGAGAAGAGTCTCTGGTGACTCACAGCAGACGTCTACTTAGTTAGATCTGAATGAACCCAAAGTGAGCCATCTCTCTGCCTGCTGTCTTTGTGTTCTTAGAAAGAGCCCCCAGCAGGCTCGCCAGGCTGAAAACGGTGTTAAGATAAGATGATCGTACTTAGAACCCAGAAGGGATGACTTCAAACTTTCAAACCAGAGTAAAAATAGGAATAGGCACGTGGAGTGGCTAGCAGCCCATTTTCTTTATAGCTCGTTCTGTATTCACAAAATCAGCAGTTGCACATTGAAACCTTCAGCTATGTTTGGTCTCTATTTAAAAGTGTATGTCATTTGAGGACAAAGGGAAAGGCTTGATCTGTGGGGCTTTGCAGGCGACACTCAGTCTCCACTGCCCGGCGTCTCCGTGAGCTCACAAAGAGAGATTAATAGAGAAGGGACTCGAGGCCCGCGCGTTCTGTCTTTAACCCTTAGAATAAAATCCCAGTGATGTGCCATCTGTGGGAGTTAAGGGCGCCCATTTCCTCTCTCATTCATGTCTCTGCTAGGAGGAAGCTTTTTCTCAAAGAGGCGACCAGGAGTAAGTAGATCCTGAGGGAAGATAGCGAGACAGAATTAGGATTCTTTTGTTCCCAGAAAAGGAAGTTTCCTACTCAAAAAAAAAAAGCTTACAGAAATAGGAGGAATATGGTTAGAGGTTCTACTAGGTGGGAAATGTAAAGAGAGAGAAAATTATATTTGCCTGTTACTAAATATTTAGAATGAGGAAAATATGTCTTGCTTTTCTTATCCCAATGTCTTATAATTTGAAGCTTCTTGTCATTAAGTAATGAATGAAATTATATATATTTATATATGTATTGTATATTTAGATTTTCATTTATGGAGTCAAAGAGATGGGTCTGTAATTAAGAGCATTTACTGCTTTTCCAGAGAACATGAGTTCAGTTCCCAGCACCTACCTGGGGTGGTTCTCAGCCGCTTTTAACTCCAGCTCTAGGGTATCTGTCTCCTTCTTTTGGCCTCTGCAGGTGTGACTGTCACACACACACACACACACACACACACACACACACACAATTATAGAAACAACAAAATAAAGGCCATATACAATTTATTTTTTGGAAATTCTTGCAGATGTACCTGAGCCAGGGCAGCCTTGCCAAGATTAACATGACAGTGGAATAGCTGACAGTGATCTCTCCTTAGATTGTACATGAGATGCTGACATTTTATACAAAAACTTCATTTTATGAATATTAGTATCTAGTATTAAATATAAAAAAGAATAGGAGAGTAGTCAAAATTCTAAAATGAAGAAAATAAGGTTTTGTGTGCATATGTGTGTGTATTTAGCTTCCTCCTACATGTAGGGGCCCCAAATAACTCTCTCTAGGTGTCTTTCACACAGTAACTTTTTAATAGAAGTGCCACAGAGCTGATAACTGTCCCACCATATGCTCACTACTGCAGGCAGCCAGCTATTGGCTGGATTGCCACAGCACAGGCTTTGACCATGCCTGGCTGTTAGTCCAGATCCCAACTCTACCACTCACTGGAGAGGTACTTTATCTCCTCCAGCTTCCATGTTCTCGTTGATTTGACCTGCCTGGCAAGACTGCTAATTCAGTCATTTGGTGAACATCTATTGGATGCTTTCAACTGCCAAGCCACCTTGTGTGGAAGGAAGAAAAGGTCCCAGGTTAGCTCTGTGGCATCCACCTGGGCAGCCATATGGGGTTGACACATTGAGCAATGATAACCTTGTCAAGCCCCATGAGCCCACTACAGTAGCTATGGCAGCAGATGATAATTCATGTACACGTGTCAAATCAAACTTCTCCATCCCTGTCTTGTTACCCTTTCTTGCTTATTTTTATAAGAACAACTTGATAAAAGTATATAATCTCATGTTCACCTCCCCATACTTTTCTCCCCCCTAGAATGGAGTCTACTGAAAAATGTGAAGTGGTAATTCAACATTTTAATGGAAAATATCTGAAAACACCACCAGGCATCCCAGGTAAGAAATACCATCAGAAGCCACTAAAAGTGCCTAGGCTTATGACTATTGTTAAATCATTTCCATACTGTGTGTGTATCCGTGTCCGGGGGGCTATTGTAAAGATTTATTTTTCATTTCTCTTTTTTTTTTCAAATATACGCAGTGTATGTGTGGTGTATGCATATGTGTTCATGAGTGCACATGCCCATACACTCACATGAGAAAGCCAAAGGGAACATTGGATGTCTTCCTTGTCAATCACCTTTTTATGCTCTTGAGACGTGGTCTCTCACTGAACTGGAAGCTCACCATTTCAGTTATACTGACGGCCAGTGAGCTCCACAAGAGCATCTGTCTCCATCCCCCAGTGCATAGCCATGCCTGGCTTTTACATGGATGCTAGAGATTTGAACTTGGGTCCTCATGCTTGTATAGTGAGCATTTAACCTGTAGAGACAACTCCCCAGTCCATAAATGTGTGTGTCTAAACACTATTTAATAACGCGTTCTCAGACTTTCTTGGTGATTCTTCGTGGTTCTGTGTTTGAATTTGTGCTGATGATTCCCTGAAGTGGATTAGAAGAAAAACGGAGCAAAGTGCAGGTGTCCTTGAGATGAGGGATGCTTGTGACTCTCGACATGAGTGTTGAGTCCTTCATCTGCCATTTATTAAGTGGCTATGCAGTGATATTCATAGTAGACCTGAAAGGCTTATACTGAACCCCAAACACCACTCTCCACTTATAAGAAAAATGTTCAAAGACAAGTAAGCACTTAGAAACTTTATGGCAATTTGACAGTCATGAAATCTGAGAGCAAAAATGTTATATTTTATAATAATATAAGTGACAGTTTGAGAAATTATTGAAAGCTCCAATCTATACTGTCCCGTAGCATTTTATATATTCTCAAGGCAGAAATCTTAAGAGGTTTATATACATTGTAAAAAGATACCACTTCATGTTATTAAGAGTTACATTTAACATAAAAAATAAAATATATCATGTCTATAAGAATTATGAATGTTTTAACTTGGCTTAATCTGCTAGGGAATGAGAAAAGTATTTGATGTTGGATGATTACATTGAAATATAGCTCATGAAACTTGGGCATGGTGGTTCATACCTATCATCCCAGCACTTGGGAGGTAGAGGCAGGAGGATCAGAAGTTCAAGGTTGTCTACAGTTACATAGAGACTTTAAAGACAGCCTGAGATACCCGAGATTCTGTCTCCAAAAGTGGTATTGCATATAAAAAAATTAAGATTGAATGAAATGCTGGACTGGGAAAAATTATAGTGTGTAAAGAATTTTTTAGTGATTGTTGGTTAATTTATGGCTCTTTTGATGATGACCTGTCTCAGTGGAAATATGCACATACATATGTGTGTATGTATGCGTGTGTATGTATATATGTGTATATTAAATTATGTTTTGGGTTTCAACAATTACTGCTATAGCAAAACTATCATTGAAATCCATCAGAGGGTTTGGAAATTTGGCTTTTCTTTTCCTTAAAAATGATTGAAGTCATATAGAGGAGAAAATGGGAAGAAAAAGAGAGATTATTTATTTGTTTGTTTGTTTGTTTGTTTGTTTGTTTGTTTGTTTTGGTGACATAGTCAGAGCTTTTGTCCTGACTTGATTGCTTGGGGAGGATGTTGGGAAAGCAGGAAGATCCGTTCTTAAGATATTTGGATGATAGAGAAGATGCAAAGGCAGATCATTGGTTAGTCAGTGAATGTGCATGGAGCCAAGCCTGCTTTTAGATTTGGTTAGCTTCCACAGAGAACGTCCCCCTGGGAACTAACTTCGTCATGATCCACTTGGAGACATATGGTGTTGTTAAGAAAGGCTGTAACAGTTTTCTTCTCAGCATGGAAGCTGTCTTTGCATTTTAGGAGAAACACTGTGGGCTTTTTTTCCTGTTAGTATAAATAGACATCTCAAGACATTCTGCCCAGAACTGGCATTGAATAGAGGAGGCGTGTGTGTGTGTGTGTGTGTGTGTGTGTGTGTGTGTGTGTGTGTGTGTGTGTGTGTGTGTGTGTGTTATTTTTTGAGACAGTCTCCTGCTGAACCAAAAATTCAGCAATTTGGTGAGAATGGCTGGCTAATGTCTCCAGGGATTTGCCTGTCCTGCTCTTTCCCAATCTAGGATTACAGGCACACACCACCATGCCTAGATTTTATGTAGGTGCTGGGGTCTGAACTCAGGTCCTCATGTGTGAGTGGCAAGCTCTTTACTGACTGAGCCATCTTCCCAGACCCTGCATTTTTAACTCATCTCAATCCCAGTTTACCCAACAGATGTCTCTATACGCAGAAGACATTGAACTAGGTGTGAATCATATGATTACATTAAAAAGTTGAACAAAAAGCCAACTATATGGAAATAATCATTAATTAAATTTTGAGCACAGATTTTTAACTTTTAGGTTGCTTCCTTTGTAGGGGAAAAAAGACTGAAACCCAGCTTGACCTGACCTGTTTGGAAATATTTCGTTTGGTTTTCCCCAAACTTATGGGTGATTAAAGCAATTTAATGCTAAAGTCCTTACAGATCCCTAAATGTCCCAACATTCTTCATGTGTACACAAAACATCATAGCTACACCCAATGGAAGCACAGTGCATAGCAGGGATTTGCTTTGAGTTTTTCAGCCCCTTGCTATCTCATGGGAACAAGGAAACTAAGAGCTTGCTCAGTTACAAAATACTTAGAGGTGGAGCTTTATGCTTCTGAGGCCTTCTTTCAGTAGAGTAGAATTAAGTATGCCATGCTGATCACCAGGAGTTCTCGTTTGCCTTTATTTATGCATAGTTTTGGAAGTCAAATAGAGTTTAATAAAAGCTTCAAATGCTAACTGAAGATATTAAATCTTTGATATGTAAATCTGATGTGAAATACAAGCATATGTCATAAGAAATAGGTTTTTGGAATGTATAAGAAAATGTCCCCATAGGATACAATGTAGATGTTATGGCAGGTAGGATCAAATTGGGCATATGTTGCTTACTTGGATTGATACTTGTAGCTCCTATGTGGATACATTTGAAATACTATTTTCAGAACTCACATTTTTTAGAATTTAGTGTGTGTGTGTGTGTGCATGTGCATGTGCATGTGCAAATGTGTGAGTGTTGCTGCATCCAGTCTATGGTGAACCCGGGGAAGTTAGCAGACAATCTCTGTGGTTAGGCCTTCCTTGCTTTCCATCTTGTTTAAGGCAGGGTCTCTCTTGTTGTTTGTGGCTGTGTACTCAAGGCTAGCTGGCTGTGAGGTTCTGGGTATTCTGTCTTCATCTCCCATGTCTTGCTGTAGATATACTGTGATCAAAGACACTCATACGAATCTATTCTGTTTCTGCATGAGTTCTGGAGAGAGGGCATTGAACTTAGTGCTGATGCTTGCATGGTCAGATCTTTA
The DNA here is from genome assembly GCF_049852395.1 of Peromyscus maniculatus bairdii. Classification (NCBI taxonomy): domain Eukaryota; kingdom Metazoa; phylum Chordata; class Mammalia; order Rodentia; family Cricetidae; genus Peromyscus; species Peromyscus maniculatus. The sequence goes on along the minus strand of NC_134858.1, from coordinate 114,230,652 downwards.
CATATGAGCATTGATAGAAACTCATTTGTTAATTGAATTTTCTCTTCCATTGCAAAGACAAAGAGTTCAAGGTTTCTAGGATTTCTTATAGCACACGGAAGAGAATCCTGAGTGGTTTAATATGTGTCTGTGTGTGTGTGTGTGTGTGTGTGTGTGTGTGTGTGTGTATTATTGTGATTTATGTGTGTGTGTGTGCTTGCTAATCTGTATGAGTGCTTGGGGGGCGGGGTGCCAATGGCAGCCAGAGAAGTTGTTGGATTCTTTGGAGCTGGAGTTGCAAGGGATTATGAGCCAATGTGGGTGCTTGGATCGAAACAGATGTCTTCTGAAAGAACATCAAGTGTTCACAACCACTGAGTCATCTCCAGCCTTGTTTCTTTCTTATTTTCTTTCTTCAAGTGACCAGTTTTCTAACTCTTTTCAGTAGAATACTTGAGAGAGCTTGTCCTTGCTGGTAGACATACTAATAATTTTTAAAATAACGTTAATTGATATGGCCTTCATGAATCAAAAATAAAGGTGAATATGATCAAACTCATTGTACAGAATTCTCAAAGAACTAATTAAATAAGAGTTAAAAAAAATTGATAACTCCAATCTTCTGCTTTAGCATAGTTCAATGTGTTTGGGGTCACGCAGTAGGAGGGAAGAGAGGGGGATCTGTGGTTGGTATGTAAAATGAATAAAAAATTTATTGAGAAAAAAAAGAAGTCTGTGGCTTTGTGGGCATGCACATGGATGCTTTCAATGTAGCAATATTTAAGGCTGTGTGTGAGGAACCCATAGTCTTGTGCAGTGACCTGAGCCACTGTGTCGTGAGAAGGCTGTGGGTAAGGTCAGATGTTGAATCTCTCCACCACCTGTCTCACTCTCTGTGAGGACAGAGCTGTTGGTGCTAAGTTGACGCCACTCTCTTCTTCACTTGAGGACGATTGTGGAAGGATGCACACACTGCAGAGCACACGTGGTAATTTCATTCTGTCTCCCTTGGCAATGATGGTGACCCTTGTAGGATCTGCAAGGCTCATTGTTGTGTCCAGGTAATCACTTCTCTCATCTCCTGATCTCTGTGATGCCATTTCTATGAAGGATCAAGAAAAATGACTACTTGAATACCAAGCCTTGACATGGTAATAAATTGTAAATTCAGAACCATCACTGTTAAGCACATTTGCAAGTATATCATCTAACATTGATCTCATTTACATAGTCAACACCATTTATGTTTTGATTGTAGTGGGAATAATTTGCTCATTAAATATTAGTTACATTGTTGTTGATACTCTTTGTGACATATATCAATGTGATTTTGAAGGGAATGATGTAGATGCCACATTTTGGATCATCCCAGTTCTCTCTATATGGCAAGATGCTTCCCATTGATACATAAGAGGTCTAATGTTAATAAGGACATCTTGAATCATTCCATTTACACTGTTAGAGCATCACCAAATGGTTCAGATGCTGATCAACTGGATCAGGAAAGAAGAAGAAAGGGGATGGGAAGATAGATGATAAATATGTATAGATAGATAAGTGTAGTATAGATAAATGACAGATAAATATGTATAGATAGATAGGTGGACAGATATAGATGATAGGTAGGTAGGTGATTTGTAGATGATAGATAGACACATATAGATAGATGGTTGACAGACAGGTAGCTGATAGATATAAATCTAGGTAATTGGATAGATAGATGCCAGAATCAAACTATAAAGCATTAGGACACCTGGCTGAGGAAGCTAAAAATGATCAAACATTACTGTTGCCACTGACAGATAGGAAGGTGAGGCCAACCTCACATGTTAAATGGTGTCAGTCATTTGAACATCACATCAGTACCATTAGCAGAAAGAGATCCTGCAATATATGCTCCTTTCTGTAGAGAGCAAAGACAACACAGTGTTCCATAAATGTTGCATGTCCTATGTATCGATCTTGATATTTCCTGCACAAAATGCATGCTCATTAGTTGCTTGTCTGCCTCACTCCAGGCATTTCTGTGTTCCATAATGAATTACATAGCTATGTTGGGCAACGCCAAAGCATTTTATTTTCACCTAGCTAGCCAAAGCAAAGGATAAGTTCCCAGATACTTTAGGACTCTGTAGGGCATGAACTCGAAAGGATCACTTTCAAAGAAGCCCTGAAGCAGAGTGACCCACAGTATGGGAAAGGTTTTCACATGTTAGGTCAGCTATTGATAAGCACGACCTGCATGCTGTATTGTAGGAAATTAAATCATGTTCTATTCTCAGATGAGACTTCTGCCTGTGAGCACATGTTGCTGTTAGCAAAGCTGTCTTTCCATAAGAGAATGAATAATCCATTTCTGTTCTTAAGATTTTCTTATTCTTAGATAATTACTCCTAATCCCAACTGAACTCCAGAAAATCCAAGAGAGTTGAAAGGTAGCTTGCTGTATTATGGAATGGTTTCCATTTTTAACAGACCTTGTTCACAACAGCAGTTTGGACTAGAGAGTAAGAACTAGAAAAATCCTATCTTCTGTGATATAAATTTGTTTACCCTTTAGCTTCTTGATGTGAATTTATTGTTTCTTTTGTCTTGAAATAAGTAACACTACATAAATTATGAATGTATATGAACACTTCATGAGAGTGTCAGAGAAAAATTTCGAAGAGTGGTTTCTGTACAACATTCAACCCAATTGGGTATCGGTTTTGATTTTACTTAGTAAGTGGGTTTTAGCAATACTTAAGGAGTGTCATTTTTCTGTTCTTTCATTTTTCTTTAAATTTTAAAAAATTTCCATGAATGTCTGTGTACTTTTCAACTCTCTTGGATTTTCTGGAGTTCAGTTGGGATTAGGAATAATTATCTAAGAATAAGAAATCTTAAGAACAGAAATGGATTATTCCATTCTCTTCTGGAAAGACAGATTTGCTAACAGCAACATGTGCTCACATTCAGATGTCTCATCTGAGAATAGAACATGATTTATTTTCCTACAATACAGCATGCAGGTCGTGCTTATCAATAGCTGACCTAACATGTGAAAACCTTTCCCATACTGTGGGCCACTCTGCCTCAGGATCTCTTTGAAAGCAATCCTTTCAAGTTCATGCCCTACAGAGTGCTGAAGTATCTGGGAACTTATCCTTTGCTTTGGCTAGCTAGTTGAAATATGCATGCAGTAACTGTGGAGGCCAGAAGAGGAGGTTGATTCCCATAGAACTGGAGTTACAGATGGTTGTGGCTGCCAAGTGGGTGATGGGAATTGAACCTGGGTTCTCTGCAAGAATAACCAGTACTTTTAACCACTGAGCCATCTCTCTGGCTCCTTACCTTCTTTTTCTTCCTTTGAGATAGAGTCTCATGGCTCTCAGGCTGGCTGCTGGTCTGGAACTCACTCTATAGCCAAGAATGAAATTGAGCTTCGGCATGCAGGGCTTTGTGCTCACTTGGAAAGCACTCAAGAGCTACATTTTCACAAAAATTCTAGATTATTTATATGTATTAAATACATAGCAGGTTTGTAGAAAAGAAGTAGAATTATTGTTATTGTTGTAATATTGTTAGTGAACTCTGGGAAACAACCAGAAAATATTATGGTCAGTGGTGTCTTCAATTCTGTGTGAATATTTGGCAAGTGACTTGGTCCAATCTGTCTTAGCCTTCTGTGGACCACACTGACCTTAGCAATGGTAAACATGTAACTGATTTAATATAGGAGAAGAAAAGACAAGGGTAATACAATTGTTAACTGGATGATGTGTTAAATAGAAAAGACACAAATTCATCTGGAAGAGACCACAAAGGTCAGAAAAACAAAACCTTGTGCCTCATGCCCATCCCCTTCTAGCATCTGTACTTTTAGTTATAGGTGATAATGGACATCTCCAGGTCCTCTAACGCGTCTCCCACATACACACAATTAGTTTCTCCACTTTCCCACTTAGGAGTAAAACTGACCATGGCTCAACCAACCCAGGCCTTATGCAAACCTGGAGATGTGTCAACCCCTGGAATAACCCTACACTTGTGGGATTGACCCTAGAAGCCTCACACATACTGGGTAGGTACTGTGGCATTAAATAATATTTCCAGGTTTATTTTATTTTTTAAGTTTGAGACAACATCCCACAAAGTTGCCCAGGCTAACTTTGAACTTACTCTGTAGCCCATGCTGACCTTGAATTTATATCTTCCTTGTGGTAAAAACACCCTGGCAAAAGTAACTTAGGGGATAATAGACTTGTTTCAACTGACAGTTCCAGGGCACAGTGACTGGGAAATGGAGGTAGTAGTAGCTTGAAGCAGCAGCTCCCATCATATCAGGAAGCAGAGAATGGTGTATGCTGCTGCGCAGCGCCCTTCTCCACTTTCATAGTCCAGGATTGCAGCTAGGGAATGGTGCCACCCACAGTGGGCAGGTCTTCCCACCTCAATTAACACTACCAAGATAGTCCCCCACAGGCATGCCCAGAAGCTTCTATTGTAGATTCTGCCACCAAAAACTAAGCATCACAACCTATGACTGTCACTATTCCACCTTGTCTCAGCCTTCCAGTTAGCTGGAATTTCAGGCTTCTAACACCAGGCTCAGAAAAAATCAACACCTCAAGAATGCACAGAAGTTCCCTGGCCTGTATTTTTGTGTCTTGGCAATGCCATTGCTTTTCTTTGCCAGGAGAATGCTGCAATGCTTATTATCAATAAACTCCAAGATTATCACATATAGATTTTAATTGTTACAATAGTTTCAAAGCTCTAATGGTCATATGTACACATGTAGCATTAAGATGTGTGCGACCTCTGATTATTGAATGAGGTTGGGACAGAGAGTCTCATATTCATCTCCATGATGAAGACCATCTTCATCACTAATTTCTAAAATACTAATCATGTTTAGGTGTGTGCACATTTCTGAATGGGAGGTTTGACAGTAAAACCTTCCCAAATCCACAGTAAATTGTTAATTTTGTTTCTAAGATAGCGCTGGGCTCTGCCTCCTGTCAGTGTTGCTAATGAGTAAGCTATTTAAGTGTCTACCCAAGTACATCTGATTAGCAAGCAAAGAGTGTTGAGTGGCTTAAGACCAATTAAGGCACAAGCCAGGGAGAGCAAACTGAATAATGAAGCACTTGGTGCACTTCTAAATAGATGGTTTTATTTAGTAGATTTCATTTAAAACAAATTCTAACCCATTCCTGGATAAATGGCTAGTATTCTGAATTAAATGTATTCCAATCTCTGCCAGCAACTGTCAAGATGCATGCCATATATCCAACTCATTACTTAAGATCTTATTTTATTTTTAACAATGAAGCCTGCGAAGACAAGACTTTAAGAAGACTGTGAATGGGAAGACTCATTAGGCAGGCTCTGTAGTAGCCTTCATTTGTTTATCTTATTATCTACTGCCTCTGACTTCTCATGTCTTTAAGCCATGATTGATAGATTAATTATTTTTTCTATTATTTTAGCCTTTTCCAGCTTCAAACCAGAAATGTCTCACAAATGAATGTACTTGTGTCTTATTTTCTGACTTTATGTCTTTCAAAGTCATCTTTGTCCCATGGGCTGTCAATTATCTCTAAGCATAACACAACAACAACAACAAAAAGAAAAAGAATGTTGACATTTATCTCCCCCCACCAGCCTCTTTTTAAAGAGCTATTTTGTTTTTATTCATGTGTGTATATGTCTGTCTATTTTCTTTAAATAATTATTTCACAAACTCTAGGAATACAGGTCCTACACTTTGCTGTTTGGTTCAGGCATCCAAACCAATGCTCAGAATGCAGCAATAATAATAATAGTGATTATTTGCTAATTGATAAATAACTAATTTGTTAATATACAGATTTGGTGGACAGGACCCAAAGAACTCTTGATCCTACCTTTCAGAACTGTAAATATGTTGTTGACATACAAAAGAGGAATTAAGTAGTTAAACCAGACTCAAAATAGAAAAAGTGTGTGGATTACCTGGCAAGCCAAATGATGCCACGGGTGTTCTTAAAAGTTCAAGTGATCAGAGTAAAGCAGGGTAGAGATTGGAGCTACCACTGTTGGCCTTGACTGTGGAGGAAGGCAGGTAGTCATTGGAAGCTGAAATGTCAGGACCTTGGGTTCTCCCCTCAAGCCTCCAGGATGTGCTATGTGTGGATTGAGTTTAGCTCATTGGACCTGCGTGTTACCCACAGACCAGTATGATATAATTCTATGCTCTCAATGATGTGTGATGTGTTAAGACACAGACAGACATTGCACACATTTGATTAGAAGAGAAATCTTATACACTAGTTTAGGACTTGTTTTAAATGAATCTCACCCAAGCAATGTTACATTGTTCAACAACTGCTTATATGTAAAACGGGAAAAACCTCCTTATTTTAACTTAGTTTCTTTATGCTTTTTCAGTAGGATGGGATAGGGAAGACTATGTAACATTGAAAAAAACCCTTAAGCAGAGAGGTCTTTGAATCTCAGAACATACTACTTTTTTGTAATTATATATTTTAAATCAGCTTATAAACCAGTGGCTTTACATGAGACATTTTCGTACATTCTTAGTTTTGGTTAATCTACCCCACTCCATACCCTTTCCAATCACTAGTCCCACTTAAACTCTTAACCCCATCATCTTTACCCTGTCTGTCTCCTCTCATATCAGAAGAACACATTATTTTTTAACCACTAAAATAACGTTTGAACCAAATGACTATCCGAAAGCCTAAAATAGGCTATGAAAAGTTATTAATTCATGCAAATATGTTTCTCTTATATTTCAGCTTTAATATCACCTTGGTAATTCCCAATATTGAAAAAGTAGAGGAACTGAGAAAGCAAAATGAGACTTATTATAGCTGATATCAGGTGCAAATTTCAAATGATGCACCATCCCCGCTTACTTCCCATGGAATGCTGTGTCCTCAAGCTTCAAGTGGTTGTGTTCCTTATGGAGGTTTAAACTTTAAACACAAATTAAAATTTTCATGGATACTGGAACAGTAAATATAAACATATATATGATATAATAACAAAGAGAATTCTTAAGATTCAGTGATTTTTAAAACTTCCTTGGGGCCAGCAGGAAAAGGATCTTGCCTGGCAAACAAGCCTGGTAAACTGGGTATAATCATCAGAACCCACATAAGGTGGAAGGAGAGAACTGACTGTATGAAGTTGTCCTATGCACACTACATGTGCCCCACAGACAGGCCCACAAGCCAATCTGATGGAGACTGGTCTTTAGTTGATGTTCCATCTTCCCAAGTGTGTCAAGTTAACAACTAACATGAGCTTTCATAGATGGCTGGTAGCTTGGAATAAAACGCTGTAGCAGAGACCTCCAGGGCTCCATAAGATCCTTTCTGACAGTCTGCAAGTATTTTCATTATACTTATACATTGTTGCTTTTGCACTCTGATTTTTCTCTCCATTGGAGACCAGTGCCCCATAGGCTACTCAGTTTCTGTTACTGTGAAGGACGAGATGCAGAAAGCCATCTGAGAAGCCATCTGTCCTCTACCACCTACTACAGAAATTATAGAGATTTGTTGCTGGTGACGATATTTTTATTATTTAAAGAAGGCTTTTACCCTGTTACCTAGGCATGCCTCAGATTTGCCACATTCTGTCTCTGCCCCACAAATTCTAGGTTTATAGGTGTGAGCCACTATAATACTTTCCAAAGTTTAATACATGGCTACATTTACATTATTTTGATGTTGAGAATAACTTTAAAAAATAAAAGTGTTTGTATTGAATTTCAACTTGTCTATCATTGCTATTTGAAAGTAAATTAAGTAGAAACCTAATATATGTGTTCTGTAAGTGTGAAATCTCAATAAATATTGTATAGATACAGCCTGTAAATGAGAATTCAATAACTCTTTAGGAGTTATTGTCCTAAGAGAAAGAGAGAAACCCTAACCAACCTTGGTTACTCTTGGTATAATAAAATTTAAATCTTTTACTTTTCTAAAAGCCAGCCTGGATAAAGTCGAGTGAGGATATCCTCTAATTTTTTTGAAAAAAAATCATATTTTGATAGACTAGCTATGTTCTAGAAAGCTATTTTATTAGGAATAATTAAGGATGAAAACTCATTTCAACATGTCACATACTGTTTTATATAAACAAGTATGTATGTAACAGCCTGCAGTGTCTTATTTTATTGAATACAGGGGCTACAGTGATTTTTAAAAATATTTGCATTATCATTTTTATTAGTAAATAGCATAGTGCTTGACAATGTGTGAGTGTTTCATGAAGGGGTATAGAAACAACAGGCAGGAATTGTGCAGAGGGAGCTGACATAAATTTTGAGTGGCCTGTGAGCCTGCCAGATGTGAGATTGGGTCTGAGACAAACAGCAGAGCCAGAATGTTGACCACAGATGTGGCACGAGGGACTAGGCTGTCACATAGCCTATAGTATTGCTTTTGGTCAATTCTGACTTCTGAACCTTACAGGTAAACTCCATCATTAAGCTGAATTCCCCATGTGGAATGCACTAAGGAAGGACATCCTAGTTACTAAGTTACTAAATGATAGGTAACACTGTAGCAACAAGGGTTTAAACCATAGCTGTAAACACTCTAAGTAACTAATCTTGTCAGCATGATAGGATTATAGTCACCATGGAAACAAGGCTGTAAGGAATGTTGTTGAGAGATTTTCTGGATTAGGTTAATTGACCTGAGATGACCCACTCTAAATGACCCCATTAGCTGGGGGGTTCCAGACTGAATCCAAAGGAGAAGGTGAGCCAAGCTTAGAATCTATCTCTCCCTGCTTCCTGACTGTGTGTGCACATGACCCACTGCCTCCTACTCTGGCTGTCACTCACTCAGCTGTGAGCCAACATGACCCCTCCCTTCCTTGAACTGCTCTAGTCAGGTGCTTTGTCAAGGCAACAAGACAGGTGACTAATACAACATGTTATTTGTGCTCACATAATGTTTTGCTTCCTTGAGGAAACATTGAATCTTCTTTTTCAGAATCACATCATGAATTCTTTTAAGCTATTGCATTTTTAAACTAGTTTGTAATATTGCATTTGTAAACTAGTTTCTAAGGAAATTGTTGACCGGGTCATTCATAGCAACTAATTATCATTGTAAATGGATAAATTGATGCCATAGCTAACTTAATATCAATTTCTTCATTTAATTTTTTATATACAGATATATTAATGTAGTGGATCCCATCTGACAGACCATTCATTTCTTTTGTTGTAACACAAGCCTTTGCCGTCTTTGCTATACTTGATGTTACTGAAGCAAAGAACAGCATTCCTCCTGCTTACGATGTTCTTCCTGTGAGAATCTCATGACTGAGACCCTCTTTGCCTTCTGTGGATTAAATTGATAAGACAGTTAATGCTATGGAGCATGCCTCTTGGCCTGTGGAAGAGAGGAAGCTTGACCTTCTTAAAGATTTATTTTTAATTATGTGCATGTGGGAGGTGACACTGGACATGGGTACATGTGAAAGTAGGTCCCGGAAAAGTTCATAAGAATGAGTTACATCCCATGAAGCTGGAGTTACAAGTCATTGTGAGCCCCCCCCCATGGGTGCTAGGAAGCAAATGCAGGTCCTATGCAAGAGCGGGATACACTAGTGACCACTGAGTCATCTCTCCAGCTCAGGCCTTCACTTGTGATGCTGCCTCTCCTTTGAAATTGAATTAGTCATTGATCTCCTCACCAAGCTCCTGATGGAACCTCTTGGTTCCGTCAGAGTCCAGAAGTATCTGTTTTACAAATGCATTAATGAGTTTAACAGAGACTGTATAGCTTCTCAGAGTTCTGTGGGATGCAGTACCATTGGTTCTATTGTTGATCTGTTGGCACTGTGAGAATATTGCCAGCAATATCTACCTTCTAAACTATGAGTACAATGTAGCAGTAGAAGCCTATTAACTGCAGCCCTTGGTGGATATTACCTTACATCTAGGCAGTCTAAAAGATGGCTTTGAAGGAAGGGAGAGATGGCTCAGCTCTTGTTCTTCCAGAAAACCTGGGTTCATTTCCCAGCACCAATATAGCAGCTAACAAACATCTGTAACTCCAGTTCTAGGGAACCTAATGCCTTCTTCTGGCCTCTATGGGCATTGTATCCACATGGTGCACAGGCATAAATGCAGACAAAACACCCATACACATTTAAAAATAATTTAAAATATTTAAAGCTTGAAAATAAATAAATCCTTGATAAAACAAAAGATACCAGGGCTGAACTTGATGGTTCCATACCTTCAGTCCCAGTACCCAGGAGGCAGAGGCAAACAGATCTCTGTGAATTTGAGATCAGCCTGCTCTACATAGTGAGTTCAGGGCTACAAGAAAAAATGCCATTGATAGCAAGGTAAGGGCTAGTTTTCATTCAGAGATGCATAAACAGTTGACATGTCTTGTTCTAAAATGAGTTCAGAAGTTTACATTTTCATCCACACACAGAAAGAAGAGTGGGAGGAGAAAGGGGAAGAGTGAGAGAAGAGGGAAGGAGGGAGGGGGAAGAGAAAGAGAAGGGGAGAGAGGAAGAGAGGGGGAGTGAGGAAGAAATGGATAAAGGGAGGGAGGGAGAAGAGAGAGAGGGGGATAAGGGGATCAGAGAGATGGAGATCGGGAGAGGGAGAGGAAGAACCAGAGCCCACCCTCAATGATGTACTTCCTCTAACAAGGCTCGACCTCCTGAAGGTTCCATAACCTCTGCAGACAGCACAGTGCCACCACTGGTAAACAAATGTTCAAACACATGAGCATATGGAGTTCCCATTCAAACCACCATGGCACCACATGCTCATGTAAGTGTAGACTGTCATTACTGTAGATAAATCAATTACTAGTCCTTTTAGGAACCAAGATTGTTACAATCAGTCACTTTGACCCTCTATGTATCAGGGCTCAAAATCACTAGCCCTACTGTCATTAACAGAAATTCTTCTCAAATATAAATACTGTTCAGCTTGTGTAAATTTGTGTGATTTCCAATTCTCTGTTTCTTAACTCTCTCACCATGTCACATTTTTGTGGTTACTGTTAGTTGCCAAACTGATAGAATATAGAATCACGTGGGAGATTAGCCACTGGGCATGCCTGTGGGATATTTTTAATTATGTTCATTGAAGTGGGAAGACCTCCCACTGTGAAGGGCACCATTCCCTGCTTGGGACCCTGGTCTGTGTAGGAAGGAGGAGGGAGCTGAGCAGCAGCATGCATCCCTCTCTGTTTCCTAACTGTGGATGTGATATCAGCAGCTGCTTCAAGCTCCTGCAGCCATTGTTTTCCTTCCGTGATGGGTCATACCCTTGAACTATGAGCTGAAATAAACCTTTTCGCCCTTAAGTTGCTCTTGGTGGAGTATTTTATCACAGCAACGGGAAAAGATGCTAAAACACACATTGCATTGCTCTCTCCTATCCTGGGTGCCCATTTGTGATAAAGACAACTGATGAGTAATTGCTGTATAGTTAACATGACCCACTGGATGGCAGAATCGTGCCTTTTGAAATCTCAGCATGTCCTCTGGTAACTAGCATTTGCACATAGGATACTTAATATAGACACTGAACTGAATTAAAAATAGTTGAATACATTAGTGAGGTTCCTAACGCTTCCTTAATTCTCTCTAAATACTGCATTCAATTAGCAGATGTGTACAAAGTGAACACGGAGGCCATCAACTATGATGACTCCACATGGAAACATTTTGCCTAATATGTTCTTCTTTGTAGATTTTAAAATATTTATATCCTGAAAGCTTTCTTTGGGGTGGGTAGTGGTGAAAAAAACTCTGTACTTTCAAAAATGAGAGAAGCCTTTTCATCTCCATAAAGGTCAAATACTCCCTTCCTTGCGCTTCCACTTTGTTTGCTCCCTCCTCCAGATGCAAAGTTAAAACACAAAGTAATGGCCTATGGAAATTAAAAGAAGCAAGAGGAATATAAAATAAATGTGCTGGAACACCAAGCATGCTGTTGGTTGTTACCATTAATTCTACAACTAGTAATTAGATGTGCTTTTCCAATGTGTTTGAATATGCAGCTATGCCTCTCAAAGATTCCTGTTTTCCTAAAATTTCCTGCAGGGATGTCCTTGTACGTGGACTGAATGCCCTACACCATGTACAAGATGACCTTGGCTTTGACAGGAACTGTTGTTTTGATAAATATTTATATGATTTTCCCTTGATGGTTTAACAAAGTCCTTGGCCAACAGCAAATGGATCTTCTCCTGTGGATCTTTGTTAGCTGCTCATTCAAAAAATTTTCATTGACCAATTTTATTTACTGAGTTAATCTCTTGCTGCATGAATCAGGTTCTGCAGGGAAGTGAATTGGTCTTGGATTCAGGAGAATTATTTTTCTCTGCCCTCGCTCTTCAGGGGGCATCGACATCTTTGAAATCTGTCTTTTAATTTCAGTGTTTAAGTATCTGCCATTTTCTGTATACCTGCCCATCTTTTTTATATCTATAAAGTCCCTCTTTTCCCTTCTCTCCCCTTACCTTTCTTTTACTTTTTATTTGTTATCTTCTCTTGGCTTTTTCTTTCTCTTCTAATGCTTGGTTTGTTCTGTCTTTTTGCCAGGAGTGTGAGTGAAGTCGCTTTGTGCTGACTAGCATCCTTGCTGCTTTATCTGCTTCAGTTCGATTCTCCAAACACCCCTACATATCTAGGCACTATTCTCTTAGGGAGATTAGGAGACTGGGATTTGTAGGAAAGAGGAAAATTGCCTGGGTTCAGACAGAATAAATGAACTAACCACACTGTGTCTAACCCTGGTGCTTATTAAATGTGTGACCTTATACAGCTTTCTTAAATCCTCTGTGCCCCAATTCCCTTGGCAAAATACAGAAACCACAGAACTTTGTGTATGGATGGTAAGATAACTACTCAACTCTGTAAACCTTTGAGAATGTTGCTGGTGAATACTACCAGCCATGCAGTACCCATCTTTATGCTGGAAGGCTATAGTCTTTCCTTGGGTGGAGAGGTGGGATAAACTAACAAGACTGAGAGCTGCATGAAGTACAGCATCCTTCCTATCATCCCTACCACTGGATGGCCAGTTTTCTTCCTTTAGTAAGTAAGATGAAAATTAATACTTTCTACGTGGCACCAGGGAGATAGCTCAGTGGGTAAAGTGCTCCTTTCACAAGCATGAGGACCTGAGTTCAAATCCCTAGCACTAAAGTAAAGGCCATTCATGGCAATGTGTGCCTGAAGTCCTGGCTTGGGATAGGGGAGACAGGTTTTTTTTTTTTTTAAGGGTTTTGGTGGATTTTTTGGAGCTCATTGGCCAGATAATCTAGGCAACTTGGAGAGCTCTGGTTTCAAAGAGAGAACCTAGTCTCAAAAGATAAGATGGAGAAAAGTTGAGGAAGACACCCATCTATTCTGCATGCATACACACCCAAATGCATGTGTACCCTCTGTTCTCATGAACACACACAGAGAAGGATGTGTATACACAACACACACACTAAACTAGATTTGGTAAAAATTGCATATTCGGTTAAATGTTTCCTTTCTTTAGTTTCCACAAGGCTTTTCTCCTCAGGAGTCCCTTGATTACTTCATGCTCATGCTAGTGTGCAAAAGAGTGAGGACATTGGCTGTTGCTTTCTGAAAACGATGTGCTTCGTAGACTGGTTTTAATGAGCAATTCTTTTGTTTTAAAGGAAACCAAGTTGTTTTTGGAAATTTCCTCTCAAGATACAGTATTTCCTTAGAAACTAAGCATTGGAGTGCTATTCCCTCACTGTTCTGAGTAGAATATAAAATTTAAGAGTGAGTTCCAGGAAAGAGGGTGCAATATTAAAAAAGCCTCAATTAGAATGACAGACCCGTATTTTCCCCATCTGGTCGCCATCTGTCTGGACGCTTTTCCTTGAATGGATGACAGGAACCATGGAAACTGAGTGGGGCCTGATCGTGTTTTCTATTTCCTTCAATTCCTGGGGTGCAGAAGGAAAAGGCTTGGCTATCAGTGCTGCTCTCAGTGCTGAAAAGTTCCATTTAGAAAATTGATTACCACTGCTACCTGATTCAAAAGACCTAGAGAGAGTCCCTTCTGTGGTTATCAAGGAGTTGTAAATCCCAGTTATAAAAGAAAGTAATATCTACTGACATGAAACAATTCCTCCAATTTTAGATTAAGATAATAAAATAAAATCTTTTATACTATATCCTTTACAGACATTAATTTTTTTAATTTTTCAAATATTTTATGTGTATGAGTGTTTTGCCTACATCCATGTCTGTGTACCATGTTTATACAGTGTCTGCTGAGGCCAGAAGAGGGCATTGGATCACCTGGAACTGGAGTTACAGATGGTGATTCCCATGTGCAAACCACTTTGAGCATGCTGTGCTGAGGATTGAATCCAGGTCCTCTGCAAGAGAAATTGGTACTCTTAATGGCTGTGACATTTTTCAAGCTCCCTACAATAAAATCTTAGTAACACAGTAGAAAGTCTAATATGATCTTTTTGAAACCCATCTGTCCCATGACAGTGTGCTATCCTTAGTATTTATAGATATTTATGTTTTATTTTCCTTCAGTCATTTATTGTGTTACTTTGAATGAAAGAATGACATAAGAAATTATATTTCAGTGTGATTGATGAACACACATGGGTAAAGGAACAATAACAAGACCAGAAAATGGGAGTAAAGAGAAAAATTGGGGACCACGAAGAAAGAGCAGTTGAAAGTATGCTTACTGCAGAAACAGAAAAATCCATGTTTGCTTTGCCCAGGACCCACATAAAAAGCCTAGTGTGGTGGCACACCCAAGCAGTCCTTCGCTGTGGCTGTGCAGACAAATGCATCTCTGGTTGCTTCCTGACATCTCATCTTGCTGAATCAGCGAGTTCCAGGTTCGGTGTGAGACCCTGTCTCAAAAACCAAGGTGGGGAGTGGTTGAGGAAGACCCTAATGTTGACCTCTGGCCTCTACATGCTCACACACATGGAGTGGGGGGACCAGAAGATAAGTGAACTCTGCAGAGATAGAAGAGGAGGAGAAATCGTATAGCATAGGGGAATATAGGTGTCCTGCCTTCCGTGTTTCAAATATTCTGTAGACTCCATTCTGAAAACAAAAGAGGAAAGAGAGCAATATATCAAGTTTAAAACAATATTAAAACAATGTCAAATATGCAATAAAGTTTCCCATGGTTTGTTTTCTGTTTTGAGACAGTTTCTCTATGAAACCCTGGCTATCCTAGAACTCACTACATGGCCCCGGTTGGCCTGGAACTCACAAAGACACGCCTGAGTGTGGGGATTAAAGGCCTGTACTACCATGCCTGGCTTTAAAGTGCCTCCTGCTTGAAGATTGAAAACACAGGGCTGGGGAGATGGCTCAGTCAGTTAAAGTGCCTGCATTGCAAGCCTGCGGACCCAAGCTTGCTCTCTAGCACCCATGTTAAAAGCCGGCTGTAGGGGCTTCTGCTTGTAATTTCCCCACTGGAGAGACACAGATAGGTGCATCCCTGGATTTGTGGCCACCCAGCCTCATTTATGTGGTAAGTTCTGGGCCAATGAGAGACCCTATGTCAAAAGACAAGGTGGACAACTCCTAAGGAATGACATATGGCTTTCACAAGCCCTTGTATCTGCATACACACATGTACATTTGTATGCATGCATATTCCAACGCATACAACACACACAACATGAAAACACTTTCAGTTGAAGTTCTTAATTGAGCGGTATGTGTCTGAAGGGCACAGGACATTGTGAAGATTCCCTATTTAATTTAGTGAATGTGGTAAGTACTCCTGGACATTTTGCGGTTTCGATCTATGAATTTTCAAAGAGCATGATTCATTCATGAGTAACCCTGGCTCTTACTATAATCATTAGAAAACTCAGCCTTGATGGTTTCCTGTGACTTTCAGAGCTCTCAGAAGTGTTCTCCTGGGACCCTTTTACAATGATCTAAGACTCTCTAGCCAGACTCCTGCCATGTCCACCTACCTACCTTTCATTTCTCTGGCGTTGGGGATTACCAAATGTTTTACAGGAACAAATTAAGAACTCTGGAGAATCAGTTAATTTTCAAAGAGGCTACATTTTGTATCACTACCTCTTTTCCTGCATTTTGAGTCAGCTAGGCGGATTTTTGACGTTTAAAATAAGGATTTTTACTCCCAGTAGTAAAATATTTATACTTTGATATCAAGTAAAATTTTGCAGTTAGAGTTATCTTTGAAATACAAATGCAATTTCCATTTACTTTTCAAAGCTCTTGATTCCTTGTGCCCAATGTCCCCTGACACGGTGCTGCACGGATCCAGTTTTATTTGCTCCTGTTTCCTCCCTGTCTTCAATATTAGACTTGGATAAGAGAAGGCAAGATCTGAATGTACCTCCCACATCCCAGCCCTGTTGAAAGGTACACTAGTCTGTCTGTGACATCGTGCAAGAGACTGCCTCAAGTCCTCTTTTTAAAGAGCCTCTCATTCACAAATGGGGTGAAGAGGTGAGCAGGATTGATTTCTTTCTTTCTAAGAAGGGCTTTATGTAAATGCTGCCCAGTAAAAATGCATTCCCATTTCCCAAATTGATCCCATCTTAAAGCTTTGTACTCAATTCAGTATTTTATGTATCGCTGTTGTAACAGAGGTTCCATGCTACAAAATGAAAAGGAATAAGAAAAGATATTGAAAAAATACCTAAAAGCCTCTTATCTATCATTTTCAGAGCTTCAAGATGTCATTAAAAAACAAACAACAACATCAAATATAAAAAGAACAAATAATGTGTCCTGAGCTGGTATTATTCTAATAACTTCCATGTGTGCATGCATATGTGGATGTGAGCATGTGTGTGTGTGTGTGTGTGTGTGTGTATGCATGTACAGTGTGTGTGTGTGTGTGCATATGTGTTTGCATGTATCCATTTGCAGTTTGTGTATTATATGCTTGCATGTGGGGTGGGTGTGTTCCTGTGTGTGCATATGTGTGTGTGCTTTGAACCAGGTTTTGTCTGTATGAAGACTTGATTACTGATGGTTTAGAGTGGAAGTGTCCTTGCCTTGGGTTAGTACAGATGAAACCATCAGCAAATGGTTAGGAATCCTATATCATTAGCTGTTTGTTCTAGAACTTAGAGCCCCTTCCTCTCCTGAAACCTTATGAAGGGTAGGACTTGAGGATTTCTCAGAGATTTCCATCATAAATCAGAGACAAACATGTGCATGTGTCTCCCATGGAGATTGCTGTGTTCAGGAATAGAGGAGGAAACCTGAGTTGTGATGGTGATTTTGTGTGCATCATTTTGTGATCATCACTATCAGTTTATTTTTCCATATAATACCCAATTCCTGGGCTGGAAAGATTGCTGAGTAGTTAAGAGAACCCAGACTTGTTTCTCAGCACAGTGTCAGGAGGCTCACAAACACCTGTCACTGAAGCCCTGACAGTCTCTCTTGGCCTCTGTGGTCACTGCATTGATCTGCATAAACCCATACACAGGCACACAAATATACACAGAAGTACAGCTGAATCTTAAAGAAGAGCAAGATTCTACTTTTGAAAAATTAAAGATACTGATAAATTTTAATTTATAACATTGATTTAAATCCTGTTGTTTAATAAATATACTTTTGTTTGACCAGAAACCTCCCTCATCTCTACCACAGGCAAATGGAATTAGCCTGTTGGTGATAATTTCATCCCCTGTGTAGCAGGGACTAATAAACTTATCTGGGGTCAGAGACAGAACAACCACTAGATACAAAGGCTAGAAAATGGTGGCACTCACACCTTTAATCCAAGCACTCCAGAGGTAGAAATCCATCTGGATCTCTGAGTTCAAGGCCACACTGGAAACGGCCAGGCATGGTGACATATGCCTTTAATCCCAGAAAGCGAGCCTTTAATCCCAGGGAGTGGTGGTAGAAAGCAGAAAGGTATATAAGGCATAAGGACCAGAAACTAAAAGCATTTGGCTTAGTTAAGCATTTGGCTGATTAAGCTTTTAGCTGGTTAAGCTTCAGGCTTTCGAGCAGCAGTTCAGCTGAGAGCCATTGGGATGAGGACACAGAAGCTTCCAGTCTGAGGAAACAGGACCAGCTGAAAAGTTGGCCAGGTGAGGTTAGCTGTGGCTTGTTCTGGTTCTCTGATCTTCCAGTTCACCCCAATACCTGGCTCAGGTTTGATTTTGTTAATAAGAAATTTTAAGATGCCTGCTATAAGGGACAGTAATAGCACCTGACTCACAGGGCTGTTCAGTTAGATTATGTACTCGGAGCCCTTTACAGAGTGCTATCACACAAGGTCCCAGTTAGCACTTGCTGTGGCATTTACATTTATGTTCGGTATCATTTTCTGCAGAAGTTCATGTCACTGATGCATGTCTACCTTCAGTTACAACCTGAAGCTGCAATTCGAGGCTTGGGAAGTGATACAGTGACTTTTGTCAGCAGCCATATTTTTTTTTCCTGTATGGCCAAGAAAAAGAAAACAAAACAAAACTGGAAGAGATTAAATTTTCTCATCTTATTTTATCTTTTTTTCCTTTAAAAGGGTTGGTGTATACTCATTGTTCATACGAATGGGTTTCATGACGATGTTTTCTTTTGTGTGTAACAAGAACAGTGACCACACTCATCTGTGTGCCTCCTTCCCCTTTCTCTTTTCCCCTTCGGTTAGTCCACTTTCTTTACCCAGATGATCTAACTTCTCCTTCCTGTCATATAATGAATATATGAGTATATACATGAATATGTGTGACATATGTGTAAATATATAATCTGGGGTCCACGTGTGAGAGAAAACAGGCAGTTTTTCCCTAAGTTTGGTTTATTTTGCTTAACATAATGAGCTCCAGTTTTATCTCTTTTCCTGAAAATTATTTAATGTTTTCTTCTTTTGAGCTAAACCTAACACACACACACACACACACACACACACACACACATACACAAACACACATACATATGTATGTGTGTGTGTATATATATATATGTATATATATACTCACATATCACACATAGATCCAGTTTTATTTGTTTTTCCCCAAATTGATATAATTTTATCCTTCTTTTTTGCTAAATATAACGTGTGTGTGTGTGTGTGTGTGTGTGTGTGTGTGTGTGTGTGTGTAGCATACAGGTGTATAGAATATATTTCTTTTTCCATTCTTCTGTTGGTGGACACATGAGCTGATTCTAGGTGACAATGTTTTGTTGAGTACAGCTATGCTGGAGTTCCCTTTGCTCAGCAAACATGTCTTGACTGTCTAGTGGGAACCAGGCACTACCTGAGACTCGGAAATCAAGGAGCAAAATGGTGATTATCCTTGAACTGATGAAGCTTGGTGTCTGGTGGGAGAATGTGATAACAAATGAATTCTCAAATGAAAAATAATTCTTAGTGATGCTCTAAAGGAAAATGATGGGAAGCAATGATGCATGTAAGCACAGACCCTCTTCAATTGTGAGAATCCAGCCATTGGGCCAGCATACCACCAGCTGTGTGTCTCCAGAACAGTCTTTTGCATCATGAGAATCATAACATTCTGACTGGTCTGTTCACTGTAGATTGTTGATCAGTGCCACACATAAGCAACATATACCTAAAGGCTAATTAAATAGTATCTTCTTCATTTTGAAAAGCACAGAAGACCTACTTCATGGAATGGTGAATTTTGTGACTCTGTATACTTGTGTATTTTGCCTGGTCTTACACTATCATCTTCAGCATGCCCCAGGGGACTACCATGGAGCACTTAATAGAAGCCCACTGTAACTGCCCCTGTGAGCATCATGCAAGCTTTCTCACACTTCTTTAACAGAAACTGTTGTTCACTGTAAAAGAATAGAAAAAAGAGGGGGACAAATCAAGCTCATATTGATAAAACACCCACCATACCAAGTATTTTCCCATGTTTGTGGGTTCTGTCTTAACCTACAAAAACCTCCAACTTATCCCATGTCATTTCCAATTTAATGCTGAATTTCATGCAATGAGAAATATTTCCTTAAATATCTAATATAAAGTCAGGCTAGGGGTGTGTGTGTGTGTGTGT
Organism: Peromyscus maniculatus bairdii; assembly: GCF_049852395.1. Classification (NCBI taxonomy): domain Eukaryota; kingdom Metazoa; phylum Chordata; class Mammalia; order Rodentia; family Cricetidae; genus Peromyscus; species Peromyscus maniculatus. Next base: position 114,210,628 of record NC_134858.1, on the reverse strand, counting down.
GTGTGTGTGTGTGTGTGTGTGTGTGTGTTTTGTTTTGTTTTGACAAGAGAATAGAGGCTATCTGAAAGAAACAGGAAAAGACAGAGCTCAAATACTATTCATTTTCTCCTTGATCGTTTGTTCTATAATTGAATTACCACATATATCTCCCTGACTTCCAGCTTTAACAACAATGTGTTCAAATTCACTTAGTCACAGATAATATAAAACACATGAGTAAATGAAAGTTAAAAAAAAAAAAGGCCAGAAAGATGAATAGTCAGAGGAGGGGTAACATGGAAATGACCTTTAAGCCGAGACCTAAAATGGACTGTAAACTGTAACTAGGGTTCCTAGCTGGAAAGGAAAAAGGGAAGCTTGAGAAGCTGAACAATTCAGCCTAGAATGCTCACTATTGAGCCAGAGGTGATCAGAGTCTTCTAGAAACAGCAACTACTTCCTCCTCCTCCTCCTCACACCCCCCCCCTTTCTGCTGCTGTTTTGGGCTCATTATTCATGTTCATTGAGTATGTATTAAATGAATGATTTAAATCAACATATTATTTTTAATATAACATTTTCTGTCTTGAAGAAACAGAATTGTGTTGAATAGAATGCTCACTTCTCCTGTCTTCTTTCATTAAGTTGGATAATGAGACTTTTCTTAGAAATCTTTTCTATTTGGGAGCTGGGAATATAGCTCAGTCGGTAAAATGCTTGCCTAGCATGCAAGGAGGCCTGGCTCCATCCCCAGGAACACATAAAAACAGGTGTGCTGGCGCATACCTGGGAGATGAAGGCAGGAGGACCAGAAACTCAAGGTTATTCTCAGCCACAGAGTGAGTTTGAGTCAAGCCTAGGGTATGTGCATTGTATTTTCTTGATCTGACTAGGGAAGGGATGGGGTGAAAAAGACAAACACGTGGACACACATACACAAAAGCTGGTACTGGGTAGCCTGGGTTCTGTGATGGAGAAAGTACAGTACCCTGGAAGCTTAGCATATTTGTTATATATAGTTGAACAGGGAGGCAGGGTTACTGTATATAGCTGAATAAGGAGGTGGAGTTATTATAGATAGATACACAAGGAGGCAGGATTATTATATACTCCTAACAAGTAGATGGGTTTATCTAGTCTTGGTAGAAGCAGTCCCTGTAATGGAGCAGTCCTTAGGCCATGAACATCCAGGGGGAGGAAACTATAATGGGAATTTTCTGCACACGCTATCAACATCTAAACAAGGACCCCAGAGGAAGGTTTTGCCATCCCTCTGAGCCTCACCTGCCTCAGAAGATGGGGAGGTTTTGCTATTTTTCCATGAATCTTAGACTTTAGAGCACACATTCACTCAGGACTTTTCTCACTCAGGGATTCTTCTACTCCTACAATGAATAAATATTCTCTATTTGGAAAAGTATAATTAAAATAATTTTTGATAAGTTATAAATAAAATCATATGCAATTCTCCTCATCCACTTGTGTGGTGATATACAGTCCCTCTATCAGCTTTAACAGCCTATTGGTCCCTTGGTTGGCACCAGGAGTTCTCCTGAGTCCTCTCTCTCACTCCCATTCCTCGTGTGTGTGTGGGGGGGGGGGGGAAAGTGTTGGTTAGGGGGTGATTCATAAACTATGTGAAAGTTTAAGGCATAAAATTCTGAAATCATTTGAAATCTTAAATTAATCATGGAGCCAACAAGAGCTTGTTTGTCTCTGAAGAGATCCTGAAAACCTCACGTTTAAGGGAATCTAGGGAGAGAAGATGCACAGGGCCACATGACTATTGCACTGGCTATTGACAATTGTTAATGAGCAGGGAAAAACAAAACAAAAGCAGACAGGGTGGATCTATTAAATGCACCTTCTTTCTCCTAGACTCTCTTTAAGAAGCATACAGCTTCAACTCACAAATACTACGGTTTGAAGGCACAGGGTATTTGTTGATGATTTAAATTTTATTGTTGGACCTCAAGTACCCCAGGCTGTAAGTGTATGATTATGGAAGTGTGTCTCTCTTTGCTTCTGCCCTTTCTGTTGGTATTTGATGAGGATTATGAAGGGCTGAAGATGAGGTCAATATAATGAAGAAACTGAATGGCTGGGATTTTCTCTTTTGTTTGTTTGTTTTCTGCCATGATGTCAAGTTCTCCTTAGCATTTGCATTGGTTACTTTTCTCCTTGTTGTGACAAAATGCCCTAGGAAAGCTACTGAAGGAAGGAAAGGAGAGGGGAGGGAGGAGGGAGCAAAGAGTGGTAGATTTTGTCTCACAGCCTGAGAGTACAGTCCATTAAGGTAATGAATCCACAGTAGAGGGAGTGTGAGAGTTGATTACTTATCATCCTCACTCAAGAAGCAGAAATTAATGAATAATGGTGCCTGCTTCATGTCTGTCCTTTGCCTTCACTATTAACTCCAGGGAACTCAGTCCATGAGACGGCATTGTCTCATTCAAGGTGGGAAGTTCCTCCTCATTTCAATTTCTCTGGAAATGCCTTCAAAGATACACTGTGTCTCCTAGGTGATTCCAAATCCAGTCACACTGACAGTGCAAATGAACCATCACAGCAATCCACAGTCTCCTGGGAGATGACAAATAACCCACAGATATTCATGGAAAATGGAGCCAGTGTCCCAGCACAGTTCCTTGTCAGTATTGGGCCTTATCACCCAGCTCCATCTCTGTTATTCTGTAATCTGAGCACTTATTTAATATCGTGTGTGTGTGTGTGTGTGTGTGTGTGTGTGTGTGTGTGTGTAATCTTTAGGGTTTACCTTTCTCCCTACACAGTGGGGTAGAGAAGGAAGAGAAATGCCTGTATGACCTGTCAAGGCTCATTCTAGAGTTCTGCCCATCACTAGCTGGAAAGGGTGTTGTACTTTTTGAACTGATGTCTTGCTTCACTAACTCACTCACAGAAAATTCTAGAATATCATGGAACAGAACTATATAGAACAGAATTAAATGGCATTTAGCACCTACATGCCAGTCTTATTTGAATATAGTTTCTAAGCGGGTAGGTGGCTGACAACGGGAAGTGCATTGTGTTACTAAGATAAAATGCCTGGCAAAGAAACTTCAGGGAGAAAGGGTCTGTTTGGCTCAGAATTTCAGGTTACCGTCCATTGTTGTGGAGACACCAGGGTGTCCGGAACTTCATAGCTGGCCATATCACATCCACAGCCAAGATCAGAGCGCAATGAAATAATGTCTCCATGCCAGTGCTCACTTTGCCCTCTCTTCTTCATCCAGTCCAGGGCTGAAGCCAGTGAATGGTGCCACCCTCCTTCGGGTTGTGTCTTCCCATCTCTGTTAACCCAGTTAGGAAAATCCCTCACAGGCACAGCCACAGGCCAACCTGATCTAGATGGTTCCCCATTGCGACTCCATTTCCAAGTGAGTCTAGGTTGTTTCAGGTTGACAAATGGATCATCACAAGTATGAAGTCAGGTGGCTCATTCTGGAGCTGTGTAATGGAAGAGAGAAGGATGGAAGACTCCCCCGGGAGCTTAAGAAGTCTTCTGGTATATAAGTGGCCATGAGTTGGCTCTTGAAACTGAATGGGAGTTTCCCAGCCTAGGAAACAGTAGAGGGTGGGGAAGACGTTTGCATGAGAGAGCATGAAACACTGAAAAAGTATATGAGATTGGAGAGAGAGGGAGATTTAGCAGGCTGCAGTAACCAGATTATATGTGGGACAATTGAATGGGAAACTAGACAAGGTTGTGTCAAATATGACAAAACACACACATTAAACAAAGGTGTTCAGACTTTGTATACTCGGCCGTGATCCTCTAATACGAAACTATCATTCTAAATGGCATCTAAGTGGCAGGCCGAGGCCCACCTGCTCTTCAGTGTTCATAACAGAGTTCAGTGAAAGCCCTTGACCTTGAGTGATGTATTCTTTTGCCCCCTGCTTCAAGCGACTCCCAGTTGAGGAGCTGCCGAAACAAGAATCTAAAGAACACTACTAAGTGTCCATGTTAGCCAAAGGTTTCCCAAGAATTTGAGCTAAGTTTTGTCCCTGAAAAGAGATGCAGAGCAACATGGTGTCCACAGCTGAGCAAGATCAGCCATGGGTAGCAACACTGTTGCAGGGAAGGGCTTTGTCAAAATAATCCTGGTTACTTAGCCAGTGGGATATGCAACAAATTTTCTAACTTCCTTCCTTCCTTCCTTCCTTCCTTCCTTCCTTCCTTCCTTCCTTCCTTCCTTCCTTCCTTCCTTCCTCCCTCCCTCCCTCCCTCCCTCCCTCCCTCCCTTCCTTCCTTCCTTTCTTCCTCTTTCCTTCTTTTCTCCCTCTCTCCCTCCCTCCCACCCTCCCTCCATTCCTTCCTTCTTCCTTCTCCTCCCTTCTTCCCCGCCTCCCTCCCTACATCCTTTTAGATTTTTAAGTCATAGCCTCACGTTTTAGCTCTAGCTAAACTAGACCTCATAATACAGTCCAGGCTGTCCTCAGACTCAGGACAATCCTCATGCCTCAGCCTCCCAAGTGCTGGGATTGTAGCATAAGTCACCATATATGGCTCTATTTTTATATATCATTATAAATCTGTGATATTGGTATGTACAACAGGTAACTTTTGTCTTAGCGGTAAGCATTTGGAACTGTAGGGACGGATGTGATAGAGAGAGAGAGGAGGAGGAAGGAAGGAAGGAGAGTCAAAGTTGTTTAGAAGTCAGTTGTCCTTTATTCCCTTTGCAACCATCCTTATGAAAGAGATGGAATATGAACTCTTTCCATGACATGTGAGGTGTGCTGTTCCTGTGGATGCTGTCTGTGCAATACATCCCTCACCAAATAATGTCTAGAAACATGAGAAAAGAGTAAGAGCCATAGAGCCCTTACATTTGCCTATTAGAAACTAAGCCAACCAGGACAGCCAGCCATGGTTACAATGGTGACCCGTGGCATAGCTGGAGCAGTTCATTACCTAGATGTTTGAAATAGTTCCCCACAGTCCTTGTAGCATCCATTGTAGTGCTGCACCAGCTTTATTATTTTTCTCTTTACTTTCATTGTTTCTGACTGTCAAATAGTGCACCTTACAGCTGGGCAACATGTTGGCTTGATCTATAACTTCCTTGAACATTTGGAATCATTGGCTAGTTTTTATTCTAAAGAAATGGCATTGATAAATCAACATGAGCAGCCAAGGTTCACTAAGGAAAGAATGGTAAGTGTCTCTCAATTAAACATAGATGGACTTGCCCTACCACTAGCATCAAGATTAGGACACATGTGGGAAGTCTTCAACACACATGGGCCTCCCATTCACACCTTAGCTCACCTTCTGTCTCCTCTGCTCACCAAACCAAATTTGTCAAGTTCTTTTTCTTTCTTTCTTTTTTCCTGATTGATCTGAGCATTGGGCTATGGATGAAGCCCTCCACTTTTCAAAGCTCTTCCTTCAATTCCTCTATGCATGCAGAGTAATCGTTCAGCTGCACTTAATCAATATCTCCTGCACCTTTCTTAGTGCATCAAGATGAGCTGTGGTCATACCACTCTGCAAATCAAATAGCGCATCAGAAGGAAAACAAAATGGAAGGGAAGACTTTCCCTCACGTCAATTTAAAACTTCCTTGTTCTTTTTAAATATTTCATTGCATTAATTTTTCAAAGCAACAAAACAAACATTCATCAAGTGAAACTAAGCATGCCCCCCCTCTGATGGGTACATCTGTTGCTTCCCTGCTGTGTCCCTGAATAATGCATGTTAATACATTTAAAGTATCCTCTTCATTCAAATGAGCTTCTCTCCTTCCCATGCAAAATTTACTTGGATGGAAACAGAGGTAAAAGCTTAGGAAGCTGATCCTGAATTTTGTTCATGCTTCCTGTTGATAGTTAGCTGTTTCTTCTGGTCCACAAAAGATGAAGGAGAAGGGAATCCATAACCCCCAGCCACTGAGAGACTCGACAGACTTGTGATCCTGGGATCAGGTCTGTACACGGCCTCCCTTTCTCAGGAACACTGCAAAAGCATTCACAGTCGCCTCTCCACTTTAGCTCCCTCTGCTCATGCCATGACATAGAGGATCAGGACTGCCGAGTGGCATTGGACACTCAAAGGTGATGCTGTGTGTGTGTGTGTGTGTGTGTGTGTGTGTGTGTGTGTGTGTAGGGTGTTATACATAAATGTCCTGGGATCTGCCTGTCCCTGCCCCAAATGCTACAGTTATAGGCATGCACAGCCATGCCTGGCTTTTTATGAGGGTGCTGGGGATTCAAACTCAAGTTCTCAGGCTTACCTCCGAAGTCATCTCCCTAGCTCTATGATGAAGAGTCAAAGCAGTTTTAACTTCCTCAAAGTAGATCCATGTGCACTCATTCAATGCAGTACAGGAGAAAATAAAACAAAACACAGTTATTCACTCTTTGTCTTTTGAACACTGTTAACTGGAGATGTAAGTGATTTTTGTGAAGCATCTTAACACGTGTGAGCATTGTTGTTCCCAAGATTGTACCTTAATCTCAGCTTGGCTTTTACACAGATCCTGAAGATCCAAACTCACCTCGTCATGCTTGTCTACTTCCCAGCTGAGAGACAGTCTCTCTCAGCCCCTCATCTTTGTATTAGCAAACTACTGAAATTCCCAGTGAACAGAATTTTTCTTTAATTTTAATTCTGAAAGTTATTTGCTGTATGAAGCCCATTTCGTTCTGTGACTGAATGACCAGGTTTCAAAGTATATTTAAAATGAACAGATACAGAGAAATTACTGTTTCCTATGGGTATCCAAAGTTGGCTATTTGCCCTGACACTTCATCTGCCTTTTAAAAGCCTGTTTTCAGCACTTTTTTCTTGTCAAAATCTATGAAAAGTAAGGAAGATTATCAGAAATAGCCTGTTCTTTTTCATCCCAGGCATACCAGACTTAAGAAAAGTTTTTTATAGAGGCTGTATTTCCTTTCCCAGAGAACTAAAATCACACGAATCGAGCCCCAACCCCAGAAAATGAACCCAGACAAAGAAGCAGCATGGACAGTTTGAAGCATGGGATGCATTTAGAGTCACTTGCTACTGTGTCATTGTGATGATGTCACCACGTCACTGAATAATTTGAACAGTCTAAAGGATGAGATGTTTCAGCTGCCAGCGAACCTCTTGCTAATCTAAGCCAATGAGGGAGCACAGAGACACGGGAGTCCATTTTGACAAATGGTTTAGACTCACACAGACTATTTCATCTTAGAAGATGGAAGAGGCTTTGCCTGCTAAAGTGCTTGCTTCCCAAGCACCCGAACCTGAGCTCCATTCACAGCACCCACAGAGAAGCAAGCATGGGGTTGGTGCCAGAGTCAGTGCTGTAGAGGCAGGAGCTGCAGAGTCTCTCAGCCCCTCTTCCAGTCTAGGTCAATCAGTGAGCTCCAGTCCTGAGAGACCCTGTCTCTCTCTCTCTCTCTCTCTCTCTCTCTCTACATATATATATATGTATATATATATGTATATATATGTATATATATGTAGAGAGAGAGAGAGAGAGAGAGAGAGAGAGCGAGAGAGAGAGAAACCCCCCAAGACCTACATTCAGGACTCTGTCCCACAGAAATGATGGGATCTGTGCATACAGATGTGTGTGCAATAATGCTCAACACAGCCCACTTAGTAATATAAAACTCTTGGCATTGCATCTCAAATGACTTTGAGTTAGAAATCATCAGGGGCGTCAGCTCAGTTGCACTGTAGGAGTAAATCACTGGAGGACGGCATCCATACATGTGTGGGTATCAAGCTGTGGGCAGTAGGGAACGAGTGCTTTACTATTCCAAAACTGAGTATGTTGCTTTCTCTCTTTTTCCTGAAGCTTAGTGTCAAATCTTTTCTTTGCTAAGTAAAACTGCACCTGTCCATGCAAAACCAAGTGCAGCTTTCTTCCTCATTAATATTACAGGATTGGAGTCAAATCTGTGAGGACCACATACACATGGGTGGCTTTCTCTAGAACCAGGCTTACTCTGATGAGGGCAATGGATAGTTTAGGAAACCCAACTCATCATTCCTGGAAAGCACAATTAATAGGCTATCACCTCGTTATGACTCTGTTTTCAGATCTCGTATCATTTGAGGCTTTTTATTGTGCATTTCCATTTGCAAGCTGTGTCAGCAGATAACATCCACATGTTAATATCCCCGCCGCTGAGCATCAAAGGCCCCACGACTCCATCAGCCTTTTCCCTTCCTGCTATTTGCTCACTGACCTTTTACAAATTTAATTATTTATACGCAACTTGGTTCCTGTTTCCCTCTCTCTCCCTGTCCCTCTCCCCCTCCCTCTCTCCCCCCTCTCTAATATCAGATGCAGAATTAATGCTGTCAGCCAGGCACTGTAATGTCTTCCTCCAGGAAGTCTCTTGCTTTCTCAAGCCAAGTGATGAATGGGGAGTAAAATGGCAAAGGATTCTGCATTAAGAAGCGGGGCATTAAAATAAGGGTGTGTTGTTCCTGTGATGGCATGGCTGCTGGCTTCCCCACATCTGGAAGAGTCTTGCAGGATACTGAAAGCAGAGCTTCTGATCAGACACTGAGGTCTACACACAGTGTGACGTCACAGTAAGAAGAGGTTAAATCACAGCAAGAAGGGGTTAATATCTCAGTGACTCTCCCCTTTTGCAATAAAGCATCAGCTTTACTCTTGTTTTATCTACAATGTGGATGTTAAATATTTATGAAATTATTTGAAATGTAAATTATGTTTTTAAAACTATGCTCACTAGAAAGAGGACATCTTTTTACAAATGTCAAGGTGGGAGGCATGCATGGAGAGATGGCTCACCAATTAACAACACTGGCTTCTCTTCCAGATGACACAGGTTTGATTCCCAGCATCCACATGTCATCCAGTTCCAGGAAACCCAACATATACTTCTGGCTTCCATGGGCACCAGACACACACATGATGCACAGATACGCATGTGGCAAAACACCCACATACATAAAATAAATACATTAAGTAATTAAACACATACAATTTCAAAGTATTCTTTGTTTTCTTTTATGTGCATAGATTTTTATGTGCATAGAGTTGGCACATTACACCAGCTTAGCATTTGTACATGCCATGCATATAATTTTTCATTCTAGTATGAGATCATAGATCATTGATTTATTGCTCATAATAAGGCCCTTAACTGTGTTGAGACTTCCCACCAATGCCATTCTTTACAGCAGAGGTTAAAAGTTTATCTTATATGTGATTGGTTATCGTTGCACTTTTGTGTTTTAACAGATGGCAAGCAGCTTTCTTCAGAGATCACATGTATTATTCTCCCTAGAGAACTGTTCTCTGGTAGACCTTAAGGTTGTTGGCTATTAGGAGACGCTGCCTTCTTTCTGGAAAATCGTCTTTAAGATTTGATGACTGTGATGAATACAGTGTTTGACATCTTCTGTAAAGATGGCAGGGTTTAACTAAATGGTTGTGAAGGAAAAGGAAAAGGAAGGGGAGGGGAGGGGAACAAGGGAGAAGGGAAGGGAGGGGAGGGGAACAAAGGAGAAGGAAAGGGAGGGGAGGGGGGTGAAGGAGAAGGGAAGGAAGAAACTTTCATCTCAGCACTTTTGGAGAATGTTCTAGTTTGATTTCTGTGGCTGTGACAAAATACTGACTAAAAGAAACTTAGGAAAGAAAGGGTGTATTTGGCTTACAGGCCACAGTGATATGATATCTGGGAAAGTCAAGGTGGAGACCTGGAGACATCAACTAAAGCAGAGTCTACCGAGCAGCCATGCTTACAGGCTCGTTCCCTCTGGTGTATGCTCAACTAGATGCCTTGCACAACCCAGGCCCACCTGCCTAGGGATGGCCCTACCTGCAGTGGGCTGGGCACTCCTGTGTCAATGAGAAGTCAAGAAAAAGTCTCACAGAAGTGGCCACAGGCCAATCTGATGGAAAATTCCTCAGTGAGGTTTCTTCTTCCCAGATAAATAGTCCTTGCCAACTTGACAGCTGAAGTTAACTATGAGAAGGAGGGGAAAATCCATGAGCAACTTCTCTTTAAAAGTATCATTCTGGGCTGGAGAGATGGCTCAGCAGTTAAGAGCACTAGCTGTTCTTCCAGGGGTCCTGAGTTCAATTCCCAGCAACCATATGGTGGCTCAGGACCATCTGTAATGAGATCTGGTGCCCTCTTCTGGCCTGCAAGCATACATGTAGGCAGAACACTGTATACATAATAAATTTAAAAGTATCATTCTATCACCATTGGTACCCTACCTTGGTTCTTAAAGTTATCTCTCTCTCTCTCTCTCTCTCTCTCTCTCTCTCTCTCTCTCTCTCTCTCTCTCTCTCTTAAAATCATGTGCATAGAGTGTGCCTACTTATGGATATGTGCACATGACTGCAGTTGCCTGGAGCATCCAGAAGAGAGTATCATATGCCATGGAGGCGGGTTACAAGTGATTGTGAACTGCCAGATTAGACTGCTGGAACAGAACTTGGGTCCCTTCTAAGAGCAGCAAATGCTTACAACCACTGAGCCACCTGTCTAGGCCTTTGTTTGTGCTATTATCCAGAAAACACCTTCTCTTTCTTTTTCTTGTTCTTATTCTTCCCTTCCGTTCTCCTTCCTTCCCCCTCTCTCTCCCTCCCTCTCTTCCTTCCTTCCTTCTTTCCTTCCTTCTTCCCTCCCTCCCTTCTTCTCTCTCTCTCCTCCTTCCTTTCTCCTTCGCCTCCCTCCCTCCTCTCTCTCTCTCTCTCTCTCTCTCTCTCTCTCTCTCTCTCTCTCTCTCTCTCTCTCTCTCTCTGTAACCCAGTCTGGCCTCAGATTTGCTCCATAACTTAAGCTCCTGACCCTCTGGCTGCCACCTCCCAAACACTGGGATTACAGGCATTCTCTGCCCAACTTAGCCTTCAATTTCATGATCATAGTTGAATACGTCGTTGTCATGAAAGAGATAAGGAAACCACACAGTTCTGCGAGTATCCATATTCCTAGATAATAGAAGCAATTCTTTCTATCTTGATTATAATTAATATAATATTTCTTTAGAATTGACAATCCTAGAAAGGCAATTTAGCTAGAGGAAAGAGATGAAGAGACAAAGAGAAATATTTAGAGACAAGTGACCCCTTTGTTCGAAAGTTCTCTGCATCAGCAGCTGATTCACTGAAGCCAAAAGTTATGCTGGAATTCTGAGCCTCATTTTGCTGTTTGTGGATCTTTTGTGCCTTTGGCTGAGTCCTTTTTATTATGAGCCCTGAGCATTTTCAAACCATCTTAGAGTTGCATTGCTTCAAGTACACACACACACACACACACACACACACACACACACACACACACACACACCACCCATGGGAAATCTTTACCCTCCCATCACATTTATCCCTGTCTTTGAGAAAAGATGGAGCCCTACATTGTGAGCAGTGGCTTCACGACCAGAGGTTCAGCACCTCAATGAGAATGTTGAAGTGTACGTTGACTACTAGAAAGATGGGCACACTGGAGACTACAGGAAGCTAAAACCAGCGAAGGAGTCAGTCTCTCTGCCAAGTTTCCTGAATCCAGAAAGGAAAATAACACTTGAAAGACTGCTTCAGTGGGAGGGTCGAAAGGACAGCTGCTTTGGGGGTAGATTATAACTGGCTTGCTTAAAACTTCAGTTAAAGCCATTCTTAATGGCAGGTTAAGTTCAAGAATTTAATAGGTATTTGGAATGATAATTTAAGGTATTGGGAGGAAGGTAACTCTATTACCAGAGCTGATAAAGCATTTATCTCCCCTGGAAGTGAGTAGAATTAAACAAAAAAAAAAAAAAGCTGGCCTTGAATTTGATATGCAGTCATGATGACTTTGAATTCTGCTCTTCTATCCTCTACCTCCCAAGTGGTGGATTACAGGGGTACACTCCCATGCCCATTCTCTAAGACTGAGTAGGAGAGCTAAATGATGACCATGGTCTTGCTATTCCCCAGGTCCCATGGGGAGTACAGGTCCCGCTCCATGACTGCATTTTAAGGAACCTTGGAACATATAAATACAGCTGCATTTTCATTATACCTGTGTCCTGAGTTCTCAGCTTACCCATATGGGGTACAGGTGTAAGTATGCACATATATGTTGTATTACTATTTCCATGTATATCATAAACTCCTTTACATATCGGCTTACCTCAGTAGTTTCCCTTGTCACAATAGAGAACAAACTCTCCCCTTTTTGGTTTTCTAAGCTTCTATATAGAATTCCTATAGTTTTCACTATAATGAGTAGGACAATAATGCCAAACCTGTAGCAACATTTTCACATACATCTATCACTGCTTATGATAAATAGCTAATTCTTATTTTCATTGTCATATGAGCCACCAGACATTCCTAGTTCATAGCAGGACATTTTATAACCAATTCTGGGAAACTTGATTCAATTAAAATAATTTTTCTGTAAGATTGTTGGCATAGTGGCCTTCAACAGGCCTAAGTTAGCAGGCCTTCCTGTTTAGAAAATAGTCATTCCTCCCAAAATTGTGGTGTGCTATAGAATCATTCAAGGCTGATCTCTTGCTTCCTGACTTTCCTTGCTCATCTTCAAATGAACCACAGGGTCTGAAAAACTCACTTAGGAAGACTGATCCTTACCACATCCACTCATCCACGCCCCTTCTCCTCCTTGTAAAAGGCAAAGTTTCCAAATAAAGCTTTCCTTGGAAAACCCAAGTCATGTGGATCTGTTCCTCCAGCTCACAGAAAATTTACAGCTAGCATAATCTGTTTGAAGAAAGTTCACTATTTTGCTAATAAAATTAGATTGTTTTTAATAATCAGACATACCCACCTTACCCCCCCCAAAAAATCCTTTAATTTTCATGCTCCCTGAATGAGCCATACTAAAGGCACATAACTTGCTAGGATTGGAAGATGTTAACAACGAGAGAATAATGGTACAGTATGTTGTGAAACAACACTGTTAAAAATGACATTCAGTGTCTGTGTGCTGGGAATGGCTACGTGTGAGAGTCTGATGATCATCCCCAGTTGCCTACATTTCCCAGTGAGCTGCTGTGCTCTCACCCCTGAGCCTTAGCCATCACTCACTTCACCTGACATTGCAGTTATTATTTATTATTCTCCAAATGTCAACAGTAGAAAACCACAGGTGCATCTTCCTTCTCTCAGTTCATCTCCCACGCCACTTCTTAGGGAAATAATGGGCATTTCAGGGTACTGTTAAGCATGCTACTGTTAGAAGTCACATTAGTGTTTTCTATATGGCATGGCCAAGTTGACTGGATTGAGAGTCATAGTGGAAATCCAGCTGTAGGTGGGTATGTGAACGTGTTTCTGGAGAGGTTGAAACTGAGGAAGAAAGGTAACACAGAAGTTGTTACACTGTCACAAGCTGAGGACCTGGGCAGAATAAGGAGAAAGGAGCAAGCTGGCTCAACACCAGCATCCATCTCCCTCTGCCTCCAGATCGAGGATCGTATCACCAGCTGCTTCCTGCTCCCACTGCCCATGCCCTCCTCCATGATGGACTCTCCCCTCCAATTGTGAACCAAAATAAGCCCTTCCTTCCCTAAGTCACTTTGGCCAAGTATTTGTCACAGTGCACAGAAAAATTAACTAATGCAATATGCTTCCGAGTACTCTAATTTCTTAGAGGGAAGTTGAAGGTGATTTTCATAATCCCTGCAAACTTCAATTTGCCCTTCACTATAATAGAGTTAAAATTAGAAGCAGTCTTGTTAGAATTAATTGGGGAGATTGTTAGTTATTACTGTAGCAGTTATTGGCTTTGTGGCATAAGTGAATCTGAGTCACTCTTTTTTATTACGTTTATTTATTACACACACACACACACACACACACACACACACACACATGCTACTGTATATGTGTGGAAATAAGAGGACAGTTGGAGGAAGTAGATTCTCTCCTTCCACCATGTGAGTTCTAAGGATCAAACTCGGGCCATCAGGTTTGGTGGCAAATGCCTTTACCCGCTACACCATCTCGCTGGCCTGTGAATTACTCTTTAGTCACAGTGCAGTGCTGTGGTATTGGTACTGACTTGTGAAATCTATGCCACAGGCAGGAGTCCAGACCTCCCCACTCACACTATTGGTATCTTGCAGCATGTTTGGTCCTCCATAAGGCCTTCTCTCTTCCAGGTCACAGGCAAAGAAAATACTGATGACTCCATGGTTAATAATAACCCAAGATGTGAACCCTTCCATTGACATGCTACTGGAGAAAGAGGCCCATCATCTGGCCCACCCCATTCCATGGCAGGACTAGTAAATGCAACCTGATGGCAAATGGGAGAGGAAGGGCATAGACGATGGAGAGCACTTTCATAGCCCTTTGTTGTGCTTATCATTAGAAGAGAGACCCACATTTTCTTTAATTAGCACAAGGCCTCAACATCCCTTAGGTTCAAATTCAAAACACTCAAGCCTAGATAGCAAGGGTCCCTGAACTGCCTGGAAACTCACAATGAGTAGTTCCTGCAATTTTTCCCCAGAAAGCCATCTTTGAAAAATATCTTGTTTGAGGGCCAGCAAGATGGCACAGCTGGTATAGGGGCTTGCTGTCACATCTGGTGACCTGAGTTCCAGGCCCAGGACCCACGTGGTGGAAGGAGAGAACTAATTTCCAAGATTTGTCCTCTGACTTCCACATGTGCACCATGGTATACATGATTATGCCTGTGTGCACACATACATGTTCACTCACAGACTAAATAAATGTAGGAAAAAATTAGCTATTTTTATTGCTCACACCAAAAACAAAAACAAAAACAAAAACAAACCACATAATGCTGTTAGCAGAGAGTACCTAAGGCATGTTTGGCCTCAGTCTCAATTACCACCTAAATATTGAAATTGGTAATAAAAATGAAGCAGACCCCAAATATCTGTCGCTAAATATTTCCATTCTTCATTTAATCAAAATTACATGCGGGGCTAGGGTGTTGTCTGAGTAGTTAAGCACATGTGATGCTCTTGCAAAGGACCCAAGTTTGATTCCCAGCACCCACATGGTGTAACTCCAGTTCCACCCACCTGTAACTCCAGTTCCAGAGGGGTGTTCACCATTTTCTAACTATGTAGGCATGTACTCAGACATACATACATACATACATACATACATACATACATATATACATACAGATAAAACACTACTACACACAAAACAAAATCTAAAGCCTTTTGTAATCCAAGAACCACACAGTCTACATTCTTAAAAGATACATTTAACATTTCATTTATTTATTTTTATGTGTATAAGCATTTGCCAGCTTTTTACTGCACATGTGTGTTCAGAAACCAAAAGAGGGTGCTGAATCCCCTGGAGCTGGAGTTACAGATGTTGTAAACTGCCTTGTGAGTACTGGGAACTGAACCTAGGTCATCTGTGAGAGTAGTAAGCACTCATAACCACTGAGCCATCACTCCAACCCCAACTGACACATTTCTGAAGAAAGAAATTGAATTTAATCATCTTATATTCTCTTAAACTGTATTACTTCTGACAGAATATAAAGGCAAAAGTCAGTGTGTGTTTCTGAGCCAAGCATCAAAAATATGAAATGCTTTTGGCCACTGCACTTAATATCAAAGAGTAGGCTTATTAGTATAATGTCATCTTTCATTTTGCAACATCACATTCCTAGCAGGAACTATTTCAATGTGAGCTGACATGGAAAATAAACTGCTTGAAATAAGTTTTGAAATGAAGTGAAAAATGACAGACAGAGAGGTTCGCTGTAGAATGAATGGTTACCTGTATTCTGCTCTGGAGTCAGTACGCCACTGGTCCAGGAATATCGTGGGGCACCCATTTGACTGTTTAACCAAACTTTATTGCAGCTCTCCTGTGACATACCCTATGTTATGTCCCACCTCTTTGTAGGAAATTATCCTTGACACAAGTTCAATATTTCAGAAAGCCTCTGGTTTATATTTACATACACAGAGGCATGCATGTATGGATTTAAATATTGAGAACAATATTATAATTGATACTACTTAAATCTAAGTAGCTTATTTACTCTTCAGTTTTATACTTTTCATTGAGAATCTTAAAACATGCTATATGACTTCCACAGCAGTTGTATTATGTCTCCCTTTTCTTATTAGGCTATTTTCTTAGTATTGGTGAGTGTGGTATATGCCCGTGTGTGCATTATGTGCGTCATCTGTGCTTCTGTGTGTGGGTAGTTGTAGAAGGCAGAGACTGAGATCAAGTGTTTAATCCTATCCTCCCCCACCACACACACAAATACACACTTTAGCTTTTGTTTTTAAATTTTTCTTCCACCTTAATTTTAAAGACAGAGTCTTGTTCGGCCTAAAACTCACCCTTCTGCTAGACTGTCTGGCCACCAGTGAGTCTCCAGGACCTTCCGTGTCCTCATCCACACCTCTCCTGAACTCTGGGGTTTGCAGATATGTTTTTCTTTGCTCCGTGTGACTTGTATGTGGGTGCTGGAAATGAAAAGTCAGGTCCTCATGCCTGTAAAGCAAGCTGTTTACCATGGAGTCATGAGCCTAGCCCCTCCCTCTCTTTTTCAGACAGATTCTCATGTACCCTAACGACCTCAAACTTGCTGTGTAGCCCAGGCTGTCTTTGAACTCCTGACTCTCCTCATCTCACCTTCCAAGTATGTACCCCACGAATGCTTCGATTTTCTCTTTCAAGAACAAATTGACACTCTATTATGTCAATTCCTTCCTTCAATTACTAGTTATAATGTTTCCATGTTTAATAGAAACATGGAAAATAACTTCCTGAATTTAATTGATTATAACAATGGAGTCATGGTTTTTGCTTGTTTGTTTGTTTTGTTTCTTGGTGTCTGTTTACATGTGTATATTTAAGTTCCCTCCTAATAATAATTGCCCATTTTGACATTTCTTGAATATTATTAAAAGAATATGACAGTGATTCAGACTTGCATTTGAAATCAGTCATGGCGTTCTGAGTAGCTTCAGCTGTCAACTTGACACAGCCTAGAGTGGTGGTTCTGAACCTGTGGGTCACAACCCCTTTTGGTGGGCAAATGACCCTTTCATGGGTATCGCCATCGAAAAATATCAGATGCTTACATTGTAATTCATATCAGTAGCAAAATTACAGTTATGAAGTAGCAACGAAAATAATGTTATGGTTGAGGGTCAGCACGACATAGGGAACTGTGTTAAAGGGTGCAGCATTAGGAAGACTTGGAATCACTGGCCTCTAGTCACCTGAGAAGGGAGTCTCAGTCAAAGGATTACCTGGGTCAGATTGGTCTGTGGACATGTCTGTGGGGGATTGTCTTGGTTGCAAATTGATGTGAGGTGGCTCAGCCCACGTGGACAGAATTGATCCCAGGCAGGTATTTCTAGACTGTATAAGGAAGCTAATTCATATATCAACTGGGGTTGGGCAGTCTACAGTCACTTGTCCTCTGCATTTTAACCAGTGTGGCTTTCTGTATTGGTCTCGGCTGCAAAGGGAAGCTTACTCGATGAGGCTGAAAGCTGCACTTACCTGTGGTGTGAGGACAAGTCTTTAGAATTCGGTTAGAAATGATGCTGGTTTAGGACGATGACAGTAATTGGCTTTGCTGTAGGTCCATGACCTCACCAGCCGTGTGCAGTTAGCTAGGTTTATAGTACCAGGCATGATTTCCCTCCTGTTGATCAGGCCTTACATCCTGTGAGGCAGCTGTCGGTGACACCTTGGTGTAAGTGCCAGCTTTGCATGATTAGGAACATCTTGCCATGCTGATTGTTGTGGTTCACAGGCTGGACAACTGGACAGGACTGCTTGTCTCCATGGCAGCTGCATAGCACCTTCAAATACTATGAAGGCTGGTCCTCAGGGAGGAGGCATGGAGGCTGGTCTTCAGGGAGGAGGCATGGAGGCTGGTCCTCAGGGAGGAGACATGGAGGCTGGTCCTCAGGGAGGAGGCATGGAGGCTGGTCTTCAGGGAGAAAGCATGGAGGCTGGTCCTCAGGGAGGAGGCATGGGACTGGTCCTCATGGAGGAGGCATGGGGCTGGTCCTCATGGAGGAGGCATGGAAGCTGATCCTCAGGGAGGAGGCATGAGGCTGGTCCTCATGGAGGAGGCATGGGGCTGGTCCTCATGGAGGAGGCATGGGGCTGGTCCTCAGGGAGGAGACATGGAGGCTGGTCCTTAGGGAGGAGGCTTCCACATCACTTCTATCTGTATTCCTCCAAGTCCTGTGTCCAGAATAATTCAGTGTCTTCAGCAATGGGGTCTTTCCTTTAAGTTTGAGAAACAACCAAGGACAGCAATGATAGTCTATACTATTTTGGATCTCTCTTGGTTCCTCTTGATCAGCGTCTCTAAGATGTTTTTATTGGGTGGTCTGTGGCTCTGGGGGGAGTATTATCACTCCAAGTCACGTAATTGAATTTAAACTTTCTCTGTCTTGCTCTGTCTCTGTCTCTCTGTCTCTGTCTGTCTCCATCTCTCTCTCTCTCTCTCTCTCTCTCTCTCTCTCTCTCTCTCTCTCTCACACACACACACACACACACACACACACACATCCATGCATGCATATTCACATATATATTACTTAATTATAATTTTATTTTCATTTTGGGTTTCAGTCATCTGCTTGCAAAGGATATTTAATTCAAATTTGGCAATTTGTAAACACACAATATTAGCATTTCCTTCTATCCTGGGATATTTTTGCCACTATCTAAGTTTTAACCTACAAGGTGGTGTCATAAGACACAGAAACCTGGAAATGATTTCATTTTTCTCTCATTTGTCTAAACTCTTGGTTGGGTTATAAAAATTCCTGATTTCTTTCCTGTCAACTACCCTACATTTGTTTTGAGTTCTTGAATTGCCAATGGTGAACTCTCTACAATATAGCCCTAAGCCTCCTGATGACTTCAGCCAACATTTCAGGGTTTCTTCTCTAACTAGAACTGGTCTCCAAAGCCATTGGAAAGGAACATGGTTGCCGAGATGCCTTGTGATTGACATTATTGCAGAAGCCTTGTGAGACACCATCATCTTTTTTTGTATTAGAGTTTCCTACATGACCCCTCTCTGCAAACTTCTGTGGGGCAGTGTCAAGGGAAGCTCTGAATGACAAGAACCTTCCAGAAGTCATGGAGGCTGAACACTGAACTTCTAACTCACTCTCAGGCTTTCACTCCAGAACCACAGAAAGGAAGGACATTTTGTGTCAAAAAGTTTTTGGCTTTGTGTCTTTCTGGTTGATTCTGTCAGTATTAGGTTTGGTGCAGAGTGTATTCATTGATTTTGACATTAGAAATCTGAAGCTTGCCTGGGCATCTCAGCTCTGGAGAAGCTGAGGCAGAAGAATCACTAATTTGAGGGTAGCCTGAGTGTGTAAGAAGACCATCCTTCTTCTTGGGGTGCGGGGGTTCAAGATAGGGTTTCTCTGTGTAGTTTTGGTGCCTGTCCTGGATCTCACTCTACAGACCATACTGGCCTCGAACTCAGAGATCCACCTGGCTCTGCCTCCCGAGCACTGGGATTAAAGGTGTGCACCATGACCACCTGGTGGAAGACCATCTTTCAAAAGAAAAAGAAGAAAATAATGGAGTAAGGGAGTGAGGGAGGAAGGGAAGGGAAAGAAAGAGAGAGGAAGGGAAGGCAGAGAAGAAGGAAGGAAAAAAGGAAAGAAGAGAAAGGGGAAAGGAGAGAGAGTAGGAAGGAAGGAGGGAGGGAGAGAAGGAGAGAGGCAGAGAGGGAGAAGTATGTTTGGACCTTTGTCCTCAATGTTGAACTCAGTCCCTCAACTCGTTGGAAGCATTTTTGTCCACCAGTGTCCACTGCCTGGGTCACCCCTCCCAGGTCCAGTGGGTACTTTTCATCTCTAAGCCACACCGGGTGACAGCCCGGTACACACGGATCCTGTACCTCTTTTGCACTGTCCCACTGTGCTGTGACTGTCGCTTCCTTCTTTGCACTGGCTTGAGCACACGTCCTTCTCCCGGGCACTCTGCCATCTGCCTCTTCCTGGCCTTCCCATTCACGTGTCACCACAAACATCTGAGAGTCTTATTCCACCTTCCGTGCATGGACTGCATCATCCTAAATGGACTCTTTCTGACTGTTTCCCAGTTTAATCCCTCTTGCCTTGATTAAGTAGTCTCAAACATTCTTCAATGACGTCTGAGGGTTTGGAGTTTAAGAGTAAATTGCTTCTGGGAAAAACAAATCAAACTTGCATTGCAGGCCCAAAGAATGTGCATTAAAACATATTATGCTGCACTTTCTTGGTAAAATAAATTGAGAGTCATGGTTATGTTTCTTCCAGCAATGTCAGATTCTGAGACATTTCGATTAGTTTCAACTCTAGATTCAGTTTCTCTCCAAACTCTACTCTGTATTTGATGTGTCTACATTTTTCAGTGTATCCAATGACAATTTATGCCATAAATTATTGCTTTGGGGGCCAACAATCCAGGAAAGGAATATTCTGGAGGGAATGCATTGGGAGGAAATGGATTTGATTTATGTTTTCCTTTAATGATTTGCAGGGTGACATTTGGCTAGTGGTGCAAGGTTCACAGCTCTTCACCTTCCATGTCTACCTTATGGTGGCATTGCTGCTGTGTTACAATTAAGACACCTTTTCTAGAGGAAAGGCGTAGTGTTGGTAGTAGGGAATACTGTTGAGTTCTCCAGTATTTCATAGTTGTCTAACATGCCCTATTTGAAGGTAATAAAGGTGGGCTTAGCAAATTATTTGTCACTATGTTTAGGAAAATATACAATGCACTTTTTCATATATCCATCTCTCTGTGTATTATCTATCTGCATATCATCTGTCTGTCTGTATATCATCTGTACATCCATCTGTCTGTGTATTATCTATCTGCATATCATCTGTCTGTCTATATATTATTATTTTATCAGTCTGTCTGGATATATCATTTGTCTGTCTGTCTGAATACCATCTATATATCTGTCTGTCTATATATCACCTGTGTATCTCTCTGTCTCCTCTCCTTCCATGTTTTTCTCATCTGTTGTTACCACTTGAATAACTTGCTTCTTTGTTCACCTTCTCTAACTGCACCTCCCTCTTGCCCCACAGAATTGAAAACCCCATATAAGCCTCTTTCCACTGTTTGTGGCCATGATGTCAGGCAGAAACGGTGACCTTCTGGAGATAATCCTGTGGCATCTGAAGATATTACATTGTACAATGAAGGGGTTTTAAATTGCACATGAGATTAAGGTTTCTGACCTCCTGACTTTAACAGAAGGAGTTAGACCTGGGTTACCTGAGTCTGGCCACTGCAAACACAGAGGTTCTGAGAAGTGTTGGGGAGGGGTAGGAAGGGGGAGCAAAATGGGGTGCTGCAAGATGGTTTTGACTGACTGGTGCTGCCTTTGAAAATGAGACAGAGCCATGAGCCAAGGGATGTTGACATCAGTGGTGGGAAGTTTCATGGAGAGCTTGGGGTGCTACCTTAGAAAGCCATGTCAGCCATTTACACCAAAGAGTGTGCAGTGCTCAGCAGGCTGGTGCAAGTCACCAAGTGTGCGATGGTTGTTACTCACCAGACACTTATATCACAGACCTGTGCTCAGCAGGCTGGTGCAAGTCACCAAGTGTGTGGTGGTTGTTACTCACCAGGTACTTATATCACAGACCTGTGCAGTGCTCAGCAGACTGGTGCAAGTACAAGTGTGAGATGGTTGTTACTCACCAGACACTTATATCACAGACCTGTGCTCACCAGGCTGGTGCAAGTCACCAAGTGTGTGGTGGTTGTTACTCACCAGACACTTCCATCACAGACCTGTGCAGTGCTCAGCAGGCTGGTGCAAGTCACCAAGTGTCTGACAGCCATTACTCCTATAGAAAGCTAAGACAGCAGCTAACAAAAACATGATTAATGTGAAAAAACGCTGCCAGTTGCACATAGAATGGAAGATAATTCATACCAGACAGAATGAACAGAGAAGTCAGCAGGGGAGAAACTTGTCGTGATATGGTTTCATCTTCCAAAGGTTCATCACCAATAAATTTATACAAAGGGTACATTGGTTACACAAAGATGGATTGGGGAGTGGGCATTTCATGGTGAATATTGCCTGGAAGAGATTCATGGCCATTTAACCTCTAACATTTTCAGCATTGTTTTATCTAGTGTCATTGGAAATTGAAGTATCCTTAGCAATTATAAACCAAAACTCATTATAATAACCATCAACTCACTGAGATTGAGACCATCGGGACACAGCACCAACAAGCCTGTTTTGAGGTCTCAGTGACCCAATCAATTCATACGAAATGGAAAACATTTAGCTTTCAGAATCACACAAGCAAGTCATCTCTGTAATGACAAATATAAGAGGAAGAACATGCTGAGGGAGATAAGAAACTTCTGATATTTACTGTACGTAGAGGACACAGCAATTTCTATCCCCTCCGCTATTTAATCCTCAGACTTCTTTGTAGTGGATATGATTATTAATCCCATCTATAAGCTCATGATAGTACTTAATCTCTGGAGAGTTTCAGAATGATGGGTGGTAGTGCTAGAACGAAAATCAGTTCTCTGTGATGATGGAAGGCAAGCTCTTACCCAGCTAATATCTCTTATGTCCAACAAATAGAAAGAGAATAATGGATACAGCTTGCCTTCATTTTAAAAACAGCTTAAAGATTGCAGTGCAATGAAAAATATCTTCATTTACTCTCTTTCAATTGACTAAAATATTAATAAGAGATGTTTAGTTCATATATCTCTGTATTATGTTTTAAGATATATATGGAAATTTAAAAAACCAGCTCATTCAGCTCAGTGTGAAAGACAAAAGAGAGGAAATGGCCTGTTTCCCAGGCTTCCACACCGTGGTGCTCAGGGTGATTTTCAGAATGGCTGACTCTACGTGCCGACATTAGGTTAGACATGGAATTCTACAAGCCCATTGCATATTTTCCAACTTTATCAAAAAAATTCCTATCTCAAGAAAAACTTGTTTAAATGGGTATGATTATTAGTTGTGATTGTCAACTTGACACAATGTAGCATCACCTGAAAGGGAGTATCAATGGGGGATTATCTTGATTCCTTTGGTTTTGGGGCCTATGTCGGGGGGGGGGGGGGCGCATTACCTTGATTAAATTCATTGAGGAGGGAAGACCTGATTACTATGGGAACAGCATTCCTTATACAGGGGATTCTGTGACTGGAGAAAACAGGCTGAGTGCAAGCATGCATGCCTTGATGTGTTCCTCTCTGCCCTTGACTCTATATGCAATGTGAGCAGCAGTCTTGCCTCCTGCTGTGTGATTTCCCCACAGTGATGGACTGTAGCCTGGAACTGTAAGCTCAACAAACCTTTAACCCCTCAGGTGGCTTTTGTCAGAATCTTATCACAGCAATGAAAGAAACTGAGGGAGTGGGCAAATGAAAGGAAGCTTAGCAAAAATGTTTTACTTTGTAGATGAAAAGTAGCATCTGGGGACATGAAATCATGGCACATGTGGCCCAGGTTTCCCATATATCAGATCATGGCTCTGAGCCCTAGAAGTTCCATACAGCTGAGATGCCTGGCTCTCTTCATGCCCCTGGCACTGCTCTTACTTAGGTCATCCTTTAAGAACACGTTAGAGGACCATAAAGCCAGGCATCAAGTGCAGCTGTTTTCCCTGTAAGATCAGCCTTTGCCTTTAGGAGTTATCGAGTGTTACATGAGGAACTGCTAGAAGTCCAAATGACATCTTGGATGGAAGCTGTCAGTCTCGGCTCTCAGTTCCAGTCTGGGACCTTCCTTGTCTAACTCTGCAGGTGCCCGCAGCTCACATTGATGCCCTTCAAGCAAGAACTGGTTTTAGCAACAAAGAATTACCTGCTCAGAATATCCAGGGATAATTTTCTTCCCTTGGGTACCACCAACAGCCAGCAGCCCACCCTACGTGACACAGAAGGCCAGCCCTACTGCTACAAGGAGGGAGAACTGAAGATGCCATTCTTCCTTCCTCCCTCCACATGGGACCAAATCCAAACTTGGACCTGAGCTATCGTCCCTGCTCAGCTGATTCTCATTCAGTCCTCTTCTTTTTCTTCCAGGTTCCGTGTAAGGACCCTCCCTTCTGATGCTCTTAGGAGACACTTCTAAATCAGTGTCAGTTTTCTATAACTTTCCCATGGGAACTTCCACATAAAAATGTTTAGAAGTACCTAGGTTTTTTTTCCTACTCTTTGGATGATTATGTAGTTGCCTTATTACTTTATATTTCTTTCTAGACATAACATAACCCAAAGCAACACATGTCTTTGAAGAAATAATTGAAGTCAAGTAGCCTGTTAGATGCCACTGTAGACATCTCAGCAGCATTTCAGAGATTCAAACCTTTTGTTAGATATCTTAAGGTTACCCAGGAACAGCTGTTTCTCTGGTTTACTGATTCCTGGTCCAATCCTCTGTCCCCAGCTCACCCACTAACTCTCTATCTCTCTATATGTTGGTAGAGATATAGTGTGGCGCTTTGCACAGAGCAGTTGGTGTTAAACTGTTCTCAGGTTCTTGGAACACAGAGTAGGAACCCTCAAAGTCCTACCTTCTCAGCCCCGGGCCTCATAAGAAACTGAAAAAGTACAAAATTGAAATTTCTTGTAGCAACCTGTCATTTTGCCCTATAGAAGTACATTAAACAGAGCAAAAGAAAATATGCAGTCTTCTCTTGAAATAGTGGATGTGTGAATAAGCAAGACATTGTTGGCTAGTTGGATAAATGAATGAATGAATCAGCAAGGGATTGAACAGACCTGCACAGTGTCGCTGCCCGTCTGTTGCGTCATACGGAGGCATTATTATGATACAGCACATTACTGTAGTAAAAGGGCACTACTACCACATCTGTCAGACAAGCGTCAGCTGGAATTTGTCTCTCATGTACTTATCTTCTTTCTTACATCGACAAAACATATGACTTGTCAGGGGAATCCATTGGGGCCATCAAGGACAGTGTTATAGCGGGCTCATTTTCTACTGAGGATGCTAATTAACTTCCATGAAGTGGCTCATTGCCAGTTACTTCAGAGTCAGTAGGTGTCATGGTGTTTAGATATAGGAGCAAATTTGAGAAATAACTCTTGCAACTTCTCCTGAATAGACACCAGAGCCACACATTCTATTTAGCAAGTGGTAAAAACATCTAGTGCTGTATACTTGTAACCATGATGCTAAAGCATCAGTACCTTGGGTTTTAAAGCCTATCTGAAGTGCATGCTTAGCTTATCTAGGGGATCAGTGATTGAAATATCATTATTTTCCCAACAAAGTCAATTAATGACTAAACTATGTAAAAGTGAATGAGTGGAAGACATTGCTATAAACACTGGGAATCTTCTACTTTAAACTTCATAACAGTGAAGGTTTGTTTCATTCTTTTTTGGAAATGTTACATGAAGAGGAGTGTTGATCATAGATTTTTTTTTTCATGCCCCCATCAATACACTAAGAAGACAAGGAAAATCTACCACTGTTTTTTTGTTTTGTTCTGAGATAGGGTTTTCTGTTTCCCAGGTTGTCCTCGGATTTGTTGTCTATCTAAGGATAACCTTGAACTTCTGATATTGTTGCTCCACTTCCCAAATGATGGGATTACAGGCATATGCTCTAACCCCATTCATTTTGTTCTTAAATTCTTGGTCCATTTTCCTGTAAGATCGCATCACGTTTTACTCTACAATCATTGAATTAATAATATTAAGAGGTGAGGGGATATGTGTTAGCCCCAAGTTATTTAGAAATAGTAATACTCTAAAATGACTATTAAAAGTAATTAAAATGTGTATACAAAATTTTAGAACAGAAAAGAAAACAGTTTCAATTAAAATACAGATTATATTATTAACACTTCTTTATAAACATACTTTCTGTAGTGAGTCTTGGAGAAATAACCAAATATGATTAAAAAAACAGGAATTCCTCTAGTTTAATTTAATATGGGTTGTACTTCAGAGGTGTGGTGTGGAGATAAACCGTTTTACATAGTAAAGACAGAAGAATGAATTGGACCAGTTGGCTAAGGAGAGGGCTCAGAGAATAGAGGATTTTATGTGCTAGTGTGGAGGAGCTGAGTTCAGATCCTCAGAATTCACATAAAGCCAGATTCAGTAGAACATCCTGTATTCTGGGAGCTCCCACAGGAAGACAGGATGAGGGGCCAGAGGAATCCCTGGAAGGGCTCTAGCCAGCTACTTTGGCATATGCAGAAGCAGACAGCAAGTGACTGTGTCTCAAACAAGGTCAAGATCGTTGGTTGTCCTCTGACCTCCACATTCATGCCTTGGCATGTGTGCCCCGCCCCCATACACACTTTTTGTTTTTCTAATGACAAGGGGAAGTGTGTAGCATTCTTAGTTACAAAGTCATGGCAACTAGCTTAAGCAAAGTTAAGAATCCTTATTCAGGCATCTGGGGGAGAAAGGGCTTCACCTCTGTGTGCTGTCATTTTACACCTTGTACTTAGAATAGACAAACTTAGACTCTATTGGCCTTGCTAACTGGCAATATTAAACATGCTATCTCACCTTGACCTTCGTGTCTGTTTCAAGTCTTACTTTCTCCCGTTGTAAACCTAGACTGTTATATTTCTGACAATGGGAAAGGATAAGAAGGGACAGCCAGTCAAACAGTGACTAAAGGACCAGTGTCACCTTTGTCTCGGAATATATTCTCCAGGAATAACAGGCATGACTTTTATTAGGAAAGAATGAGCTGAGTCAGGGACTAGAACAACTAAGCATGTCTGGTGGGAAACCAATCAAATTTCAAAAGCAAAAATGTCCAAATGATCGTGTAAAAAGGGTCTGTGCAAAACTGATCACATTGTCTTTGATGTAAAAGGTCAGATATTGTAATCATCAGTCATCAATAGGTAGATCTATAAAAGCAAACACAGTGTTCCTGTGTCTAGACAGGCTTTCTTTCGTCTTGGGTGGTTTCTGAGCTAGAATGCTTTAGAATTTGTTGTTTAGGATGATAATTATGAACTGGTTTCTAGTTGCTCCTCATATAGCTGTCTCTCTGTCAGTAGACACATCTCAGTATCCACCAGGGATCCGTTTTCTGATGCTGAAATTGGTGTGAAATTATTATAATAAAGCAAAGATGGAGTTGGGCTATCTCTCCTCTGAACATCTCCATGTTTCCACTTAGAATGTTCATTTATACTTATTTTGAGACTGATCTGTGCATGCAATCACTTTGTTTCCCTGAAATTCACTTTTTTCTCTACTCAGTAGAAAATCATAAGCACTGGGTATTTGTGGTTTTTAAAAAGGGATAAATGATAGAACCCAATGAGTTAGTAAGCAGGCACATGGCTCTTTTCTAAGCTGTTCTGTCATAACAAGAGTTACAAGAGAAAAGGATGAGTTATTTGAGTGTCTAGGAATCGGGGCTTAAAATTAGAATGGATTTCCAGCAACTCAGGAATTGTGTGTGTTTATGAGAAGGTAAATGCCTGACCACAGATGACCTTTTTTGCTATGTGATCATGGGGTCTATAGCCTAGCTCCCTGATTTCAATTATTAGAGAACTTTTTCCTATGGTCCCAGGTGTCTGAAAGCTCCTATACTTCCCACAGAAGATTGCTGTGAGTGAATGCACAGTGATTTGAACTGCCATCCGACACATTCGGCAGGTACAACTTATACTGAAGGCATGAGAAAACTAAAGGCGTCAAATGCGGTGGGTCTTTCAGGACCACATGCTTGCCATGGTGGCAAATCCCCATCAACATCTTCCTTCTGACAGTAATCTCTCTCTCTCTCTGTCTCTCTCTTATTTAATTAAATATCCTGAATTTACAGGAGGCTCAGATCTTCAGCCTTCCTCTGTGTTTAATGTACCTTCCCCCTTTTGCTTTTCTCACTAAGCATGCTGTTACCCAGAATGCATTTTTCAGATCACATGATTGCTTTGTTGGCATCTGGGTCAGAGCAGGACACTCAGTTCAAACTTTCTCAAGTCTGTTCTCTGCTAGTGTAACCTGGGTAATTTTCTTAGAGCCCGAACCACGGGGCACATATTAGTTACATATCACACAGCACCCTACCCACAGTGGAACATATTGATTGCCTATAAAAAGTAATAAAAGGATCCAGATACAGCCTGCTCCTAGATAACCTACAGAACTAATAAAAGGATGTTGTGTTCCTAGGAAAGGGCCCAAAACCTGTTGAAGAAGAATAGTGAAGATGTATTGTGTCTTTGTTAAGTCTTTTAGGAACTCAGCATCAGCAAAAGGAATCCTTCTGTTCCTTGTCCTTTATCCTTGACATGATATGAGCTTTTGCTTCAGTAAAAAAGCATATTCTCTCCTCTCTCTCTCTCTCTCTCTCTCTCTCTCTCTCTCTCTCTCTCTCTCCCTCCCTCCCTCCCTCCCTCCCTCCCTCCCCTCCCCACTTCCCTCTCTTGATGGGGGGAACATAGTATAGAATATGCCACCCTAAACCTATTAGCTGTTTTCTTATCAAAATGACTTTTCAGCCACACAAATGTCCACTGGCCTTTTTGTCCAAGAAGCCTGGACTCACCATTCTGTTCTGGATGCTTGTCTAACTAAGGAAACACCTTCTAGCTGAATGTCTTTGACAGGAAGCGTGTGTGTGTGTGTGTGTGTGTGTGTGTGTGTGTGTGTGTGTGCGCGCGCGCATGTGCATGTGTGTCTATGTAAGTGGATGTGGATGTGGGCACACCACAGGACATTTGTGGAGGTCAGAGGACTTTCTGCCTTGTTTGGGATAGGGCCTTTTCTCCACAGCATGTGTTAAGCTAGCTGGTTTGTGAGCTTGTAGCACTCTGCCTCCCATTTCCTGTAGGAGGGCTGGTATGGCAGAGCCTTGCACTTCAGTGTCTGGCTTTTACATGGGTTCTGGGATCCAAACTTAGATCAGGCTTAATTGGAAAGTACTTTATCTACTGAGCCATCTCCTTAGCCACTGGAACCATTTTAAGTACTGTTTTTATTTAGTTTCATTATAAACAGGACAATTGACAATATCTGGTCAGACTCATGTCTATGGTACTTAGCTGAAGTACCCACTTATTCTGAAACTACTACAGAATAATGGAGAACATAGAAAACAGTGCATCAAACACATTTTCTGTTTTTTTTTCCAATTCCTAGATGATAGAAGGGACACACATATCTTTCTTTCAAGTAGACTGCCAACTGTATGCCCAATGTGACCTAGTTCCTTTAATAAGAAACATAAATTTTAAGAGGTAGAGAGATGATGGGTAAGGTACTTGGTGCTAAACCTGAGTTTGAATCTGCAGCACTCATATTGACATACACACAAAAAGTAAGGCATGATAGATGGTGGTGGCATGTATCTATCATCTCCCATACTGGGGAAGTGGGAGACAGGAGGTCCCTGGAGCTCACTGGCCAGCCAGCCTGGCCCAACTGTTGAACTCTAGATTTAGCAAGAGAGAGAGCAGCTGATTAAGACCCAGATGTGAACCTCTAGCCGCCATATACACAAACACATTCATACATATTGGACACACACACTTACACACCACAAAGAAATACTTACTTTCAAAAAACCTTAAGAGTATTCTAAGAGTCAACATTCCTGACTTGCACATTTCTCTAGACAGTCATTAGAAAGAACTGTGGTGGATTACACTCTAGCAAAGGTGACCGATGTTGGATGGGACAAAGTGAAGTCTAGGAAAGGGAAATCAATCTGTTAGGAAGGAGAAAGGACTTCCCCATGTGCTTTCAATGGCCTTAGCAAAATGGAGTCACAATGTTTGCATTGTCTGCAGTCAATGTCCATGCTTCCTTGTTTGTTTCTCTGTCTACTCTGAACACAGGCTGCTTTCTTGGCCCCACCCACTTAACAGGAAGGAGGGCCCGGAAAGAGTGTGCTCTAGGCCTCCAGCCCACCCCTACCCAGCAAGTGTGTCAATCTGCAGTTACATCTTTGGGCTCTGATTGCTCATTTCTCTTTACATAATTTCTGAAAATCCTGTAGTAACAACTATGTATATCTCCTGTGGAATTCTCTCTCTTCCATCACAGGTCCCTAGAATAACCAATACAATTTCTCTGTTTTCAGTATTTGGGGGCATGGTATGAGAGAGCCAACGCAAAGTGGGGGCAAAGCCAGTGAGGCAGTTCTGTAGCTGGAGAGTTTTCTCTCTGGGTCATGCCAAGCCCCAGCAGTCCGACAGCCCACTTATAAAATAAACACACAGACACTTATATTATTTAAACTGCTTGGCCTAATGGCTCAGGCTTCTAGCTATCTAGTTCTTACATCTTAAATTAATCCATTTCTATAAATCTATACCTTGCCATGTGGCTCGTGGCTTACTGGCATCTTCACATGCTGCTTGTCGTGGCGGAGGCTGGCAGTGTCTCCCTCTGCCTTCCTGTTCTCTCAATTCTCCTCTCTGTTAGTCCCACCTATACTTCCTGCCTGGCTACTAGCTAATCAGTGTTTTATTTATTGACCAATCAGAGCAACACATTTGACATACAGACCATCCCACAGCACAGTTCTGAAATTTATTTTATTCAAGGATTTAGCATGTTCCCATTAAAAACATTTTAATTCATTCTTATTTTAATTCATTCTTATTTTTTGTGTATGAGCCTACATGTGTACCTGTGTACCATGTGAATGTAGTGTTCATATAGTACAGAAAATGACATAAGATCTCCTAGAACTGGAGTTATAGGTGGTTGTGAGTTGCTGAGTGAGTGCTAGGAATTAACCCTGTGTCTTCACCAAGAACACACGTGTTCTTAACCACTGAGCAATCTCTCCAGCCTACAAAGAGATATTTTTTAAAAGATTTATTATTTTATCTCAATTATGTGTGAAAGAAAAGGCATCTGCTCAGGACCCCCAAGACCAAGTACTCAGCATAAAGGAGATTTATTTGCCCCAGAGGGACAGAGGGCAGGGAATAAGAGACAAAGACAGATGGGAGATAGAGGATGAGAACAAGGGAAGGGGCAGGGGTATTTGTCCCAGAGGGAGGACAAAGGACTGTCTCTGGATAGAGAGGGGACAGATGTAGCCCATAGGAAAATGGAGGTTTATAAAGGTACAAGGGGAAACCCCATGTTAGGATGACATGTTTAATTTTAATTGGTCTTGTTAATTAGGTGAGCCAAAGGGGGCTTTTGATTGCTGAACTTCAGTACTTTGATAGCTGGATCTTGGTAGTCAGCCTTAGGAGGAAGAAGTGCCCGAATAACAAAATAGACCTTTGTGACAAGCTTTAGGACTGTAATCTAAAGGTTTCTATCAAGGCAGAGGGAATGGGGGAAGGGCAAGGCCTGCCAGAGCCATGCCCACAATGCTCTAGCCCTCCAGAGTCCCTTCAATGTGTGTCTGTGTGTGAACATGTGCATGAGAGTGCAGATGTCCCTGGAAGTCCTAGGCATTGGATCACCCAGAGCTACGTTACAGGCAGTTGTGAGCTGAATGACACAGGTGTGAGGAACTCAATTTAGGTCTTCTGCAAAAGTAGCAAATCCTCTTAACCACCGAACTGCCTCTCCAGCTACTTAAATTTTTTTAAAGATCTGTTTTATTTTTTAATTATGCATATGGGGAAATAATATGTGAGTACAAGTGTCTTCACAGGCCAGAAGAGAGAAAGGAATTCTCCAAAGCTGGAGTTAGAGGGAAGTGTAAGCTGGCTGATGTAGGTGCTAGCAACTAAAATCATATCCTCTATAAGAGCAGTATGCCTGTTAACCATAGCCATCTTTCCAACCTCCCTGTTTAAAACAAAACAAAAACCAGTTATATTCAGTTTAGATTTCATGTTGATGAGCCCTTATAGTTTGAAAGGCAGTTGTGTTTAAATCAATTAAGATAGATTTCATAAAAATTCACATTGCACCTGGTTGTGTGTGACGTCTTTAGGAAGATGTGAACAAAGGCCTATTCACCCTAGATAGTGTACCAATGACAGACCAAAGAAATACTTACATACAGGTCTGGCTTAGTAGGCTACTGAGTTTATTGGAGTTGTTTACAATAATATGAGTGTGGAGTTACTTGTAGGAGCAGGAGTAACCCAAAGGCAATAGTAATCCTGAAGACCCTCCCACCTCTCCTCATGCCTGCCCACTAATGAAAGCTGCTTCCCTGGAGCTGGCTAAGCAACTTGAAGGCAGCTCTGCTGATTGGCAACTCTCCTCTCTTCTGGTTGTTACTGTGCATGTAACTTTGGGGAATGGCCTTGTGAATTTTGTAACTTTTAGAATCCCAGGCCTTGTAAATTTCATCTACTTCCCACACCTTTTAACTTTTATCTAACTTCCCAGGCCTTTTAAGTTTCATGGATTTCATGGGCCTTGTACGTTTCATCTACTTCTTGGGCCTTGCATGTTTTGTTTACTTAACCTTGAGTCTTAGGAGGTTCCCTTTTTCCTCCATGTAAGAATGTTTCACAGTTCTAATTTCAGTATCAGACAGTAAGAGTACATGCAAGTGTGGGCATGTTTTTCAAGGACCTCAGCACAAGGCATCTATGAGGATGAAAACAAGAAGGATTCAGTAAGAATTATCTATTTATACTACCCACATCCCTCACTCTCATGCTTAGATTCCCAGGACCATTCCAAAGAGCTAGCAGAATGTATATGGAACTTCCTGCCTCTCTAGATTTCTTTATGATTTGGGTCGAGGGAATTAATTTAAAAAAGAATAAAGAAAACAAAGCTGTATATGATGCATTCCTGTAATCTCAGTGCTCAGGATGTTGAGGCAGAATTGCCATGAGTTTGATGCCAACTTGTTCTACATCGTGAGTTCCAAGCCAGGCAGGACTAGAGAGCAAGACTCTGTCTCAGAGGGAAAAAAAATGAAAAACAAAAGTTTATTTTGTAGTTGTTTGTAAAGGGCTCATTGTTTTACTTTGGATTATACAGTATTCTGTGAATAGGCTGTTCTGTGTCTTCTGGCTCCATTTCTATATGCTTATCAGCTAATTTTACAGTGTAGATATTCTTCATAGGTAAGGCATTTTTTGAGAATGTTTCTCTGGGCAACTTGAAAATGGTTTGTTGTTCTGTATTAAGAAATTTGGGTTAAGCAATTTGATTCAATTTAGTGGTGTCTATGAATTAAAGGAAGGGGTGAAGTCAAGAACAGAGTACTTTAGACCTGGCATCACACTATGCACATACAGAACACAGCACACACAACACACACACACACACACACACACACACACACACACACACACACACACACCATTCATAAGGCTCTGAAAAAAAATATATAATTCCTTCCCCCCTCTCTGGATCCTCTGTGTGTGTGTGTGTGTGTGTGTGTGTGTGTGTGTATGTGCACATGTGTGAATATAAAATACAAACACAAGCCTCAAATGCCCTGGAGAGTTTCCCTTGATGAGAATTTCATAACTTTATCCAAAATTATGGCTGTGGTCTACAGCCACACTCCCCTGCACCTGCCCAACCTGGTCTAACTTTTGCCCTCTTTCATTTTTATTTCTGGTGAACAAACCACACAGTAAAGCTAGCTGTTTGACTCACAAATTGCAACTCAGACCCTTGGTCACACGTGTGTCCATTTACAGCAAAGTTCACGATGCTATTTGATCTTAAACATGCCATGGAAAATTGAAGTTGGGGCAACTCAAATATCACCTCTAAAGCAAGAATTACAGTGACCTTCAGATTCAGATTTTTTGTCCTTCCTTAGAGACGGGATACACAAAGGTTGCTAAGTTGATTCATGTTAAGTTAAAGCCATTTTGATACAGCAATGACCTTGTAGCAATAAATGTTTAAGTACCCAGTTCTTTGGGGATCTGAGAAAAATAACACTCCTGAAATAACACAGGTCTTCTGTGGGAGCTTGTGATTGCATGAGAATTTATAGATTTGAGACATGTCCCTATAAGAGGGACCCAAAGGTAGCCACAATATGCTTTTGACTTCAACTTTTACTGACAGGTGGAAGGTGCCTGCCAAAGATGAATGAAGAAAATGAAATACTATAATAGTCTTTAGAAACCCCCCTCCCCAGGGCTGAGTGGACATTAAGAAGATGCTCTCTAGTCTGTTTCTTTCTGCCTTGTCCATTGTTCCATGTGGTGGGACCTCACTGTCCCACAGTGCCCTTGGCTCTATAACAAAAGAAGTAACAATCATGGGTGAACTCATTCTGAGCTGTAAGCTTTCATCTCAAAAAACTTTACATGATTCACAATTGGAGATAGTATGGGTGTGTGTGTGTGTGTGTGTGTGTGTGTGTGTGTGTGTGTGTGTATGTGTGTGTGTGATATTTTGTTCATTGGGAATCTAAAACCATAGAAACGGAGTAATAGATAAATATATATTAAAAGTCTAGCTTATGATTACTAAAGTTATTCAATTTGTTCAAGATTTGCCAACAGTGACAGTAAAATAAAAATGTCAGATATTAATTGGCCAAATGTGACTAGCAGAAGCAGACATGCTTAGCAAATCTGCTGAAGTTATTTCCCTTCAGGATTCTGAGTGAGATCTCCCTTTACCAAAGCGGCTTGATTGATTTCTCCTCTTGTTTTTCAGTGGATTAAATTCTATAGAGCAATTAACATCGGCATTTTATGAGTCAAGAGAGAGACTCTTGCTCTGTGGCCCAGGCTTGTTTGAAACTCATGATTCTCCTGCCTCAGCCTCCCCAGTGCTAGGATTATAAACATGAACCACTAGGCCAGCTAATGCAAACACATTTTGTAAGCACTAATGATGGCTTTTTGCTAACATCTGTTAGTTAGCATAGGAAATAGTGTCATTATGACATTTTCATAGACAGATTCATACATCATTATAGTCTTCTCATAAGTGACACTCACTGTGCTTCTGTCCTGCTTAGTTTTTTGTCAACTTGACACAAGCTAGAGTCATTTGAGAAGAGGGAACCTCAACCAAGAAAGTGACCCCAGCAGATTGGCTATAAAACAAGAGCAGTACCAAGGACACTGAGATGAGCAAATGAGAGATGGCTCAGTGGCTGAGAATGTGCTGCTGCTGCAGAGGACTCAGGTGTGGTTCCCACCACCCATGCTGACCGCTCACAACTGCCTGTAATTTCGGCTTCAGATGATTCAATGCCCTCTTCTGGTCTCCTCAGGCATCTCCACCCATATGCCACACATAGGGAGGAATGGGTACAGACAGGGACAAACAGGCTCATACACACATACATCGTGACCATGGTGCTTAATATCACATGAGCATTTTTGTGAAGAATGATGGACAGTGGTCGTATCTCACCACCGGCTGTATGTAGTTCTTCATTTTCTTTTAAATAATTTATTATTATGCTTGTCCTGCTACTTGAGATGTCCCGCGTTGTAAAACTCACCACTGCAGTCCTCTAAAATATCATTTTGGAAGCATCCGTTTGTCACTGTAGGTTTCTGTCTTCTGAGTACTTAGATATTGAATTATTCTACTTTCTAAGCTTAGAGACAGTGTTTTGATAGAAATGTATCCATTGTCAATGAAAAGGACTTTGTGATAAGAATGTTTTTAGTTTAGAATGGGTTTTTGTGTTGCATTGATTTTGGCCCACCTGAGTAACATTAAAAATAAAGATAGTAAAATGAAAACCTTAAGATAAGTATTATTGAAAGTAGTAGGCAGCATAGTTCATAGTGACTTGCCCACATTTTCAAGTGCTTGATTATATCTCATGCCATAAGCCACATATGAGAGACACTGATTTGTGTCTATACTACAAGGGGTTAAACAATGGATATTTTCTCAGTCTGACATAATCAATTCATTTTAGTTAAATTTAGCAATCTATTATTAATATATTAAATTTAGTCAATTAATCAAAAAGACTGATTACAAGTGCAGATCTCAATTAATGTCAGGTTTAGATTTCTTGTGACTAGAATGTATTTAATTTTTTTTATTAATTATGTGGATGGCAGTATATGCATGTGAGTATGGGTGCCCATGGAGGCTGGAAGAGGATGTCAGATCCCCTGGAGCTGAAGTTCCAGGAGGCTGGGACCCACCTGAGATGGGTGCTGTTAACGATGGAGCCATCTCTCCCTCTCTTTGGCACATGTGAAAGGTCATAAACTCTGTGGCTTTGAGTCAGCATCGATAGCTCTGGAATGCAGGCATAACAGAAGACAGGCATCTTGATGAGCTTATGACTTTTTAAATTATTTTTAAGTTGTTAGCTTTAATTAAAATATAGTTACATCATTTCCACCCTCTCTTTCTTCCTTCTTACTACTCCCATGTCCACCCCCTCTCTAAAATACATGGTCTCCTCTTCTTTAACCATTGTTGTTACATATACAAATGAACAAATGAACATGTAAATATGACCTGTTGAGTCTGTTCAGTGTTGCCCGCATGTATATGTTCCTAGGGTTGATCACTTGACATTGGATAACCAATCAGGGGCCTCATCTTTTGGGAAGACTAATCCTCCCTTTCTCAGAAAATTGTTAATTGCTTGAAGCTTTTTGTCTAGGTGTAGGGCCCATAGGATTTCCCATCTACAATCAATTGTTGTTAGAATTGTTCAGGCCTTCTTTGGGCAGCCATGTTGATGAGATTTCACAGTGCAGCTTCCCTGTGGTAGCTAGAAAACACAACCTCGCAGCAGATGTCCCGATCCTCTCTGGCTCTTACAGTGTTTCTGCGCTTTTTCTGCAATGTTCCCTGAGCACTGGGTGTGGTGTTGGTGTGTCAATTGGGGCTGGGCATCCATGTTCAGTTGTTCTCTGTGTTTTAACTTCTTGTGGTTTTCTGTAATGGCATCCTGCTCAAAAAGAAGCTTCTATGAGGGTGTGATCCACACTTACCTGCAAACTTCAGACTTCCTGTACCTTACTCTCTCCAGTAGACAGGTCCTCCTGAAAAGGTGCAGAAGCAACAGAGATAGCTCAGATCTGGAGCTGGAGCTGGGTTTGTGAATGTGCAGAGTGCTGCGGGCAGTGGGGGATGAGAAGGCTGTGTTTTTCAAATCAGAGAGGGTGGAGAATGAGGAGGAAGAGGACATGGACTGTGTGTGAGTTTGCCACCATGTATGTGTGGAAGTCAGAGAAGAACATTGGATCCAGAGGTTCCTGTACTCATGAGCATGTAATTACTCACAGTCATTAATGCAACCATGTGGAATAAAAATAAAATAAATCTTTTTTTAAAGATATAATTGGAATAACCTTGAAAGTGTTTATTAAATGTAAGCTAAACTATGGTCAAAGTGAACTCATTTTACTCAATGAATAATTCAACTACGTGAGAAAATGCACAGAAGAGACACACTAGAAGAATAGCTTACCCAAGTTACCAACTTCTTTGAGCATTGCAAACTTGAAATAATTATGCTTTGAAAAAAATAAGAATTCTTGGATTATGGTTTTATATATAAATGCTAAACACAACATAGAATATTACAAAGAGCATTTTTAAAAGTCTTGATGTTACCATGTGATCTTTACTGTAAATCTCTCAAAAGTTTTACATGACAGTAAAATTTTTCTATAATAATTCTATCTGTGGCATTATGCTTATTGCTCAATGTTTTTTAAAACTCCCACAGGGATTCTTGTTCTACCTCATAGAGTCTGTGTTTTCTGTTCTTGTTTTGTGTGTGTGTGTGTGTGTGTGTGTGTGTGTGTGTGTGAGAGAGAGAGAGAGAGAGAGAGAGAGAGAGAGAGAGAGAGAGAGTTTGCATGCACATTTGTGTGCATTTATGTAAAGCTGATTCAGATACACATTTGTAGTAAGTATCCACCATGTAGAAGATCAAATTTGACATGATTCAGTGGCTCAGCAGATCTTTGCCTAATGAATGAATAGCAATTGCTATCCTGCCCTCCTCAGTCCTGTTTACTAGAAATTCCCTAAATAATACCTTCCCATATGGAAATCTATTCAGAGCACTGTGTGCATTTTTAAAAGCTCATCAGGAAATGATGGTTTCTATAATTGGAAGAATCTATCAAAATAGATGAATTGCAAAATTATAAACATCCCTGAAATTGGCCTGAGGCAAAATTCGCCCTACTTTCCTAAACGTCTCCATTTTTCTTGTTAAGG
This sequence comes from Peromyscus maniculatus bairdii, assembly GCF_049852395.1. Lineage (NCBI taxonomy): Eukaryota > Metazoa > Chordata > Mammalia > Rodentia > Cricetidae > Peromyscus > Peromyscus maniculatus. Next base: position 114,172,598 of record NC_134858.1, on the reverse strand, counting down.
GGACGAAACACAACCTGCACCTCCTGTCTATGTTCCTCTGAGCTCCAGAGGAGACCTCGGCAATGGCTCGTCACCATCATCCAAACACTTAACGTCTTCTTCCGTAGCTTTGCCAGTGATGGCAAACCATGGAGCATAACATGTCTTCCCGGCAGAGGCTGTGCTCTGACCCTCTGTCCCACTTTTTCTTTCCACCCATTTTTTGCAGCATTTTGAACTCCCCCTCCCCACAGGAAAGAATGTTCCTTAGTTAAAGCCTCCTCCAGCTCATTATTTTCTAGTTACTATTTTCTGCATGTCATCCTATTGTTATCATTAGTTGCTTCCTAGTCCAAGTGTCATTATGTGTGGGGGAAAGTTAGGGGAATTTCTTGAGGCCTATCTATAGTCATATTTAGCCAAGGCTGGCCTCAAACTCACTATGTAGCAGAGGTGGCCCAAATCTCCCAATTCTCTTACCTCTACCTCCCATGTTCTGGAATGACAGCCATAAGTTATTAAACCTGACTACCAACTCTTAATTCATTTTTCCCCTTTTGTTTTGGGAAAAAAAAAGGTGGGGGTGCTTTTAAAGCTTGTCATTGAAATTGAGCTCAGATCATGATTTGTTTCCCAATGTTTACTCTGGGCATGCAGACATGCAAGTCATGGCATTTGAAGGAACAGCCAGTGTCATTAATTTGGAGACTTATCTACTCCGTACCAGCATTTAGCTGATAAGGTGATATTGTCTTAGTTTTTTTTTTCCTGTTCCTGTGATGAAATACTCTGACAAAAGCAACTCAAGAGAAGAGAATTTATTCTAGCTCACAGGTTAGTACAGTTGCTATGGCAGGGGGTGGTCAGGGTGGCAGGAATTTGAAGCGGCCAGTCATGACATCCTCAGCCGAAAACGAACGTGTGTGCTTCTTCTCAGACCACTCTCCCACTTCCTTAGTCCACTTGCCCTGCTTAGGGAATGGTCCTGCCCAAGGTTAAGATGAGTCATCCTACATCAATTAAAGCAGTTAAGATAATCCCTACCAGGCGTGCTTGAAAGCCCATCTCCAGATGATTCTAGACTTAATTAAGTTGATGATTTGACACTAACCATCACAAATGTCTTGATAGATATTTGCTAAATTAACAGGTAACTATAATTACTCTATGTAAGGGAATTCTGGTTACACAACATCTACCATCCCACTGCTCATCAGGGTTCAGTTTGATGATCAAGCTGGCCAGGTGGATGTTCCCATCCTCCTGGGCCATGGCATGAGTGTTGTTCCAGAAGCTACACATTAGATTGAAGATGACGCCTTTTCTGTGTAGAGGAGGAACTTCATTGGGTTAAGTGCTTTGGAGTAGTCATTCTTCCCACTACGACCCCCAAACAAGTGCTCCATGCCCATTCGTCCAGAAGGCTGGAGTGGTGAGAAGGAGTTGCAAGCCTAGGAATGCTGATAAACAGTTCTAGAGGCTGACAAGGCAAGGAAACAATGGGTCCTACGGCCGCCAGGAGGAGCACAGCCCCACTGGTAATGAACTTTAGAACTCACTAGAACAGTAATCCTGGGAAAGCACGAATTTATTTTATTTTAAGCCATTGTCCTGACAACAATAGGAAACTAATAGAACCTTATCATTCCCCTTTATTCATATGGTCTGTGCCATTGGATGTTGCCTCTGGAAGCAAGAATCTATAGTGATGACTGACATCTCATGACACATTAGTGTTCAGCTCCTTTGCTGTGACAGATTGGGTTCTAGGGATAGTAGAATCAGTGTATTGTGACTTCCCTGTCATAGTCACATGAGCATAGCTTCTTTCCAATGAAAATATGCTGCCTTTCTTCTTCAGAGCAGATCATCCTTGGATTTGGTTCTTTAATTTGGCCTCACCCCCTCACTGGAAAACAACAATAATTTAGAGCATCAGAACCAGGTAGAGAAGTAATACAGTATTCCACTGACTTTTATGTCTGTAATCTGGAAACAGTAAACTCTTAAAACCATATCTATAGATATATATCAAGCATGCATTGGTTTATTGCTACAGCCACTGAAGTGTATTTCATTGTTTATAATATGCAACCACAATCTGTTGTTGGAATATGCCAAAAAAAAAAAAAGTTCGCCCAAGTCATGGACATAACAGTTTTATTTTACAAATGGAAAAAGAATTATATCTGCTATCATTCATTTCTTACATCTCAGAGTATAAAGAAGCAAACATTAAAGACTGCATACAGTTAGCTGGCTCCCAGAAAATATAATATGTGTAAATTGTAAAATATGATTTGTGTGGCTGAAGGAATAAGGAGAACTGTTAACCACATGTTCCTGGATTCTGCCTTTTCATATTAATATGTTCGATTATAGCTTAGATTCTCTGTAATATTTTTGCCCATGTGGGGAACGATGCAGATAGATGTGGGACAAAGTCCATGGTTATGTAAACAACATTGTTTCACTTGTAAAATAACCTCTTTTACTGAAATGAGCTAAGAAGCATCTTTACATTTGGGGGGAGGGCTGCGTGTGTGCAAATAATTGGTTCCCACAGGAGGCTACAAAAAACATGTTTTCTGATAAAATGAAGAATAAGGATACAATTGCAAATTATAAGGCAGTTATGGCTCCGCAAGTCAATAAAATCCTCAAAATTAGTTATTAGAATCATGTATTTCAGTTTTGTTGGGGAGCTGAGTCCAGAAATGTTGCTATAACCAGAATGTTTCTTAGTTGTGTTTCTTGCTAATATAATAAGAATTTCAATTTTCTTCATGTCCTAGTGATTTCTAGGAGATTATTCCATTTAAAGCAACATAATTAATATCATGTTGAATAATTTAGAAATATTTTTCCCAAAATAAATGAGTCTCAATAGTGAGTCTCAGTACAGTCGTTAATGGACAATCTAGTATTTCCATCCATTTGTGAGTTACCTAAGTTATTCAGTCTCTCACACACTTTCCATATTTATCAAAATGTGCCACATTGAGTTATTTGGGGGAATTAAGCAAATTATAGTATGTGGATTGGTCTGAATAGGATATATAGTGTGGAGATCTGTGAGTCCTCATCTCTATGACTTCAAAGTTCTATTCTTTGAGTGTTTTACATAGTCATGTATCAGGGGCTCCCACTGTACAGAGGTATTCTGATTTCAGGGCTCTGCTGGACATGTGAGCTCAGAGCAGTATACACACCTGTAGACTTCGGGGACTTGATGGCCAGGTGAAGGGGGCAGAATTGAATGACATCTGTCACTTTTGTTACTTCGTAGGCCAGGAAAGCATGGAAGGAAATAGGAGGAAAGGGAACATTGGGGGACTTTCTCACACATCTAAGATGCTAGCAAGATGCCTGGCCCATAGTCAGAGTAGCCCGGTGACTGTCAGCTTGTGTCACATTATGATTTTAGTGCAGGTTTATAGTTGAGAGGCTACTACAGCTAGCTAGATGGCTCTGTGATTAATGCACCTGCTGCTCAAGCTTGCGGACCAGCATTCTAATTCCCAGAATCCATGTAAATCCCTGGAAGGCATGACAACCTACCTGTGATCTCAGTGCTCTGGGTTCTGGTGAGAGGACCTGCCTCCTTTAATACCATGGACTGTGATGAAGAAGGACTCTGGACATCAACTCTGGGCTTCCATCCATGTACACATGTGCATGCACACATGGGAACCCACAGACACACAAGCATGTGAACACATACCCCACACATACATAAAAAGAGAAACTGTTGCTGATTTTGTGACTTTGGGAAAGCTTTAAAAATCCTCCGAATCTGTTCTAACCTCCTCTGGTGCTGATGAGTAGATGAAGAAAAGAGGTGGGTACCATGTATGACCCTCTGTAAATGGCTGGTCGTTATGTTCTGACATACTTTATTCATTTTGCCTATCAGTTAAAAGCAATCAAATGCCAATATTTATAATGACATAGTGGAAAAATGTCTTGATTTATGGTCATATGTGTAGTGATTTATTTTATACTGATGTGTTAATTTGTAACCAATATGCTCAACTATAAATCATTCATTCAAAAATCTCTGTTAAGTGTCTACCTCTGGAGGCTGGCAAATGGCAGTAGACAAAATAATGAGCTATTTGCTCTCTTAGAATTTGAATTCCAGGGCAAAGAAGCAGGGAAGACACAAAAATATATAAATGAAATATTATGCTAATTTCAGAGACTAATTTCAGTGAATGTATTAAAATAGGGAAAAGCTGGTTTGGTCACTGTTCTGTTGCTGTGAATAGACACCATGACCATGGCAACTCTTATAAAGGAAAACATTTAGTTGGAGTTTGCTTAGTTTCAAAGGTTTACTTCATTATCATCATGGTGGGTAGCATGGTGCCAGAGTAGTAGCTGAGAACTACATCCTAATCTGCAGGCAGAGACAGAAAGAGACTGGGCCTAGTGGCATGGGCTTTGAGGTTTTAAAAGTAGTACTAGTATACTAGTAACACACTTTCTCCCACAAAGCCACACTTCCTAATCCTTCTCAAATAGTGCCACTCCCTGGTGACTTAAGCATTCAAATATATGAGCCTATGGGGACCATTCTTCTTCAAACCACCACAGGCTGGCTGAGAGGTGTGCATGTCCAGGAATGTTCTCTGAGTAAAGGCAGCTTTTCAGCTGAGTTAGCAGAAAGAGAGGAATTCTGGTGGAATGCCTTCCTGGCAGGAGCAGTTTCAAGTACAAAAGCCCTGAAGGAAGAATGGCCTTCTCTAACTCAGAACTAGTTAGAGCCCAGTGAGCAAGAGGACACAGCATTGATGGAAACAAAGCTGTGCCTGTGAAATGTAAGAAACACATTTCCTTCCGGGTTTGGCATAAAACTGTTGGAAGTTTTTCAAAGGGAGAGAGCTTTCACTTTTTGGAAAGATCACTCTAACCATCAAGTGTGCCATTCACTTTTTAATCATGTAGTTTTGTTTTTGTTTTTTTCTGCGATCAGGCTGACCTCAAACTTCTGTGTAGCCAAGGGTGACCTTAAACTTCTGCCTCTCCCTTCTAAGTGCTTGGAATGACAGATGGCTGCCACAAAGCTCTGCAATAAATTAGTAATAAAGATCACTACAAAATTCTGGGAGGCTAAGGTAGGTAGTGCTGTTGGATGGAGACAGTTGGGATCAGGCTTATGTGAATGTCTGTTTGTTATTAAAACAGACAATGAGGTGAATAAATGACATTTCTTTTAAGTGCTATGCAATGAGGAAATTATAATTTAGTTTAGAAGTTCATAAATGTCCAGCAACAAAACCCCGGATAGGATTTACAAAGATGGGCTGATAAATGCAAAGCAAATAAATTTTACTTGAGAGTTAAAACCAGATTTTTTTTATTGAAGATTCACCCAAAGCCAAAATAAACTTATTTGAGAAATAGGAGTAGATCTCCTAATGATGTGCTTGGCAGGCCTCCTTGGCTTATAAAATACAGTTGGGGTGCAGTTGGGGCTAGAGAGATGGCTCTGAGGTTAGCAGCCCTTGATACTCTTGCACTGGACTCAAGTTCAGTCCCCAGCACCCATGCAGGGGGACTTAGAAGCCCCTGTAAGTCCAGCTCTAGAGGATCCATTACCCTCTGGTGGCTTCTGTGGCCATTCCACACATGTGACATACACAGGGGCACATAGATGTAAGTAAAATGAGAAGCATGCTATATATGCATTTTATCTTATACTAATGAAGTCTAATAGTAGATTGGAATTTTGAATTGGTTGCCTAGTTGATTGTAGTCTACATATGCAGGAAGAAACTGAAGACTCAAGAAACAGTGTTGTGTGACACAGAGTCACAGCCTAAGTACATTTGTCTCTTCAAGGAAGCTGGTGCATGACACAGCCTTGGAAAAACTGGTTTGGGGACATATATAGATAAAGCCCTTAAAATTATGAGTTAAACCTGCCTTTTATATTTTGTATCTCCTGCAGTAAATGCATTAAGTGGGAGGTCCTACCTTCTCTGGCCTAAGCTCTGGTGCTGTACAGAATGTATACTGTGTGACTAAATAACCAAACGCTTGCTTTGTTTTATAAGTATTGCAAGAAGGTTTTAGCTCCCACATTCTGGAAACTTTCTTTGTGCTTAGAAGTTATGACTTTGTAAGTCGGGGTCAGAGCTCCAAACCCAGCGTACAGCACCATTGCCTTTGGCAGCTAAAGGCCTGTTATTATGGGCAAAGATTAAAATTACTCTGGACCAGAATCTATAATTTTCTATATTAAGTCTTGGGTCAGTGCCATCGTGCTAATAAATGAGGCATCTATAACTCATCTAAATTTCTTTTTCTCAAAAAGTGCTCCGGGGAACAAATGCATGGTGGCCTCTGAAGGAAAGAATGTTCACTGTTTTAAATAGAACTGAATCTGCACAATGGGGTGTGATCTCTGGGAGCACGTGGCTCCGTTCTTGAGGAGTGTCAGGCACCCTGTCTGGTAGTTTGGGTCACCTTTGTTCTAGGTGCCGCCCTAGGTCCTGAAAGAAGGAACCTGTGGCTGCATTGTTTTTAGTTGCAGATGACCACTGAAGGAGAGTAGGAATGACAGGTTCGTGGAGTCTGTCTGTCACGTGGAGATGGGCTGTGTGAAGTTACACTAGTGGTGCACATGCCCAATCCTTCAGAGATATGTGGAGATCCTAGCTGGCGTCTATCCTGAGTCTTTCTTCTTCACTCTGTGCTCTGTGAACTAAGCCAAGTAGCATGTTGTGATGGTTCTGTTTCCTCCTGTAATTCATATTTAACGGTAATCTAGACTTGGGTAGCACATCTAGCAATCTAGCCCTTGCCCTGCATACTCATGGCTCCAGGTTCGAACCCAAGTACTGCTAAAACAAAACAACAACAAGCGCAGCAATGTAAGGCTTCCCCTCTTTCTTGCTCTTGAAGTTTATGTATGTGATGATAACACTCCTTTGACTCTGCTCAGAAATAATTGTAATCTCTCAGCAACCGTTGAGCTGGCAAAGTCTTAACAAGAGAGTGAGAGAGGTAAATGATAACCTAGGGATTTTATTTTTACATCTTCATATGTTCAGATTGTTGCTCCAAAGTATTACAGTCAATAGGGATAGCTGTTGAGTCAATATGATAGTTACATTGTCAGCTTGACAGAATCTAGAATCATTTGGGGGAGATGGGACTCTGGCATGCCTGTGGGGGATTATTTAGGTCATGTGAAAGATGAACTGATATGGGAAGACCATCTTAATTTTAATTTTTAATTTGAGTGGGACAGTTTCTTGATTGGGGTTCTGAACTATATGAAAAAGAGAATAGGAAGTGAGTGCTGGTATTCACTACAGTTCTCTCTCTCTCTCTCTCTCTCTCTCTCTCTCTCTCTCTCTCTCTCTCTCTCTGCTTTTTAATTGTGTGTCTGTGTGCATGTGTGTAGCCTGGCGCTTGTGTTGAGGTCAGAGAAAACCATTCAGGGGTTGGATCTCTGTCTCTCATGTGCGTCCTTGGGAATCACACTCAGGTCCAGGCTTGGCTGAGGTGCTATTGCCCACTGAGCTGACTCACTGGCCCTCTCTCTGCTTCTTCACTATGGACGTCACATGACCAGTTCCTTTGGCTGTGGATGTCATGTGATCAGCTCCTTAGGGTTCATGTAGCTGAGCTGTGCCTTCCCTGCCATGATGGACTGGAACCCAGAACCAAGAGCCCAAATAAACCAACTCTAACCAATTTCCTCCCTTCCTTCCCCCATTTCTTTCTCCCCTTCCTCCCCCTTTCCTTCCTTCCCTCCTTCCTTCCTCCCCTCTGTTGTTCTTATCAGTCTATATTGCCACAGCAACAGGCAAAGAAAGCCTGTCAGACAGTCGCTCGCACTAGGCACACTCACTGAAAGAGGTGATGGCAATACAGGGATTCTTTCTACCATTTGTCCTGTCTGTGAGTCTCTTAAAATGATGAAATTATCTTTAAACTACCAAACACTTGAAAACCAGCAGACTGTGATAATGGTACTGGTTTGTTTTTAAATACTTTTTTCTAAGTACAGTTTATTATCAGATGGACTAAAGCAAGAATTTATATTAAACAACCCATAACCAGAACTCTCATTTAATTACAGTGTACATCTCCCATTATTAATCCCCCATTAATCCCCACTATGAGGTGTGGCAAGAGTAAGTTCTCTGGAGATGTTAGATCTAGTTCTCTGTTGACTTACCTAGAGGATATCCTACTGGACACCTTCAGGCTCCTCCTGGACCCATGTACCACACCAACATCATTTTATGCTACCAAGACTTAGCTACAGACCTCAGAGAATTCCAGGCCTTTCTGTTATTACTTCAAAGTTACCTTTATTAAATGCATAATTTTTATTTCATTGATTCCAACCATGTCTATTTCTGTTTGCTACTTGCTTGGTTATAACCGTGTCTGTTACTTGCTACTTTAACGAGCCAGCTCTATAAGAGTATGACCAGCTAGAGTGCCTAATGTGACACAGCAACTTCTCAGTCGAGTTAATGGCTCCTATGATTTATCCGAGTGCTGTGACCACTTGTTCACATGAGTCCATAGAATGACCGCCATGAAGTGACTTATTGTGGCTTTAGAACCAATTTCGTTGGTTGTTATTGTTTTTGTTGTTGTTGTTTTGTATGCTTTCGGCTCTTGTAAATCAAACTTAAAAGTGTATGGGAACAAAGTGGAACCTAAGCAGAGAAAAATGGGACTGGGAGAGTCCATACTTCTAGAATGTTCTATTTTATGTCTTGAGTACTAAAATGAACTGTTCAGGTATAATTATAAATATTTTTTTATTTGAACAGAGCCATCATAAAAGGTATCTATACATATTTATACAACCTCTTATACTTTGATTTCCTTTGTCTCATACAGATATGGAATGTAAGAATAAATCCCAAATACATTCTTTCATTTATTTTTTTTTCATATAAGCTTATGAGAGGATATATACACAGCTCTTAGAATTCTTCTCTTCTTTCTCCAAAAGAATGAGGGTACATACATGTCATGCTTACATGCAGATCAGTTAGGAGCTGGAGAGATGGTTTAGAGATCAAGAGCATTTCTGTTTTCCCAGAAGACCTAAGCACTAATGTCCTGAGGCATTACAACTTCCTGTGACTCTAGTCTTAAGGGACCCAGTGCCCTCTTTTGGCCTCTGAGGGTACTGCACACATGTGACACAGAGATACATAAACACACATACTTTATTTCATCCTATCTTCAAAGCCACTCCATTCTTTCCCTGAGATCTTTGGCCAGATGGCTGCACCAAACTGGGTCTGAAAACAGTATCCTATTCCTTGTCACTCACTGAACTTTATGTGACTGGGATTTAGTCCCCTTCTAGTGTATCTGACAATTATATTTGTGTATATATCTAAGTGTCTGCTAGTTGTCTTTCCATGGCAGCTGTGTTCATCACTCTAGTTCCTCAGAATATAGAATAGTGTCTGGCACACAGCAAATGCTCTGTAAATATTCCCTGAATGGATAATGCTGGGAAAACTTAGCAAGGCTGTGATAAGTGTAGAAGAGGGTAAGAGGGAACAGAGGATAGTTTTGAGTGAACTGTGAGATATTAAGGGCTTAGAACTAGCTGGGTGGGTAGCTTAGTGGCTAAAGCTCTTGCAATGCAAATGTGAGGACTGGAATTTGGATCCCTAAACCCACATAGATTCAGGGTAGTTGTGGCAGACTGTCTGTGATACCAGCCCTGAAAGGTGAAGACTGGGGATCCCAGAGCAAGCTGATTGAGACTAGCCATGTCAATGAGATCTGAGTTTGATTGAGAGACCCTTCCTCAAAGAATAAAATAGAAGAGTGATGGAGGATGATCCCCAACATCAACCCGGAGCCTATACACACACACACACACACACACACACACACACACACACACACACACACACACGAAAAATAAATAAAAGCCTAAGACTAAATCCAGTTTCTGGCTTTATTCAGTCAACTCATCTAGACTCAGACATTCAGTATCTCATTTCATAATACATTCAAAATCAAAGCCAGGTTGTTTTAATGAAGAAATTAGTTCTTAAAGGGACATGTCCTAGTGTCATGCACATACACATAGGCAGCACCATTTCAAACCTGTTGCTTTGTTTTTTTGTTTTTTTTTTTTAGATCTTATAATACACATGAGGTACTAAACTGAAATTGTCACCCTTACCATGTCTGCCTATCCCCAGCAAGAGTGAATTCTCATGTGTCTGTTCATATTTGGTTTTGAACAAATGGCAGCAGGTTCTGCTTTCTGGCCAACGGAATGCAGCTTTATCAGAACCAACTGCTCATGTGGAGAGCTGAGCCAGATTAGTGATGCTCCATCTGAGCTACTTTTAGGGAAACTCTCCACCCCTCTGAGCCTACCTGGGCATAGCCAGGTTTCTCAGTGTGGTGTTTCCAGCATTCAGCTCAGCAGCCATGGAGGACTGTTTTGTTTTGTGCTCAGAGAAGGACGGTGAAGGCCTTTGCCTTCATTGTTTCCCGTCCTCCTTGGGAGCATCTGAAAGGAAGACAGCCAAGAAGGCCCTACACTCCTTTGCCCTTATCTTTGGCCAGTATGATTAAGGGTGTATCTGGACGGGAAGGACATAGAGAGAGTCTTAGAACCCCAATGTATGTCAGCCCTGATAAGAGGGACATAGTCTATCTGGGAAGGAAGATCTCCTTCATGGTGTTGTAACTAGAAACTTTGAACTCCCATTCATGTCCACTCAGGCTCATATCCATTTTCAATTGATAGTACTGCTCTTTCTGAACTTTCAAAATGTTATTCTTTAACAGTTTTATAGATATATAGAATGTGTTTGATCATATTCATTCACCATGACCCTCTCATCTTTCCCCTAATCTGGTCACTATCCTTCTTCCTCAAAATAAGTCCTGTACCTATTTTTATGATTAAAAAAATCCACTTATTCTTTGACAATTTCATGCATGTATAAAACATATATTTGATGACATCCTCTCTATTATTTCCTTCTGACTCTTGTTGGACCCTTTCTTTGCAAGAGCCCCCTTTCTAAATTTAACATAATTTCGTAAGTGGTTCACTGAGTATAATTAGGATTGCTCACAGGAGCATGGTGTGGGGTTATTTACAGGGGCATGGGCAAATTACCAGTGGTTCTACCATTGACAAAAATTGTTCTGTCTCTCCGACAACCATTAACATCCAATAGCTTCTCAAAGGGGGCCAGGAGCTTAAGAGGGGGTCATAAAAACATCCCATTTAGAACACGCAATAATCACATCTTCTCAACACTGTGAGCAGTTATGAGTTTGTGCAGAGACCGTGGTCTACTGAAAACTACTCTTATGTTAGCAGTGGGACAAGAGGCAAGTCTCCAAGAAAATAGCCCAAGAAGTAACACTTTCTGTGTGCCTCAGTGGGGCCTGATATTTATGCTGTGTGCTTCCGTGTTTTAAAAACCATTCCGTACGGTAGTTTGAATGATATATGTCCCTCACAGGCTCATGTGTTTGAACACCTGGTCCCCAGTGGATAGCGCTGCTTGGGGAGGTTGTGGAACCTGCTGGAAGTGGTGAGGCTTCAAAGTTTATAGTCTCATGTCACTTCCTGTAAGCTCTCCCTTGTTTCTGGGTGTGGTTGGAGATGAGCTATCCTAGTTTTCTGCCCCAGATGCCCACTGCCATGCCTCCCTCACCATTATGAACTCTAGTCCCCCGGGACCATAAACCTGGATAAACTCTTCCTTCCCTAAGTTGCTCTTGGTCATGGTGTTTTACCATAGATGTAGGAAAGTAACTAATACATTTCCCTCCATGTCAAGCATAAGCCTATGACTGCCAATCTGTCATTTATTTAGCCTGTTTCTCACACACTATTGTGGGTTTGGGAGTTAAATGCTCCAATATAAACTCTGTGATCCAAGTTATATAAGCAAGTCTCAGAAATTTTCTGTGGCTGACATTAATTAAATACAAAACTGAATATTGAAAGAAGTACATTATTATCCAATGGATTATATTTTTATATTATATATTATCATATAATATTATATACTTATATATAAATATAGATATAATTATATGGTAATATATAAGTATTTAGGTATATTATAGTAGAATTTTATATAACATATAATTATGTAATATTAATATATTATATATTGTATTAAATACATTATAGCCAATGGACTTTTCTTTGGTTTTTGGGAATGACTAATTAAGCATGATCTCTCCCTGTAATGAGGGCACCATGTATTTCAAAATGACTAAGTGTGCTTGCCTGCTTCTCTTTGTATCTAGCCATCACATCAGATGTCTGAGAAAGACACTTTGTATTCAATGGGAATAACCACTTCAATTATACAAAAATGAACACATTTCCCAGTTGTAATGGCCAAGACAATGGCCAATGTGTATCCAGTGGAACTTGCAATACTCAGAACACATGCAAGAGGCTTACAGTGTAAAGCAGGGATCAGAAAGCCTTCTTGGCTGACTTATTGTTAAAGGCATTGTTAAGAATTGTAGGGCTCTTTATTTAGGGGTATTTTAAAAACCTGACAGATATGTCTGGTCATCAGTAGACTAAAGTGCAGTGTTGACCATCCAGCTGAGAGTGGTCTGCTGGCCTCCAGCCAGAGAGAAGCTCTCAGGGTGTTGCCCACACTGCAAACAAGTAGGCGAACTTGCTAAAGTCATTTCTCCCCCTCTCCCTCTCCTCCTCCTCTTTCCTCTTTCTCCCCTCTCCTTTCCTCTTCTCTCTTTCTTCTTCTCTCTTTCCCTCCTCCCTCATGTAAAAATTGATCAACAAAGAAATTCTGGCTTCAAGAGATTTTTAAAACTAAAATGGCATGCAGATATTTCAGCTGAGGTGCCTGGAGGATGTCATATTACAAGTATATATAGTGGGTGAATAGAGAAAGAAATTGGAAAGGACTTCTGGATTCTTTTGTTACCTAACATCCACTTTGCTATCAGAAAGAATATCCCCTGAGCACTCAGACTTTGTGCATTTTTCTTGCTGCTTGCTGTCTTGTAGATAACAGAATTGGATATAGGGGCCATGTTTTATATTAATTTTGAATAAATTTTGGGCAAGAGAGAAAGAACACATTGAATAACTGCATTAAAATTAATTAACGATGGGTACCCTGTGGGCACTGGAGCAGGTGGATGGGAGAGAGGCCAGGAGAGTCTGTACCTGCCACTAAATCGGAAACAGGAGAAGCCACTCCGGGTAGCAGGGGCTGTGAGAGTTTGTGGACTGATGTGACAGGTCCACATCCTTTCTGCTTGATTTTGTAAGTAAAGATGGAGACACACACGTTTAGCTAATAATGCTGTTACTTTTGTGTTAAGTAATTACTTTTGTGTTAAGTAATTTGGGTTTTAAACTTGTGAGAGATAAAAATAAAATCTGCATCACAGAAATCTCTGTACATGATTGGAATCCATGTGAGATCCTTTAAGGCTTGCTCCGAACAGACAAGTGTGCCAAGGATGATCAGTGGATTCCTGAACACTTACTTATATGACACTCCCTTACTCTAGTCTAGCCCTGAGCCTTTTTGTCCTGTTACTGTGACAACAACAAATGACCATTGTCTTTTAGAGACTTTTATATGCAATTGTACTTTGTGCTAAAGTCTTCCACAACAAGGTATGTATTTACTTATTTAAAATTATATATTTATCTACTTTATTTGGTGTGTATGAGTGTTTGCATGTATGTATGTGTGTACAGTGCCTACAGATGCCAGAAGGGGGCGCCATATCCCTTGAAACTGGAGTTACCATGGTTGATTTAGGTGCTTGTGACTGAACTAGGATCTTCTGGAACAGCAGCAAGTGCTTGGAACTTCAGAGCCATCTCTGCAACCCACTTACTGCTTCATGATACCTTAGCTATTTAGAGCATGGGTGATCCTTGATGTTTATTTGAAAAACTCAGTTTCAAAGACCAGGGTTAAATGTGTGTTTATTGATCTCCAAAGTGATTTAAGTTACATGAACCCACTCTTGAAGTCCTCACAATTTCAGTACCTTGATTTTTGAGTTAGAAGTTCATCCCCCCAAGTTCTTGCCCCTCTCAATCATTCATCTGCTGAAGGAGACATTCTCACTTCAGCTGACACTTCTTACCTCCTTCACAGATAGCTAGTGCGGATGTAGGATTCACTTGTAAATGAGAACCATATTTCTGCTCGTCGTGGTTTCCACGCTGTATGAAAGTGTTCCAGCTTTACTACTAAAAGTACATGCCTAGCAAAAAGAAGGGGGCACTGGGTCCTTCTTGGCCTGAGATGGCATTCAGTTTGGAGATGCATACATGTTTACTTCCTTCATGAAAGGAGAGCCATCAATGGATCCTACATCATGTTCTCTATTACACTTAAGTCCCTTTCCTCTTTCCCCCCAATACATTTACTTTTTCTAGAGCACTTAATGAGAGTTCCACATGAAATTCAAATTACCCGCAGGATGAAGGGTGAGAATTCTACACTTTATTTTTCTCTATTTATTGTATTTTAACCATGTGGGGGAGGATCATGCATATGACCTCCAGTGTGTGTGGGTGCATGTGCTCACAGTGGCCAGGAGAGGGTGTTAGAACACCTGGAGTTGGAGTTGAGCTTCTGACTAGGGTGGCTGTGAGCTGCCCACCATGGGGGCTGGGAACGGACCTCTAGGCCCCTGGAAGAACAATACATGCTCTTCAACCATGAACCACCTATCCAGCCCCTTCTCTTGACTTCTAAGCTTAGAATAATAAATTTTCTAAAAATGTTTCCAACTTTAAAATACAATTATTCTATTATTGCAGTAGTCAAAAACTATCTCTGTGTAAATTGTGGTTTAAGTTGGAGCTGTCGAGTTTTACATCTAGAAACATTGTATACACACCTGCAAAACAAAAAGTGCATCAAGTATAGGAAAAATAAGAGAGAGGGTGAGATAAACATTGTCTGATAAAGCATAGATAGACATTGTGGAGGCCTGCCTGTGTCTGCTTGTTAGTAGCTTTTTGTAGACCCTCCCTAGTGACTTATCAAGCTGAAGATATTGTTAAGTTCCAAAAATAAAAATAAATAATGTTCGCTTTAACTTTGTTAAGCCAAAAAGTCTTCAGTATCCACTTATTTAGTTCACTTGAAGCAGCAGCTCTTGTAACCATTAGCCCATCATATCTGTTTATATATTGATGTATTGTACTTAATATAAAGTTTAGAAGACTACAGATTCTCCAGTAAGCAAGCAGAGAGTAATTACTTCTTCATAATTACTGGGAAACTTTATTGCCATGCATTGCTGTAATTATATTTTGAATACTCCCCACTTGAGTGATAGACCATAATGTCTTCTCCCATCTCACAGTCTGAGACTTACAACAGCCTCTTGCTTCCACAAAGACCTATTTTTCATTTAGTCTCTATTTTAACTACTGTTAAAAGCAACTAAACAAAATTAATTGACACCATAATCCTGCAATAAGGAAATTGAAGGCAATACAATATTCCCATGCTCCAGAAATCAGCTCATTAGTCAGGAGTTTGCAGCTGTCACTGGTGATGTATCCTTCCCTCTGTAATGGACACTCAGAACAAGGCAGAGCTCAGATCTGACTCTGCACAAACCACTTGAGGATAGGGTTAAACATGGACATCATGGGAAGAGGCTATGAGTGAAAAAGAGACCATAGGAAATATTTGTATGGTCAAATCAAGGCGTTTTGTCCTGCATGTGCCGTATCCCTTCCAATTGCTAGAAAATCAAGCAGGCTTGCTGCACTCCATGAACTGTTCACCTCTGGAAAGTGATCAACTCCATCTGGATATCTAGAACTTGAGGATCATATCCTGTATATAAGCCCATCATCTAAAAATTAAGATTTATTCATTATTTTTATTTATGTGTATATGTGTCTTAGTAGGGCTTGTATTGCTGTGAAGAGACATCATGACCATGGAAACTCTTATGAAGGAAAACATTTGATTGAGGTGGCTCGCTTACAGTTCAGAGGTTCAGTTCATTATTGTCATGGCGTGAAGCAAGGCAGTATGCAGGCAGATATGGTACTGGAGAAGGAACTGAGAGTTCTTACATCTTGACTCACAGACAATAGGGAGTGGTCTGAGACACTGGGCATAAATGAGACCTTAAAGCCTGCCTCCAAAGCAACACGCTTCTCCAAGACGACACCTGCTCCAACAAAGCCACATCTCCTAATAGTGCCATTATAATGGGGGGGTGCATTTTCTTTCAAGCCACCACATTCTACTCCCTGGCCCCCAAAGGCTTATAGCTACATCATAGTGCAAAACTGCATTCAGTCCAACTTCAAAAATCCCCATAGTCTGTAACAATCTCAAACTTATTTAAAAGTGTGAAGTTCAAAGTCTCTTCTGAGATTCATGCAATCTCTTAACTATAATCCCCTGTAAAATTTAAATCAAAAAACAGATCACATACTTCTAACATATAATGGCACAGGATCTACATTACCATTACAAAACATAGGGAAGGGATCATAATGAGGAATACTAGACCAAAGCTAGACTGAAAACCAGCTGGGCAAACTCCAAACTCTGCATCTCCATATCTGATGTCACAGCACTCTTCAGATCTCCAACTCCTTTCAGCTTTGTTGACTGCAACACACTTCTTTCTCTTGGGCTGTTTCTACTCACTGTTAGCAGCTCTCCTTGGCAGGTATCCAGTGACTCTGGCATCTCCAACATCTTAGGGTCTCCAAGGCAATCTAGGCTTCACTTTCACAGCTTCATGCAATGGCCTCTCTAGGCCTCCATTCAGGAATACCCCTGACACATGCCTGGCCTCAGCAGCTTTCCTCAGGCATGGAGGCAAATTCTATAACCCATTTCTTCTATCCTTAACTCTAAAGCTCTATTAATCAGTGCTTGAAGCATTCCACTGCTTTCCTAACCCAAACTCCCAAAGTCTGTATTACTCCAAACAAAAATATGGTCTAGCCTATCACAGCAATACCCCTGGTCCCTGGTACCAACTTGTGTCTTAGGTAGGGTTTCTATTGCTGTGAAAAGACACCGTGACCATGGCAACTCTTATAAAGGAAAACATTTGATTGAGGTGGCTCATTTACAGTTCAGAGGTTCAGTTCATTATTGTCATAGCAGGAAGCAAGGCAGCATGCAGGCAGACATGATGCTAGAGAAGGAGCTGAGAGTTCTTACATCTTAACTCACAGGCAATAGGAAGTGGTCTGAGACACTGAGCATGGCTTGAGTGTATAAGAGACCTCAAAGCCTCCACAGTGACACACTTCCTCTAACAAGGCCACACCTACTCCAACAAAGCCACACTTCCTAATAGTGCCACTCCCTTTGGGTGCCATTTTCTTTCAAACCACCACAAGATGTATGTGTCTCTGTGTGTACCACATGTTTTCAGGTTCCTGTGGAGGCCAGAAGAAGGCATTAGATCCCCTGGAACTGGAGTTACAGACAGATGTGAGCCATTATACAGGAGTGCTGGGAATTGAACATGTACTTCGTACTAAGAGGAAGAAATGTTCTTAACTACTGAGCCATCTCTCTAGACCCATCTTTTTAAAATAACACATTTAAACTTTAATTTTGCAATTTAACTTTTAAAATTAATTTAGTAAATATCTTGGCCAAGGCTGTTGATAGAGGAAAACTCAGTATTTCAACTTGACAATATTAATGAACATAAATGCCATTTTCAGTGGTCTTAGCCTAACACCTTATGAAGATCTGCAATAGAATCATTCAAGAATGTAACCCTTTGAGAAACTTTAAAATTCAAAGACATTTCAATTGAAAGCTTAAAAAGCCTTGCCCTGTAACTTCTAAATTTTCACTCTGTGCTCAAATTGTTCTTCCAAGGTTTTTTTTTCTTCCAATGAACAAAAGAACTCAAAAACCTCAAGAGAAATTTAAAAACCAGAATCTTGTGGTCTCTCTATATCTAACCCTTGACAAAATAGGGCATTTGGTGTGCTTCTGTATTTAAAAAAAAAAAAAAAAAAAGATTAGCCGGGCGGTGGTGGCGTACGCCTTTAATCCCAGCACTCGGGAGGCAGAGGCAGGCGGATCTCTGTGAGTTCGAGGCCAGCCTGGGCTACCAAGTGAGTCCCAGGAAAGGCGCAAAGCTACACAGAGAAACCCTGTCTCGAAAAAACCAAAAAAAAAAAAAAAAAAAAGATTTATTTTTATTTCACAGGTGTTTTGCGTGCATGTATGTCTGTGCACTGTGTGCATGCAGTACTAGTATAGTCCAGAAGAGGGCATCAGATATATGAAACTGGAGTTATGGACGATTGTGAGCTGTTGTGTAGGTACTGGGAATCAAACCCAGGGCTTCTGGAAGAGCAGTCAATTCTCTTAAGCACTGAGCAATCTCTTTAGCCTCATATGTCTGTATTTTTAATGCTAGTGGATAAAAGTTTCCAAGGTTAATTAATCAATCATTCAAGGCCCTTTCTTTTACTACAGGGATGACCTTGTAAGTCTAGATATTCCATGGTTCTATAGAATTCCTTTAAATATGCATGTGTGAGCATGCAGGGACATGTCTGCATATGTGTGTGTGTTTGTATACATATACATATATATACATATATATACATATTTATATGTTATTTATATGTGTGTGTATGCATGTATATGCACACATTTCTTGTGTGTAAATTGTATGCGTATGTGCATTGTATATGTGTTTGTGCATGTGGATGGAGATCATAAGTCAACCTTGAGTGTTGTTCCCCATGATACCACCCATCTGGTTTTTGATACAAAGTCTCTTGCTGTCCTGGAACTGATCAATTTGTTAGGGATCTGCCTCCTCCATCCTCCCCAGTATTGGGATTACATGGTGCATACCACCATGCCCATAAGTTCTAAGGGTTGATCTCAAGTCCTTTTGTTAGCATTGCAAACAGTTCACTGATGGAGCCATCTCCCTAGTCCTTTAATGCATATTTCTTAACCAACCCCCTGTGTAAATAAATGTACCATGTATTTAATATATTGAATATATTGAAATTAAATTAAATTATGTAATTATAGATATAAACTTACTTTAAAGAGAACAAACAAAAGCAGGAATTATTTCTTTGAACAGAGAAAAACTTCCTGGGACATGTCTGTAGAATAATTAGTATTTAATATTTTAATGTGGGACCTAGAGAAGGCAGGTTGTTTCTTTTTATGTTCTTTTTTGCGTTTTTTGAGACAGGGTTTCTCTGTGTAGTTTTGGTGCCTGTCCTGCATCTCACTCTGTAGACCAGGCTGGCCTAGAACTCATAGAGCTCTTCTTGGCTCTGCCTCCCAAGTGCTGGGACTAAAGGTGTATGCCACCCCCTCCCAGCTCTGTTCCTAGTGTGGCCTTGAACAGACAGAGACCCTGCCTGCTAAGTGATAGGATTAAGGGAGTGTGCTGCCTGACTTCTTGTTTACTTAAAATGGTTGGCCTTTTCCCCTTGATCTCCAGGCAAGCGTTATTTATCAAAGCACAAATAAAATATCACCACAGTCCCCAGTGCCACCTATTGTCTGAGCAGTTAGACAGTCTACCTAATAGAAAGAGGCATCTTTGACAGTTTTGCATTTGTAATAGAGCCCCTTGCAACCAAACAATGATAAAGTCAACAATAACTAGAAATAAAACAAAACCACAGAGGGTTCCCGGTGCAACCTTTTGAGACATGAATGGTGAGACACCCTGCTCATAGTGAGATGCAGCTTTGGCAGCTTTGGTTTACAGTTCGGAAAGAACCCTCACACTCTAGTAGCCAGAGAATGATAAAATTAGTAAGAGCTAGCACCAAAAGCAAATGAAGCTACTGAGAGTGTTCAGTTCAGCCTGTCATAAACCTGCATACCGCAGCAGCACAATCCACACCCAAGGAGGGCTGTTAACAGAAGCCTTTGGGGCGTTAGAGCAAAGCAGGATGGGAACAGAGAACAGAAGGCAGTGACAGGCTGTCTCTCCCCTAAGCAGGAGATAGCCAAGAGGACAATTTGATATTTGCTTGTGATACGCTAAGTCACTGAGATGAACTGTGGCACATCAAGACAGGGATCTGAACACAGGAAATCCCTGGGATGGGCCAACACCAGCTGGTTCTGGACACAGTGCACAAAGGCATGGCAAGGAATTTGCATCCTTGTCCTAAGGATATAAGGCAGGAGTCTTGATTGAGGACCTGTGGGACTGGACTGCATGTCTCCCGACTGGGGCAGAGCACTCAGCCATTACTAGTTCTTTCATGAAAGAATTAAATCAGGGACATTTGATTACCCCAGAAACTTGTCTTCATCGATGAGTACAATGGTCTGTGCCAAGGGAAAGGGCTTTGGAAACTTTAGCTATTGCCACCACGAAAGAAGAACTTTGGTTATGAGGAACAAAAGAATGTCCCTTCCTTATATAATGCTTCTGGGCTAAAAAGAAACTGTGTGAGTAGAAAGAAAGTTTTTGAATCTTAGGGGTGAAAAACTTGTTCATTAGCTTGACGGTGGAGATTATCACATGGGCACACACATATGTCAAACTTGGAAACCACCTGATACGAGCATGTGCAGTTTATTGTATGTCAGTAAACTCGATGACACTGGTTTTTATTTGTTTTGGTTTTGTTTTAAAGTCAGTGGCCCAGCAAGTTGGCTCAGTGGGAAAAGATACTTTTTGTGAAGCCTAAAGTCTGGGTCCAGTCCCTGGGGCTCACAGGGTAGAAGGGGAGAGCTCACTAGTACAAACTGTGCTCTGACTTTCACATGCACACTTACACACATGCCTACAGACAAATAAATAAATGAATAAGTAAATAATTGTGATAGTTTTAAAAATGATTCAGAGCTGGTGGCTCTTGTCTGTAATCACAGCACTTGAAAGAGGTGGACAAGAGATTTACCATGAGTTTGAAGTCATCCTGGACAAAAGAGTAAGTTCTAGGCTAGCCTAGGCTACAGCAAGAGACCACATTAAAAACATTTAAAAGAAAATACAAACAGACAACTGCAACATATAAATAAAACTATGTGTGTTGTATTTACACACATGAATTTAGTTGCTAGAAAAGTATTTTACCTAGTGGGCATACTGACGTGACGCTTCTTAGGAAATATGGCCAATTTCTTGAAGCAGAAAATGTAAGTTGCTTCTAGATTTCTGTACCTTGGTGAGAAATTTGTATTTGTGCCAATGAGAAGATCACATGTGAGTATGACATCCCATTTCACAGGTGGATGGGGCCAGAATCTCAAGATTGCCAAGGGAGTAAGCACTCTGGAAAGGAACGATTTTACTTGGCATACACAGTTTGCAAATCTCACAGGAAATATTCTCATTCATCAGATAGTGGGATTAGCAATTGCATTTAGCTCTTAGCTTGCTCTTCTGGAGTGAATCAATATTCGTTATGATCGAAGGAAGATGTGTCTGCAGATAGCATGCTCAGTCTTTCTCTTGTAGGATTCATGCAGTTTCACCAAAGTCACTAAGTCAGATGCTCAGTGGATCAGACAATGAACAAGCCTGTGGATTCCATGATCTATGCAGAGTACTATCTATATTTATGGATACCCTCAGACCTTCAGTACATGTCTGAAATTGCTCCTTACAATGAATCCCACATATCTTCATTTATAAATTAACCACAGTGTATTAGTCACTTTTCTATTGTAATGGCAAAGCACCATGACCAAGGCAACTTCTGGATGAGTTTATTTGGACTTATGGTTCTAGAGGGATAAGTATCTGGCATGGCAGGGAAGCATGGCAGCAAGTGGCAGCTGGGACAGCAGGAGTAGGAAGCTGTGAGCTCATGTTTTCAAAAACAAGCAGGAAGCAGAAGCATGCACAGGCTGGGGATGGCATGAGTCTTTAAACTCCCAAAGCCTACCTCCAGTGACAGACTTCCTCCAATGAGGCAACATCACCCCACATTCCACCCCCAAACAGCACCACCAACTGAAGACCAAGTGTTCAAACATCTGAGCCTATGGGGGACATTCTCATTTAAACCACAACACATAGTAAGATATTAACAACAATCACAAAGAAAATGGAAAAAAAGTTACATTATACTGTCATGAAACTGGTATGAATGTGATTGCACCCTCACACTGAAAACATCATACTGTGCCCACATTTCTAGTTTACATGATGTGAAATGATACTCTTGTGTGAAAGACTTCTTCTATAGAGACAAAACACACACAGAGGCTACCACATTTACTCATTCAGAAAGGGAACCATGAAAGACCAAAGTAGCAGTTTTAATAATCGCACCAACTTGGTGAACCAGTGAATGAATATTTGCTGGTATTTATTAACAGGAGTGTAAGAGGTTACTTACAGAAGCCTGGATGACAAAAAAAAAAAAAGCAGTTTCATTACCAAAAAAGGCCAGCTGAGTGCAAGAGACTGCTGGCAAAAGTTGCCCCCAGCCTCTGTACAGCTTGCAAGCAGCTGGATGTCTGACTGCCTCTACTCTGTACCGTTCAGCTGGCAGAGCCCACTCCCAGCAATTGTTTATTCCTTTCTGACTGCTGGGGATGGACAGAAATCTTCCATATCTCTTTTCTCCCAGACATGGGAGGTGAACCCCCTCTTTCTGGAGGGAATATTTCAATTTGTAGCAAATTATCACACAACAGGTCCTGCACACATGTGGTGACAGGAAACGAGTATGGTGGACAATATGAGTGCCGTGTGTGGTATGCTTTCTTCCTGCACTTATTCTAGAGCCTTTAGCTCCTTACAGAGCAGAACCTAATGGCTTCTCTTTGCCAATTCTAATTACCACCACTACTTTAAGGCTGCCATGGAGTAAGGTAAGGGAAACCTGCACATAAGCACTGAATATCCCACAGAAGGTCCTGCACCAGTGCCAGGAGCTAGGTAGCTGCCAGCCCAGCAACATATGCAGGAAGAGATGCTGGGGAAAGGGTGCCTCAGGTCCTGGGTGAGGTAGGCTGGTTGTGAGATGTCATCAAGTTCTCAGACCATCACAATATAAAACATGAGTTGGTTGTTTCTGAGATTTTCTATTAATCAATTAATTAGCTAATTAATTAATTAAAGGATGATATCATATATATGTACACACACACACACACACACACACACACACACACACGGGAGGCCTCAGACTTATTATATAACCAAGAATGATGCTGAACTTCTGGTTCACTAGCCTCCACCCTGCAGAGTGCTAGGAAAATGTTCACAAAAATGTGAACCTTGCCTAGTTTGTGCAGTCCTAGGGACCGAACTTGGGGCTCTATTCATGTGACACAAAGATTCTACCAGCTGGCCTACATTGTCATGCCAGGCATTCAGTGTTTTTGAACCACACTTACTCCCTAATAACCAAAACTGTGGAAGGAGAACTATCCTATGATGGGGTATGTTCTATATAGGATAGGGACCCTATCTTATTTTGCATTACTCTTGTCCAGTGGTGAATCATGTGTTTTCTTTTCCTTTTAATCTGAAAAATAGATATCTGCAACTAAGAATAGTCTTAGAGGGTCAGTCAAAACATCACTTTTCTTTGAAGCCAAATGATTTTCAAATATTTATTTGTAGACACATGTTTGTAGATAGCTGTTTGTAGATGCTGGGTTGCCTGTATTCTTTCTTCACTATTGATTTTTGAGACAATTAGAATTGTCTTCAAACTTGAAAATGCCCAGGGATACAATTAATATTTAGCTGAGTTCATGTTCTCAGATGGCAAGGGGAAGAAGTGATTTATTTTGGTTAATTATAAACTTACAAAGTAATATTTGGTTTATTCCAACACACAACCAGCCAATTAACCTTCTCAGCCTTCTTATTATAGTCACCAAGTTTGCTGGGTCAATGTGACTTTCTCTTCAGACATGTAGGGATGTGGAGACAGTTACCAATTGTCAACACATAGTGTTGCTTTGTTGGGTTTTGAGAAAGACATTTGCAGTGCCATTGTTGGAAGAGACATTCTAATATATTTTAATTTTATCACATTCTTCAAGGAAATGTATTTACTAAAGATAATCAGACCTCTATAGTAACTGTAATTCATCAGATAAAGGCATAGACAACCTTTGGTTACTGGAATCTAAGATTCACACTCCTACCCCATCTACCAGATAGCTTGAGGCTGACGTTAGTACAGACAAACAGGTTTACTTAGGAAAATAAAGGATGCTTTTCTGCCTCAATTTTCTACCTTCTAGGGTTTAGTGTTGCTTCTGTGGGAGGAAACAGGATACAGGAAGACAGGAGTAGAAAGCCTTTCTCTGGGCGGGGTTAAGGCACCCTTCCACCTCTTCCTGTTCTTGGATTTGGACCTGGCTCCTGGGCTTTTTGGGGCAATCTCTGTCTTTTCTCTACAGAAAAACAGGGTCCTTTCTCCACATTAGTTCTCTGAGCTGAGGAGGACTTGGGGAGGACTCTTTTAGGGGGTGAATCCTTACCAGTTTAGAGCTAGGAGGAGGAAAGAGGCAAAAGCCATCCCCTCCTGGGAACTACCCTGACACACTTGGTGATAGTTTCTCAGAATTTTCACTTGGCATTCCAACAGTCTAACTTCCTGGCCTCTCATTGGCTTTTACTGGGAAACTGAAGGGGAAAGGCTTGCATGGAGGATCCATTTCTAGCATCTGTGCCGTTATGGAGGAGTAGTTGGCTGTTATTTAGCAAGATATCTACCTCTTTGGCAAGCAGCTCCCAGAATCTCCTTTCTGTTTTACCACCTGAAGATGCTAGTTCATCAACCACAAGACCTGGGGCCTAGATAAATCAGGCCACACACCCCACACACCCTATAGCCCTCTATCTGGGACAGAGAGTGAAGAGGCAAGCCCCTCACACTAGATGCTACAAGAAAGGTTTCTGGACCTTCTCAGTACCTGGCTCCTTGGCACATTGGCTATGCCAGATTAAATCACGTGCTATAATCCATTCTACCCATTCCTGGAAATGTTCAAAGGCCAGAGTGCCCCTTCATTCAGGAGCATTTCTTTTCCCTTCAGGCCCCCTGTCCTGTTGCCCCTATCTGCTCTCTCTGGAATGAAAGTTCTCGCACCTTGAAGCCCAAATCATGAATCACTGTGGTTGACAAGCCCTGTCTCCTAACGAAGTACATTTCTGAGTGTAACTTTGTGTTCCATCCCTTCTCCCCCCCCCCAATGCTCTGATTTCTAACAATTTCTCAAAATCGAATTCTGTAGTTTGCATAGTGAAAATATAGCTACCTTGAGGGGGAGATAATCACCCCCCGAGTGCTGAGGATGCGTGTGTTTCTCGATACACTAGAAGTCTCTTGTCTTGGAGACAAGTGAACGTTCTACTTCAAGCGTTTCTCCAGGAGTATAGATTACAACCTCTTGAGGTCGCCTGTGCTTTTCGAAGGCCCAGCAATGGCTAGCACACCAGGCAGTGAGGCTGAGAGGAAAGTGGGCCAGAACTAGATGTTCCTTTTGAACACATTCGTAACAAAGGCCCACTCTGAGCCCAACTGGAATAATTACTTATTTGTGTGGAATGTCTACTGATGTGATTTTCTTTCTTTTCTTTCCAGCCCCCAGTGAGCCTTTACTGTGCAAATTCGCCGATGGAGGTCAAAAGAAGAGGCAGAATCAGAGCAAGTACACCCAGAATGGGAGGCCATGGCCCAGAGAAGGAGAGGTGAGTTCTGAGAGCTGCTCAGAAACTGGGCAGCAGCCCTCCCTCGTGAAGGTGCCAAAGCAGACTTCTGGCACCATGAAAAAAACAATAATAAAGCCCCTGCTCAGGAGATGGGTATCATGTATGCCCATGTGTGTACAGAAGTTACGTGTAGTTGAGGAGGCATCAGGTGTCCTGCTCTGTCACTCTCCATCTTATCCCTTGAGACACAGTCTCTCAAGGACCCGGGAGCCTGTGTCAACCAGCAGTTCCTCGCAGTCCTCTTGTCTCCAGACACTTCCAACCGTGAGTGTGAGAATTGCGGGCATATGTGGCCATGGCGAGTGCTGGGGATTCAAACTCAGGCCTTCCCGTGGTTGTACAGCAAGTACTCTTACCCAGTCAGCCATCTCCTGACCAGGGACTTCGTCTTAGCCATCCATTTCTCCTCCTCATATTAACTGACAGTGAGCTGTGGCTGTACACCTGCTGGTCCTTGGGAATCAGTGCTCTTGGTTATTTATTTTTGTAAAATGACAATGAAAAGGGTCCTGGGCTCTTGTGGTGTTTTTTTCATTCTTGAGGAAATGGGATAGAGATGTTTGAATGACTGAATAAATGACATTTTGTGCCAAAGCCATAATTTCAATAGGGGGGTTTAGTACTTCTATTCCAAGCCCCTAATTTGTCCATTTGTCATTTAAGAGGCATCATAATCATGTGCCATCGTATACTGTGAATATCAAGAGAGCTGTTTCAAGAAAGAAAGGAAGCTGGGAGATTTCTCAGCAAATGCTTTAGCCATTTTCCATTTTCTGTGGCTGTTTTGAGTGTTTCCAGAAGAGTCTGAAAACACCTCTTAAATTGCATAGCTGTCGTCAAGTGCTATATAATGTATATCATTACAGTAAGAAGTAAATAAAATAAAATAATCATTGAGTATTGGGAACCAATGGAAAAATGCAAGAGTGTTCATCTTCTCCGTGTTAGAAAGGAAGCTGAGATGATGTTTTGATGAGGAAGCAGGGGATGACCGATGTCTCCCGGACAGAATTTAATGCATCAGCAGGCAGTCTCACAGCTCCAGCATCATTACGTTTGGCCCATATAAAGCATCCATAGTCTAAAAAGACTCATTTGACCTTAAAATTTGATGAGGTAAAAATGCTTGCTAATTAGGGATATCTTTGTACTAAATATATACATAAGAAAACTTGGCTCTAATTACGAACTTCATTTCCTGTGGAAAGAATCCATGATACTTTCTTCAGGCCACAAAGGGCAGTTACAGGAAGCTCACATATTTTGGTATCAGTGCAAAAACAACAAAAACAAACCAACCCACACAGATACAGTGCTCATACAGAAAGAAACAGAGATTGTTAATTCTGGAGCCAAATATAAGTGAGTATGGCCTGGGGACATTGACTCTGATTCCCTCACTGTCTGTGCCCCTATGTAACAACAGCTTCCCAAGGCTCTTATAGCATAACATTTGAAGATACAAATGATGGCCCTTTTGAAATACATTGTGGGGAACATGAGGTAGGTAAGATGGAGCAAAGCTGGGAGTCTTTACTGTATGTCTGAGATGCTGTCTTATGGCATACTCAGGCTTTGATTTGGGGGAATCTAGAGGCTCTGTTTATACATTCCAGAAAGATTTTTACCTGAATGAGGGGGCTAAAGAAAACCCAAGATAACTTGACCTTTGGCCTACCACATTCCATCTCTCCCTAGTCAAGCCTGGGCTCCCTACCCCCAGAAAATTCAGTTCATCAGAAATTAAATGAACAAATATAAAAAAACTAATAAGAGCTACCAAGTACTACTTTATAGAGAAGTAGAACTTTTGGAACAGTACCCTATAGGTAGGATAGTGTGAGGACACTGTAGTGCCAAGCTTATGACCCAAAGCTGCTTAGAATGTGTTTTTAGTGTTTGAGTTTTAAGGTCTATAGACTTTTTTTTCAATGAAACTATGAAAACTAGGAGACCATAATAAATATATCTATAACCAATAAAAATATATTCCAAATTGAATAGACATGTTGCAAATACATGGCAGCTTGTGAGATGTGCTTATGTTGACTTCAAGGGTGAGTACATTAATTGGATTATTATCTTAGACACACCCAAAACAGTGATGAGGACTAGGGAGATGCTTATCAGTTGCATTCTTGCCATCCTAGTGTGAGGATCAGAGCTCAGGTGCTCAGTTCCACGTGAAAAATGCCAGGTGGCATGGTGGCCCACCTGTAGTCCTAGACCCAGAAGATATACCTAGGGATCCCTAGAAACAACTAGCTAAGGAGACTGGGCATCTCCATGAGCTCTGAGCATCACTGAGCAACCCCATCTCAAGGAATATGGTGGAAGAAATTGGGGATGATTCCCAGTGTCAACCTCAGACATCCATGTGGGTATCCATAGCATAGATGTACAAAGTTGCAAACACACATGCGCGTGTGCACAAACACACCACATAAAAATAACAATAGTGGATCACCTAGTTTAGTATTCTATAATTCTATTTCTATTTTTCCTTGCGTTACATTTACTAGAGCACAGTTCACAATAAGCCCTGTAAAACAACATTTAAGTTAACTCATATACCTATAAATTCTAATAACATATTGCTGACTTAAAGACATGGGCTTTTATTGTTTTCTTTTTCATATTTAACACTTCCAGATTGATTATCCTCATAAAAAAAGTAACATTTTCAAAGTAAGTTCACATACATCTGTTAGTCACCTGTGATACTACATGCCTTCTCTGCTTCAGGTCAATGATCACACTGACTGCATATATAAAAAGCAAAAAAGTGAAGATTCTGGGTTGAAATATCAGGGAAGAATATTGGCTATTTTTCTCTTTCTTCAGTTTCAAGATTAAAAGATGTGACTTTCTTCCAAGCCTTATCTAATGGGTGATGTGTCGGTTCATTCCCATGTGGCTGTGACAAAATGCTTGACAGCAGAGCCTTCAAAGAAGGGCTCAGTCTGGTCACATTTCAAGACTACAGTCCATCATCGTGGGAGGAAAGGCAGCGAGAGCATGGGGCCGCTGGTCACAGCAAGTCTGCAGTCTGGCTATAGAGAGAGCTGAGAGATGAATGCTGGTACTCGGCTTGCTTTGATGATAGGTCTGCCCACCTCAGCCCAGTCAAGACACTCCCTTATTGTGCCCAGAGGTTTGTCTCCCACGTAATTCTGAATCCTGTAAAGTTGCCATCACTTTCAAGCGCTAGGGTTGGTTTCATCTCCATTGACCATCACATTAAAGGTGGTATCACAGATTTTTAAGGGGATCCTTTATACACTTATTTTTGTTGTCTTTTTCATAGTCTATAAAACAATGATACACCTCACAATCACTGTTAAGGTGGTGCTGCTTCAGGGTGGTACCCACCTGTAATTGTTGTACCTCGGAAGCTGATGAGGGGGGTCATGAGCTTGAGCTATATCCTGTCTCAAATATAGCAAAAACAGAGTCAGATGTGATCACCCTTCCAGAAGTAACTGAAGACGAAAGGGTTCTTGCTCATGATTATCTGACCTGAACTGGGCGCCTTTCAACTTTGGCCTCTACTACTCTATAATATTTCCTTCTAGTGTAAGTGTATTTCCGATTTATCATACCAAGTCCAGAATATAACTCTAAATCACTCAGGATTAAGGAATGGACAAAAATGGGGGAGGGACATTGTAATTGTGTTCCCATGCTGGTGTTCTGGCAGGGGAAAGGGCATTCTAAAACACAGATGTCTCTCCCAAGTCCTGCCGCCCCCCCCCCCCCCGCCTCCTTTGGCTGTTAAACTACATTGCTTCTAATTTGAAAAGTTAGAGTATTAGGCCAAGCTTGAACCCCAAAGGCAACAGCCAAAGGTGTCTATTCTGTGCCCATTGAAGGAGTTGACCTGCTGTAAGAGGAGCTATTCTGGGCCCAGAGTCCTGGAGAACTTAAATCCAGCATTCAATAACCCCTAGCCATCTTCCTCTTTTGTGACCGTGGATTTAAGAAATGTATTGTGTGTATTCATTGTGCATAGCACTGTTATATATGGACATCTTCATGCCAGTATATGTTGTACATAGAATGCTTCCTCCACCCCTTTCCCTGACTGTCACCTACCCACAGATGGGGGCTACCTAAGGTAGAATGCCCAAAGCTAGAGAGATGACTCAATGGATAAAGTATTTGCCATGTGTCAGCATCAGGACCAAAGTTCAGATCCCTCACACACACACCTATAAACTGGGTAGGTGTGGTGGTCACCTATAACCCCAGTGCTGCAGAGAGGGGAAGTGAAGGGGGATCTGGCTTAGCCAGAGTAGTAGAAGCATGAAGTTCCAGGCTCAGTGTGAGATCCTGCCTCAGTAAATCAAAGAAAGCTATCAAGGAACTCACCAGAAATCCACCTCTGGCCTCTATGTGCACACATATATATGTACCCACACAAATGAAAATACATACACGTGTACAACACACACACAAAGATAGAATGTATATCTATTTTTCTAAGGCATGGACTCAGAAAAAGGAAACAAGTAATAACAACAACAAAATTAATAAACCTATGTCTGTAACAGAGAATAGAAACAGTAGCTGATAGCCCAAGTCCAGCTGAGTTAAAGTACTGGAAATGAGCATTACAGCCCCCAACTAAATCTACATAACTTTCTAGTCTTCGTTCCATGGTTTTCTGTAAACTACAAGGTAGACTACAGGCCCAGTGGGGAGGAAACTGGACATGCCCTGCTGCAGTTCAGCCACCCTGCAAATGAGATTCTTTTTCTGTGCTGATTTCTGTTCCCCAGTTTCTTCAGAAGGTAGGAAAACCAGAGGGCTGGCGACAACAGAGAAAAGAAAATACCCATTTCTCCCCACTCTTCAAAGTTAAGAAAAACTGATAAAGCAGGAATTTTTTCTGCTTGATGTTGCAAGCATTTTAGAGTTAAGCTAAACATGGAAATTGATAAGCTAATTAAAACTTCATTATTTAAAGCCTTTTTCTTTGGGGCAACATTTTGATAGTTAATTAGCACACATTGGTGGAATGCATTTATTTATAAAACTGTAAGACCGGGAACTGTGCACATAGAAGTGGACATGGATAATCAGGACTTTCAAATGTAAATGTATGCTAGTAGCCATGATTTTACATAATGAAAACCACAGGGGGCATTTTAAGTTATTATCTGATCTTGCAAGAGATGCCTAGAATGCCAAATGGTTAAGAGATTGGGACTCTTTGGCCCTTCACTAATCTACAGTTCTTTCTTCTTGTCATTTCAATTTTCTTACTTCAAATTTTTTTCATACATTACATTTTGAGCATGTTTTCATCTCCCCCAACCCCTCCCAGATTCCTACTCAACTTCATTTTTTTATGCTTTCACAAACCTTGTTAATGTTTACCATAGTTGAAGTCAGCTATAACATCCAGCCTACTACAACACTTTCACTACTTTTTTGTCTTAAATATATGGAGAAAGTCTGATTCATCTAAAGGACATTCTGAAGTCCTAGAAGGATATATAGAACCCACAGGAACCACTGTCTTTGACAAGCTTACTACTGGCCCTGGGCTGACATCCAAACTCCTACAGTCAAGAAGGACTATGGAGCCCCTTAAATAATTGAAATGAATCATATTTCTTGGTAAATGGTCACAGCTGCTTCCCTATTGGTGAAAACCACTTCATGGTCAGCCCTAGAGCTTCCTCTATAACCTCCCACAACGGAGAGTGTGGTGGTATTGTGTTCCCCAAAATATTGTGTACCTTAATAAACTTATCTGGGGTCAGAGAACAGAAAAGCCACTAGTTAGGCAGTGATAGCACACGCCTTTAATCCTAGCATTCTAGAGGCAGAAATCCATCTGGGATCTCTGTGAGTTCAAGGCCACATTGGAAACAGCCAAGCATGGTGAGACACGCCTTTAATCCCAAAAGCCAGCCTTTAATCCCAGAGAATGATGGTAGAAAGCAGAAAGGTATATAAGGCGTGAGGACTAGAAGCATTTGGCTGGTTCACCATTTGGCTGGTTAAGCATTCAAGCTTTGAAGCAGCAGTTCAGCTGAGAGCCATTGGGATGAGGACACA
The DNA here is from genome assembly GCF_049852395.1 of Peromyscus maniculatus bairdii. Classification (NCBI taxonomy): domain Eukaryota; kingdom Metazoa; phylum Chordata; class Mammalia; order Rodentia; family Cricetidae; genus Peromyscus; species Peromyscus maniculatus. Next base: position 114,140,849 of record NC_134858.1, on the reverse strand, counting down.
GAAGCCTCCAGTCTGAGGAAACAGGACCAGCTGAGGAACTGGCAAGGTGAGATAGCTGTGGTTTGCTCTGTCTCTCTGATCTACCAGCATTGACCCCAATAACTGGCCTCGGGTTTGATTTTATTAATAAGAACTTTTAAGATTCCTGCTACAGGAGAGAGAACTGGGTATTAGCACTCATAGTAGGAGTTTCCCAGGAACCCCCTCTGGGGTTTATGTTTCTATGGGCCAGTGTTTGTAATACATTTGTGCCAAAATGTTTTTTAATCCAGTTTTTTTTAAGATTTATTTATTTATTACATATAGAGTTCTGCCTACATGTTTGCCTGCACACTAGAAGAGGGCACCAGATATTATTATAGATGGTTGTGAGCCACCATGTAGTTGTTGGGAATTGAACTCAGAACCTCTGGAAGAGCAGTCAGTGCCCTTAACCTCTGAGCCATCTCTCCAGCCCCTGCCAAAATGTTTTTATGTCATTATCAGCTAAAGGGTACTGTCCTGCTAGCACTGCTATGAATGTCACCATCCCTGGGATATGCATTGCCCAGAGTGAAGGCCATATTCTCATGGCTAACTGCAAGGAGAACACTGGACTCTATCCCAGCTAGCAAGAATGGCTGGCTAAAAAGAAAAGAAATAGGTGACAAGATCAAAATCTGCTTGATGGCAACCTAGTACTTCAGTGAATATAATTGCAAACTGAAATATTAACTACCAACACCACCACCTCACATGGGCACACACACACAGACTCGTGAAAATACATGTATTTACAGCTTGGAGTCAGATACTTTGTAAAGATGATTGGACCAAATAAAAAGATGGGTAAGTTTCCACTACTCTGTGAGAGACACTCATATTTTAAATTTTCTTTATGTTTTATTATTATGAATGGCTTTTGGGGTTTTATATTTATATTTAAATATAAGTAAGTACTTATTTAAATTAAAGAATATGATACCCTCTCACTAGATATTTACACTTGACTCTGTCACTAAATAGTCCAGATAGCATCACTATTATTAATATTATTTCTTACTAACTCAAAACACTAATATTTTATAAGATATTCCTAAGCTTGGGGGTAATGGAATCAGCAGATACCCTTGGTAATGGTCCTATTGGAATTTACTTCCAAAAAGATCACATTTTGGTCATAGACACAAATAAGAGGCACAATAACTAATAAGAAGTAATTAAAGCATGCACTCAGATGTTTAGTGAAAAAAAGTCAAGATTTTATTACAAAAGAAAACCAATAAAGTGACATTTCTTGTCTTTATCATCTTCATAATTCTCTGACAGAGACAATTTAAAAGCAATCAACAAAGAAAGACGATATTTTCCCTGTAGCTGATGCTCTGAAGAAACCTTTTCTTATTATGGAAATACCTAGAACAATGATCTTCACAGTTTGGATACAAAAGTGAGCTGATGGAATTAATATTATTAATAATCAACTCTCAGACTCCAGGAATAATTACATTATATTGAATAGAAAATCAAATTATATTTTGGGGAGATTCAATGTAGTAATATTAAAGTTTGGAATTCCTAAACTATTCCCACTTAAAGAATAAGTTTTCAGTAAAATTTACTGTTAGATTGTGTTTTTTCCTTCTATTTTTGAGATTATAATATACTTACATCATTTCCCTCTTCCTTTTCTTCCCTCCAAACTCTCCCATACTCCCCTCCTGGATCCCGTTCAAATTCATGCTATCTTTTTCATTAATTGTTCTTATATGCATGTATGTATATCTATATGCATATACATCCCTAACTAATACCTGCTTAGTCTGTATGTTCACTGGTGTGTATGTTTACAGAGCCGACCAGACCATTTAGTATTGGATAACTAATTGCTGTGTTCTTGGGAAGACTACTTCTTCCACTCTGAGCATTCCTTAGTTGCCTGTGTTATTTGCATAGGGTTAGACACTGCCCCCTGACCCTCACCCCCATTCCTGTCCACATTGCCATGTCTATTGTTGTCCTTGTTGAGCCTCTATTTAGGCAGTCATGTTGGCAAGACTTTATGGGTGGAGCTTCTGACATTCCTAGGTGACAATCTCAGAGCAAAGTCCCCAGTCCTCTGGCTCTTGCAGTCCTTCCACCCTGTTTCTCCCACTGGGACTCCTGAGCATGAGTTCGGGAGTTGCATGAGTTTCTCTGTAGATGGGTCTGTTGGGACTGGACTCCACAGTTCTGTATTTTGATTGGTTGTGGTTGTCTGTATTTGTCTCTGTCCTTGCACTGAGAGGTTTCCTTGATGAGAGGTGAGGACTATACTTATCTTTGAATACAAGGACAGTTATTCAGAATGTAGTTAGGGATTTTACTGGTTTAATAAAGTGGTGGTTTTAAGTTCTTCTCCAAAATCAATGACTTCTCTAGCTCTGGTAGTTGGCTAGGTCTCCTGCACCGGTCACAGTTTCCTTCTTATTGAGCAGATCTCAAGTCCAGTTAGAGAGCTATCAGTTACTGTGCTACCACTGCACACTGAGGGTTATCCTGCCAAGCTGCTCTTTCTCGTGGTTATAGGAATCGTAGCTGAGGAGGACTGTGGGTTGCCCTTTCCTTTGGAAGCCTGCAAGGCACCTTCTAGTACCACGAGAGCTAGTCATCAGGAAGGAGGCTTGCAAGTCAGTTTTAGCTCAGGGTATATCTGAAGTTCATCCTGTCTTCAGCAACAGGGATTTACCTGCCACATCTGGGGGGCAACTAAAGGTAATAGCAATACCCTGTAATGTTTAGGAGTTGCTTGGACAGTCCTGCCTAACAACTAAAAAAAAAAAAAAAAAAAAAAAAGGCTTCTCATGCCTAGAATCGGAGTTTTCATTAGGTGGTCTATGATTCTTAGAGGGAGCATTGTCAGCCCAGACAAGAAAATTGCATTTAAATTACATATGTATATTTATACATAGACTTCCATGTATTGTGGGCTTTTATCTTTTAGGTAGATAGCTAATAATATCACTTTCAGGCATCCTTACTTGAAGATATTTAAGTTCAATGTATTTTTACTAGCCCAAGATATAGGCCTGTGAATACAATGAATATATATGAATTCATACCTTAGCTTCATTCACACACACACACACACACACACACACACACACACATATGCGCGCACGCATGCATGCGCGTGCACGTGCACACACACGTTCACACACAAAGCTTAGGGTTTTTATTTTATCATTGTCAGCTTTAAGCAAAGTAGTTTGTTATGACCCAGAACCCTGTATTATGTTGTTTGTCTTTGGTGATGGTTGAGAATGTCCTCTGAGCTCCAGTTCTGTGATTCTGTTTATTTAAAGCTAGTTTTAACAAGATTTCTCTTCCTTGCCAATAAGTGGAGGAAGATCTGCACAGGCTGTGTAGCGATCTGCATACTATTTTAGAATATAAGGCCAGGACAATTTTGATTAACTTAATTCCAAATACCCAGTCTCAAGACACTGAGTCATCACTCACTCTAAATCCAGTTATGATTGAGAAAAACTATCCTTTTAGATTTCAATGAAGGTCAGCAGCCATACCAATTACACAAGGCTACATCATATATTCAGATTTACAATGAATCATCTTTCTCTTTGAGCTACACATTGTAGTTTGGCTGGTTTGTGTTTGTTTTCTGTTTTGAACAAAGGTGAATACAGGCAAAGCTGACATCGTGGTGATCCATTTCAGCCCCTTCTCTGTCACTGTCTTCCTCTGTTGTTATTCATTTCCTCAGTGCGAGCTACTTCACTGGGTAGATGCAAAACACAGGCACATGACTGTGTTAGTGTGCATACTCATAGCAAGAAACCACTCTGATGGTGGCTTCCATGCTTGTGTTCATACTTTCTCAGTAGGATGTCTTTGCATAAAAATGTCCTTTTAAAAGAAGGCCAGGCCTTGTGGTACAGCCTCATCCTCAAAGCTGCTGCAAATACATGGCCATTGAGCCCAAGGAAAGCTTCAAAATGAGACCTTGTCTCAAAATAAAGTGTAAAATAGGGCTGGGGATGCAGATGAATTGGGGAGCACTTGCCTAGAATGTATGAAGCAGTGGGCTCCATCATCAGCTACAGGTTAAAACAGGAGTCACTTGACAGTTGGTCTCTGGATAGCTCAGCACTTAAGAGTACTTGGTCTGTGTGTTTGTGTGCATGTGTATGTGTATACATGTGTATACATACATGCAGACATGCATGAGTTCAATGCAGGTACCCACAGAGGCTATGAGAAGGGGTAGAATCCCTTGGATCTGGAGTGATTGTGAACTGTCTTATATGTTGCTAGAAAGAAAACCTGGGTTCTCTGCAGGAGCAACAAGAGTATTTAGTCTTGAATATACAAGGAACTCAAGGTCAGCCTAGGACACATGAGACCCTGTCTCCAAAAGAAAAATGGTGTACAATACACACAAATTGAGTGACATTAAAAAAAGAATAAAAGAATTGTCTGCAATTAGGCTCAAATCTATAAAACTGAGACCAAAGTAAGAAAACAAAGACCAAACAGTAATAAAAATAACCAGAGTGGCAGTCACAGATCATTGTTCACAGCTGTTCCTAAATATTAACCATTTGTTTGTTCGAGTGTATCATGGAGACGTTGATTCACACTCATTTACAACCAAAGTTTTTTTCACAATTGGAAAGCTCCACGTTGTCCTGTTCAGAAGAGGCCTCTCTGGCCCAAGTTCTGAGTCTCCCTGGGGAACAGGGTTTGCTGAGCTTTGTGTGTGACTACTCTGTGAAGTTTCCATCCTTCTCTGAGGTGGGTAGAGTAATAATCCCTTGCAAATGTTATAGTCCGAAGAGTGTCATCCTCTGTGGTCCTCTTGTTCATAATGTTCCAGGCACTTTTAAGTGAAGGAGATAGGTTCCAGAGTTTAAGTCATAAGTTGCATGGCTTCTGAGCTGAGACACAGCTCCTGGCATGCTCCCCGAGTCCATCAGCACCATGCTTCTCTCTCACGGGATTGTGATGGCTAGTGGTGCATGTTCATCACTAGAGGCAGCACAGGAGACCAGATGACCAGGGATGCCTGGCTAGCTGCAGTATCAGAGACTATGGCTGTGTTTTAGCTTTGTGATACTATCACATAGCCCAGGTCTGCTGAGAGCCAGCTCTGCTGTACACACACACACACACACACACACACACACACACACACACACACACACACTAAATACTTCTAAAAATAATGTTTACTTTTTTAAATGATAGAAATAAAATCTGCTGCCAATATAATGGTGTTATAAACTTTTTATTTATGATATGAAGTATATTAAAAACTAGAAATTAATGTATTTTATGTTTGTCTCACATTACACTAAGATTTTAGTAAGACTGCACTCCAAATCATAAATCATTACTTAACACTGAAATATTAGATGTTGGTAAGGTTTTTGGCTGATTCATTTCCTTTGAAGGTCGTATAATCATTAAAGTCACAGGCTGTCAGAGGGGAAGAGGACTCAGAGGGAAAAGTTGAAAAAATAAAAATAAAAACAAACCACTGCTACAAACCTTGAAAAAGACTGAGGACTGTTGAAAAATGACAAATTGTATAACTCACATTTTAGAAGAAAAAGGAGATGGATTATTAACTGACTTATTCTGCATATAATGAGAAAGTAAAATTAATATCCAAAGTCCTTCTGGGTTGGGTGAGATGGCTCAGTAGACAAAAGTACTTTCCTCCAAGCCTGGTGACATGACTTTACATTCTCAGGACCCACTGGAGGGACAGAAGCAGTAAGATCAGAAGTTCAAGGTCATCCCTGGCTATATCGAAAGTTCAAGACCAATCTGAACTAAGCAAAAGCCTATCTCAAAAAAAAAAAAAAAAGAATAACAACAACAATAACACTACCTTGGGGCTCGAGAGATGGCTCAGCAGTTTAGAGTGCTTGCTATTCTTGCAGAGGAGTAGAGAGTGGTTCCCAGGAATCATGTCAGGTGGCTCACAGCTTCCTATAACTCCAGCTCATCTGACATTCTCTTCTGGCCTCCATAGGCACCTGTATTCATGTGCACATACTCACTCACACATAGACATACACACATACACATGAATAAAACAAACTCTAAGAATAACAACAACAAAACTGTCTTTAGCTAGAACATAAAGCAAATGTACAAGTACTACTATAAATGAAAATCTCTTGAGCAGACACTAGAAGAACCTGACCCCCCATTTTTGCTCTTAGAAGCACACATTCAAGTCTTTGCAAGCTCCGTATTTGTAGTGATTTAAGACACATGACTGGTGAATAACAAGAATCCACTTGATCCTGTTTTGTGACTTTGCTGTTGAGCATAAACTAGAATGTTGTTTAAGGTTTTGCCCCTCCCATTAACTTAGACCATAATGCCGCCACATACACCCAGTTATGGTACGATGTGTCAGCATTGCCCTTATTTGAAAACTATTTCACAGTTAATTATCAGTCATCATGGGTTTAAAGAGGATGGTAGATTTGCACTTTTTACCCAACAAGTTCAAGACTTCCTAAGGAGCATGAACACAGTTTTAATTCTGCTCCACTAATGTCTTGAGTCTCAGAGTGACCAGTTTGATCAAAATTAAAGACTACCAAACATGTGATCCAATGTCATTAGTAACATGCCTTAGAAAAATTCTTTAATAATGAGTTATTTCTTCTATTTACAATATTCTCATCTCCACATGAGGAGAAAGCTACTGATTCACACTATTGGGAAATAATTCAAGATATACTGATATGGAAAGTACTGATTTTCAACAGCACACAGATGGTTCTAGATGGAACCAACAATCCACATGAAACCTGGAGAGAAAGCAGCTTATACATGGGGACAGAATGTTTTTCTGGGGGTTTTGAACATGTTTGACTATCCCTAATGACTACCAGTCTGACCCTGTGGTTTCTGCTTTGAGACATCAGCAGCAACAAAGAACACAAAACACAGCTCAACACTGAGCATCTCCCTGCCATCAACTACATGTGCTGTGGTCCTGAAGTTGCTCAGCCTCTTGTCTCCATCTTTCTTATCAAATGTGAGAAGAATCTGACCATGAGCCCAGGAAGACACCATTTCTGTTATTAACCAGATGGTCTATAATTTACTTCAATAGCCCCGAATCTTAAAAAAAACATCTTTCAGAAAAAGGCTTCCCTGAAGTACTGAAGTATTGTCCTCATGAACCACTAGAAACAAACATACTTTCAGGATAAACTGGATCATGATTCCAATGAAATCACATCTAAAAGAATTTCCTGGAAAGCTTAGGAATATTAACTAGACTTGGGATATCTCAGACCATTTTTACAGATGTAGAGACATTGTCTAAGTCATTTACCACTAACTGCTTTGTGTATATCACAAAGTGTTTGGCACATGCTGCTCAAGTAGAAAAGAATTAAGCTCTGTCTCCCGGCCCTGCCAGGTCCTGCCAGGAGTCCTCTAAACCTTGAACTGAAGGCAAGTCTTTGCCTGTGTGACCTGGGAAGCAGCAGCTAGCTGTGAGTTCACACGCCTGCTTTGGTGAGTCGGGTCTGCTAGCTGGCCCCCCAGATGCAGCTTTATCTACTGCATATGCTGCATCTGAGACTCAGGGAGCAGGCTGAAGGGACAGCCCTTCTCATTTTAAAAGCCTCAATAGCTTGGCTTCTCGGCACTAAAATGTTTTTATTTAACCAAATACTCTTTCCTGAAGCTCTCAGCCCAATGTTCATGTGTGATGACTGAAGATAGCAATTAAGAATTTTAAGTTCCCATGATATGGTAATTTTGCATCATATATAATTGCTATGTCCAGTCCTCTGCCTAGCCCATATTGTCAAGGAAAAAAGTGGGGAAAATACTATGTTCTTGGAGAAGGGTTAGGTATGTCCAGCCTAGCAGTGACTTGAGACAAGGAATATTACACCAGATATCTCCAGCAAGAAATGCTCAGGGCTGATCTACATGTCCCATTACCAATTCTAATAAGGAGGCCATGACAGCAAAGTGCAACATCAGTCAACTATGATATTTTTGGAATTGCTGGCATGTCGTGACAACCCTAGCTTGTCAGAGGTTTTGTGATCACCCCCATTAATGGCTTGGCAGCTGTAGCTTCCCAGCTCCAGGCACTATCACACTAAACCTACAAGGATCTGGATCAGCCTCCCAGACACCTTTGCTTGGTGAGCATCTCAGGCTCACCCATTGCAGCCTCTAAATTCTGTATTTTCCATGCTCGGATACAGGGTCACAGTAGTTTTGACAGTACATTTGCTATATCATTGACTGCAAAACACCATTGGTTAAAGATGAACTATTGTATTATTTTAAATACCACTAAAAAGATAGAGAAGTAACTTGACAAACCATGAAATGCCAACAATTATTAGGGAATCCTAATTTCACAGATATTAAGTCATGAGAAAAATAAAACTGTGTCTTAGAATCTGTGAAATTCAGACATTTAGATTGAGGTTAAAAACAAACTCCCTGTGTTGGCTACTTCGCTCATTGTGACTAAATTCCTGCCAAAAAGCAACTTAAGGGAAGATGGGGTTATTTTAAATCACAGCCTAAAGCAGTACAGACCAGGAACTGGAGTGATGGCCTGGCCCCTAAGGACACTGGCTACTCTTGTGGAGGACCTGGGTTTGAGCCACCTGCATGGTGGCTCACAACTGTCTGTAACTCCAGTTTTGGGGATAGGATGTCTCTTGACCTCTGTGTACACTGCATGTACAGGATACACTTATATCCATGGAACAGGCAAAACTTTTGTACACATAAAATTAATATGTACTATATAATACATAGTATAATATATAATTATGATATTATATATATCTATAAGAAAAAAGAGTACCCTTTTCCTGTTTCTTATTTAACCACCAAGCTCTTCCTGGAAAAGCTTTGGCATTCTCAGCTTTCCAACCTGCGATCTCTGGGCATCTGTTTTATCTTGTCCTTCCATGTTGCTATATAAGGTAGACACCCTCTGGCAGGAAGGTTTTTAGAAGGAGCCAAGAAGCAGAAATTTGGGAATGGCATCACACCAAAACAACAGGTTCACGGCTCCTCTCTGTCAGTCATAAAGGACTCCCTTCTCTTAGCTCTCTGGCTGCCTTTGCTACTTTGAAAATGATAAATCTGCAGCATTGCCTTCTCCTGATTCCTGACAGTCCTCTTGAAGCAGTCCAGGTGGTGCTTAGCAGCAGCTCCACCACCGGAAGAGGGCTTGCTGGTCTCTCTTCCTCTCAGTCCGCCAGAGCCGAAACCACAACTCAGCTCAGGCAGGCTGCTGACCTCTGTACTGTACTGAAAAGGCTCTACAACCGAGCTCTTTGTTTCCCCCATGCCTACCACCAGCTAAGGACTTTACAAATTCAGCTGAGCTGAGTCCATCTCAGATTTCTCAAAAGGAAGTTTTGCAAATATCAGGACTCCAAAGGAAGTCATTCAGGTTTCATTTGAAACCCTACCTTTAAGTGAGGTGCAAATCCAGAATTCCCTCCTACCATTAAGTGAGGTGCAAATCCAGAATTCCCTCCTATGTTTAAGTGGGGTACAAATCATACAAATTCAGAATTCCTTTGAAGTCTCTGATTTGCTTCCTAAGTTCTTGAAAATGTATTTATCTAATCCACAACAACAGGATTTTCTAAAGTGGTGCATGTAGGACACATTTCCTAAGTTTAAATCTAGTCACAGCAGCCTAGATGTTCTCAAGATTGCTTCTGCATGATAAACCTGGGAAAGAAGGAAACAGGTGTGCTAGCCATCTTACTGGCTTTGTGACAGTCACAGAGTCTCTCTTCTCAGATAAGAATGAATGCTTCAGTCCAGAGGTTCACTCTGAAACAGAAATGCCTGTTCCTAATGTGACGCTATGTGCACTGTCTATAATTGTCACCTGTTGATAAAACCCCACTGAATCACTTAGCTATGAATAGCCCATATCCAGCTCCTAAGTCAGTCTTCTGGTCTGTTTCAGTGAATCTTCCAGTTTTATTAAAAATAAAGTTACTGTCACTTCTGGCCAGGTGGTGTATGCCTGAGGCAGGGGGATCACAAGTTCTGGAGCAGCTTGAACATCATAGCAAAGCTCCAGCAAAACTCTCTAAAACAACAATAATACTCTATCTAATAAAGAGTTTGTTTTTTTTCTAAAATATCTATCACTCGTGTATTTTTGTACCTAGGAGGCCTGGAAATGTCCTATTATGGCTGAAATACTAAAGCAATGCTTAGCTGGTGTTAAAAAGAGATAGAAATGCCCAATTTTGTTTAAAATAAATTATTTATGCCACTAATATATAAATAATGTGAACTGGAAACATAGACAACTCTTGTGAACATAACAAGCCCTTTTTGAAAGTAGACAGCAGGATTAAACATCACGTTTTAAAATATCGGGTGTGACGGTTTCATTTTGTTCCAAGATATTTTATGTTATTTTTTCCCTGTGACTCTGGAGTTTGTCAACATGCCATCATATTTGGTGATTACACAATGGTGATTTCATGCCTCTGGCTTTGTCTAAAGGGGCTAGACAGAGCAGCAAAATCAATTTCTTCCCCATCTTTGTGGGAAGAGACAAAGGGAAATTGAATGCAAAGTCTGCATCAAGAGCGTATTAGCATCATAACTCAGCAATCTGTCACGCTCAAGGTGAGCCCCAGGTGCAGACAAGTACTAGCCCTGGACTGTGACACTCAGCCAACACTTCAGTTAAAAACAAAATCCTTGCCTTCCTCTGTTACCCACCCTGTTCCAAATGCATGTGACCTGAGACTGTCTCTTCTAGCCAAGGTTCTCACAGGCAGGACTATCCTAGGCAAAATCCTGAAGTAGGTGGTGGCAACTTCACTGAATTCTGCCCCATCTCTCTCACCCAAGCCACTCCTCACCCAGCAGTTCACAGTTCCAGATGTATTCTGACTCCTGTGTAGCAGGACTAGGAAATTGTCCCTTGAATTACTGCTTTAGTGTGTGTCTGTCATACAGGACACACACACACACACACACACACACACACACACACACACACACACACACACACCAATGCTTAGGATGCTTGGTAAACATCCTCTGTGGAGATACCCTGGGCACCTCTGCTGACTTGTAACAGACATCTCAATTGTTTTACACACTTCATGTAATCCAGATTATGGATTCTCTCCCATCATGCCACTTTTGATCATCTGTGATATCATGCTTTAGTTCCTTACTCCCATCTAAATAACAACATGAAAATTATCATTTGTGGAATTTTATGAGAAGTGCAAGCTTAAAGGCAGCAGACTGCACTATGTATCAGAGCCCATGTAGCATGGCACAGTTCCTTTCAGTTCTGTGTTAAAAATCCAAAGAATCTGATCGGGAAACTGGCTTAAACCATGTGGAAATGGAAAAAAACTCAAAACACAAAGGCTCTTTTGTTTTTAATTTTTTTTAATGCTTTTCTTCTTCTACCTTGAGACATCTTGGAAGCCTATTTGCTTATATTTCCTATCTCTTTATTTTAAAGTAATTATGGATTCATGTGAAGTTATAAAAACTTTGCAGGAGTTCCTATATATACCCAGTTTTCCCAGTGGTTACAATTTTTAAAATTATGGCAGATTATCAAAGAAAGAAAATTCATACTGATAGGGCTCAGTAATTTTAAAATACTAACAAAAATATCACCCTAAAGATAACCTGAACTACTTTAAATTCCTTTCTACATTTTGTTTCCATTTACAAGTACTAACTACACCAAGGGCCCTGGGACACCCAAGGTTGTCTGTCTACACAGCACAGAGAAGGCTCTCCCACCTCGGGAGAGATGTTACCCAGACTTCACTAGAGCCCCAAGCCAATCTCAAAACAAAAGAGCTGCAAGGATCCCATATCAGAAGGTGTGGGTATAAGGTCTCAGATTTCAGGGTTCAAGAGAGACACTGAGATGGACTGTCTTTTTGACTAAGGGACTTACTGGGAGAATTATTAATGACATAGATAGACAGCTGCATGACAGGGTTCTGAGTCAGATGGGAGGGTCTTCTCTTACAGGTATCAGGTAGGGTTCTATTCCATCTAATTGACAAATAGTCCATAGTCATGTTGTCTGTGATTTCCATGTAGCAGGGTAAGTGGGGAGATTTTGGTGTCTATCATACAGGATGTCCCCATGTGCCTCCTGATAGCTTAGGGTTCTTGGTAAACTTCCCTTGTGGAAGACAGATTACAGATTCACAATCACAGGGTAGTGCCTTCCTTTGCTCTTATAGCAGCCAAGAGTCTCGAGAGAAAGAGGCCTTGGTAGCTACTAACAATATGTTTGTGACATTGAGTGAGCAACTGACCTCAACAGACTTCAGTGTCTTCATGGATGGAACAGAGCGAAGACTGCTTCTGCCTATTTCAGAGAGTTGTCATGAGGACCAAAGTTGGTGGTGGAGGAAGGGACAAGGAAGGCTGTAGAGTGACCACAGTAAAGTTTATTTGCCTTTCTAGAACTACTACCAATTATGCAAGTGTCACATTTTTGGTTTTTGAAGATAGCCTTATACTTAAAAACAGAATAAGACTGTCTCTTCATTAGCCATATGCCCTAGAAATTTCAAAAAAAAAAAAAAACTGAATGTTTTGGCACTATAATAAAATGTTGAGATATCTTTTTTCTATTCTTCACCCTTCTATGCAGGCTGGCATGGCTCTGACCTATGATCCCACAGCTGCCATACAGAATGGGTAAGTAGACCCCATTTTCTCTGTTTTTTATTTTTTCTAAGCAGTCTCTGGGCTCTGAATGTCTGCTAAAGAAATATGACCATCTATGGTTTCCTTCTGTGTATGGTTAGTTAGCCAAACTTTTCCTGCCATTGGCTCTTTCTTCTCACAAGTGCTTCTAATGGCTGTTTTTGCAGTTCTGAGACTTTAAGCCTTTCTTTTAGCTCATCTCTTCCAGTCCTCTTGAACCTCAAAACTGATGTGAGGAAGACCCAGGCATGGAGAAAGCATCAGTAGCATAGGTCTGGGAGAGTCACCTGGGTCTGCAGGACCTGTGCTGCACAGCTGTCTCCATGGAGGTCAGTCTTAAGTGATGCCTAGTGTTTGGCCAGGTTCATTTCTGCGATGGAGTTAGGGACATGATCACACTGGTTCAGGTCATTGTATCTTCTCTCTTCATTTTGATCTGTGTCTAGACATGTATAGCCTCTTACTTAGCTTCAAATCCTACCTCACAAATTCAAGACAGTTAAACCACGTGGGGTAGCCTCTCTAAAACTGTTCTGTAATTTGGTTGTATTATATACAGGTAGGGAGGCCAGAGGACAATTTGTGTGAGTTAATTCTGTCCTTCTACCATGTGGGTCCCCAGGATCAAATTCAGGTCCTCAGACTTGGCAACAAGCGCCTTTACCTTCTGAGCCAGCTTGCCCGCCCTGTTATGATTTTGCTTGTTTGTTTGCTTGTTTGTTTGTTTTGGGACAAGCTCTTGCTCTATAGTTTAGGCTGGCTTCAAACTTAAAATTATTCTGCCTCAGTGATGACAAGTATGAGCCATCATGTCTTTGAAGATGGACACTGGGGCTAATATATTGCTCTCGTTGATTGACTTTGGCTGACTTGCCATTGGCCCTGGGTATTGCAATTTGTCTGTTTTTCATCCCAGGATTAGAGTGGGGACAGTGACCTTGACCTGTCTGATTTTTGGTTATGGAGTTCATATTGTTAGAAATAGAAAGAACATAATTATTTTATAATTGTACATTAGTAGTTTAATCACAGTCATGATCATTGCTGTTTATATCAATAAATATATTGCTGGGCTATGTAAGAGTGAAATTTAGATATTGTATCAGCTTACTCAGAAACTGTTGAATGTATAACTTCAAAATTATAGGTATCATCCACATGATGTCAAAGTCGTTATCCCAAGATGGCACTAATACTGATTTCAAATAGTATGTCCTCTCTGATTTCCCCTCTTGCTCCATTGCTCACAACGCTGTTGTAGAGTTCTTTGATTCTAGAATCCAGCCCAGAGCTTACACCTGACAGCAAAAGTGGTTTGTTTCATACACTGATGCTGTGTCATCTGAGTGAGAGTGAATGTTCCCAGTTTTCAAATAATAAATCTTGATGTCTGTCAGAGGTGGAGATGTGAATCAAACACCACATTTAGGAGAGTGTGACATCTCCTCAATTCCATTTGGGACAGAAAGGCAGCACTGCTAGACATGGTGGACATGCCTTTAATCCCAGTACTCAGTGGGCAGAGGCCGGCAGATCTCTGTGAGTTCAAGTCCAGCCTGGTCTACAGAGCAAGTTCCAGGACAGCTGGGGCTACACATAAAAACCCTGTCTTGATAAACCAAAAAGAAGGCAGAGGAGTAGAACAAAGGAAGGAAGGAAGGAAGGAAGGAAGGAAGGAAGGAAGGAAGGAAGGAAGGAAGGAAGGAAGGAAGGAAGGAAGGAAGGAAGGAAGGAAAGAAGAGACATAGCTCATTAATAGCAGGCATCAGGGAGATACTTTCTGAGAACATGGGCTCCCTGAGGAGAGCGGTCTGCAGAGGTGGCTACCAACCATTTTAAAAGAGTAGACGTTTCTCACGGAGGAACTCTGCAGGTGCAGAAAGTTATGCTGGAGTGAATTTGAAAATTTAAAATTTACCTTTTCATTATGGTATGACATAAATAATGAAGAAGTCCTTGAAGCAGGATGATCTAGTAAGTGGGATAAATCACTGAAGAGAGATTAAAATAGCCTAGGCCTAGGGAGAGAACTCAGTCAGTAAAATTCTGGCCATATTAGCATAAGGACCTTAGTTCAAGTACCAAAACCAATATTAAGGAAAAGCTGGGCACAGTAAAATATAACTGTAACCTTGGTGCTGGGGAAATAGAAGACAGACAGATCTCTGGGGCTCAGTGGCCAGCCTAGCTTGCATGGATGCCTCCATACCAGTGAGAGACTCTATTGTTATACATACAGTGGATAGTGTCCTGAGAAATGACACTTGACGTTAGCCTCTGACCTTCACATGTACATACTCAAGCAAGCCAACCTGCATACCTGTGTGCATCAGCACTCACAACATACACATACACACACATAAAATGAACATTAAAATATACTAGTGATAAAAACATAAGAGTTTATTCTAGGAAGCTTGATACATAAATGGAAGAGGAAAACAGGAACAGACTAACTGAAGGAACTGTCCATCTAGCAATTCCATGTGGGTCCCCCACTGAGAACTGATAGCATACTGAAAAGCCACGTCTGAAATTCAAGCTTTTATATTCTGCATCCAAGTTCATGGCCAGCTGTGGGCTCTGTCATTTGTTTTTCTGGCTGCTGCTTCTTAGGTATTATTATCAAGTATTGTCCTATTTCCTAAGTAGGAAGACAAACTGTCCATGTGTTTCTCATGTCTTGAGGTAAGAATGGAATTCATGGGCCAGGAGATGACTTCTAGGGTAAAACAATTTCTGCACAAGCATAGTACTTCTCAGTAAGTTGTACAAATAAAAATAATGAATAGCATCAAAAAGGAGACATGAGGTTGCAAGGGTGTTAGGAAGAGTTGGAACATAAGAGTTGAGGGGTAGATACAATCTTAGTTGTATTACCAAATAATAAAATAATCAAATGAGTAGAGTTCTGTAACTGCCACGTTAATACTGCATTGTGAAATTAGAGTCAAGACTTTGTGTAGTTTATATGTTAATCAACGTAACTCTACCAGAGTAAGACTTGCGGTTGGCATTTAGTCACTGGGAAATGCCAATTCCATCTGTCTGAATCCATCCAAGTTACCAATTCAGATGAGTTCAATGTCACTTTTACATAAGACTTGGAAGTTAGTGTCAAAGTCATGACTGAAAAGGAAAATCTGAATAATTTAACTTTTACCTTAGATCAGCTTTAGCAAAATAAAAATGTCCATTCTTCTCTATTCACACAGCTGGACTCTACTAGAATTCATTATGACTGTCACCCAGTGTTTTTTTTCCCTCCTAGCAGTCCACTATGAAATCTCATCACTTTCAAATATGAGTGGGGCAGATGGGAAATAAGCTTTCCACATTCCAAAGCACATCTTTCCCATGCCTTCTCTCCCACGGTATGGGGCATAAAGCCTTTCAGAGGATTTTATTGGAGCAAGATATTTTCTTGTGGGAGGTGAGAAAGGGAATGTCTCCTGTGACATTCTTTGCCAGCTGTTTTAGGCATTTGATATTAAGTGATATGGAAGCCTATCTTATTACTCTAAGAAAGAAATGAATGGAAAAGCTATGTTGGTATTACAGTAAAAATGACCGAGAACTTATTAATCGCATCCTGTTGTATTCCCCCGAGGATCATATTCATGGTTCCAACTCTAACAATATTGCCTGTGGACATGAAACACAAGCTCTTACTGTTTATTTTGGTGTGCAAATAGGATTTTGTATGTTTTCTTTATGGTAAAAACATTCCACCCTGGGGTTATTGATATGTCCATGTTATTTTTATTGCAAGTGAAATGAGATTTACTGTATTACTGCTGACTGCAAATCCCCCTGAAATGGCCTTTCTTTAGGCAAACTGATACCCCATTAGTGACCCTACACTCTCATTTTCCTGGGCTTAGGAAGCATGCTTGCCTTTCCTGCCTTTAATGCCAGAAAACTCAGGAACTCCTTGCATTTTTTAAAAACTCACATCTGAGGCAAAGTGCCTGCAGTGCATGAGTGAGGTCCTAAGTTTGGATACCCACAACTCACACGAACTGGATGCCATAGGATGAATATGTAATCCTACAGGACTATAGGAAGTGGAGACAAGAGAATCCCTGAGGTTCAGCGATGGGCTAGCCTGGTGTAGGCAGCAGTGAAGTGAGAGAAGTGGAGACAAGAGAATCCCTGAGGTTCAGCGATGGGCTAGCCTGGCGTAGGCAGCAGCAAAGTGAGAGACCTTACAGCAAAGTGGGAAGTGAAGACCAACATCTGAGGCTGTCCTCCAACCTCCACACATGAGTCAAAGTACCCGAGTGCACGCTGTACACAAAGATAAACAGGTCTTCAATGGGCGGCTAGGATGCCGTCGATTCTATTTAGTTTCCTCTTAGCCCTTTAGCAGTTGGTGTTTAGTTCATGTGAAACCTCATCCATATGCTCACACCAGGCTTCTTAATGTCACACTTATTAACATGTCAACCTGGATGAGTTGTGGGTAAATTTCCCACTATGCACTACAGAATGATTTGTAGAATTCCAGAACTTTCTAGACATCAAGAGCATCAGGTTGTCTCCAGACATTGTCAAAGGAAGAAAGAACTTCCTTAAGCTTAGAACTGCTCAGTTAAACATATAAAGAAGGATTTCATGTAAGGTGAATCATGGTCCCAAACGTGTGTGTGTGTGTGTGTGTGTGTGTGTGTGTGTGTGTGTGTGTGTGTGTGTGCATGCATATATATGTATATGCATGTGTGAATGTATGCATGTTTGTATGCATACATGCATTTATGGCTCTGGAGTGATGGCTCAGTGGCTAAGAGCCCTATATGCTCATCTAGAGGACCTAAGTTTGGGTCCCAGCACCCACATGACTGCTCAAAACTATCTATAACTCCAGTTATCAGGGATCTGATGCTTCTTATGGCTTCTCAGTCACTAATGTAGGCAAACAGTCATACACATAAAATAAATAATAAATCTGAAAAATCACTAAACATTAAAACAAATCTCTTAAGAGAGTAAATGATTTTGAGTTGAACGATGTGCCCAGCCATCCGTTCTCATTCTCACAATCTTGTAACATCACTCAGCAGTCGTGATGCGTGCATTACCAGATAAAATCACAAAGGCACGTGCATGGAATTCCTATAACTTTGTTATGATGACTACAAGTTGGGTTGATTTTCCGTTAGCTGTTCCCCGTTACATAACACTTCTCCTTGAAGCATTCATTTGGATTTGTTTGAATAGAAGCCTATGTGAAAAGTCTGGGCTTTGTTTCTGTGTTTTGTATATTAATGTGTACACAAGTACAAGTATGTTTGGGGTTGCATATGTGTGTGTGTGCATGTGTGCTTGTGCACGCATGTGTGAGTGTATGTATATGATATGTCTCTATGTGGTATGATGTATGTATGTGTATATGTGTATGTGTGTATAGATGTGTGTGTGTGTGTGTGTGTGTGTGTGTGTGTGTGTGTTGTGTATGCATGTACATCCATGTTTAGGCCAGAATTGAACCTCAGATATCATCCCCCAGAAGATACTCACCACTTTTTGAGACAGGGCCTCTCACTTGCCAGGCCAGGCTGGCTGTTCATGGAACCTTAGCCATCTGCCTGTTTCTACTTCCCCAGTGCTGGGATTTCAAGGGCCTGCTACCACACCTGGCTTCTCTTAAGTGCATTCTAGGAACTCACCCCGAGTCTCATTATTGCCCTTTCTGACTGAGCTATCTCCTCCGTCAGAAAATGTTTGTTTTTAAAGCATGGTATAGACATGTGGCAGGGCCTCGAACTCACTGCGGTACCTCCTTTAGAGTCAGTAGTTAGTTCTCCTTTGGGTGCCAGCCCCCTAAGTCCCAGCTACCACAGCAGCCTCGCCTGGCATGTCCTAAACTTCGAGTTTCAGGAAAGTCATCTGCTTCCGCTCCTCTTTGAGTTTGAAAAGAGAGTACCAACAGCTGGATCGCAGAATGAAGAGATTATATGGTGCACTGTCCACTCTCCCAAGTGTGTGTCTGTTCTAAGTGACTCTGACTTGATGGCAGTTTCAGAACATCCTGGGAAGTATGAAGTGTCAATCTTTTGTGATGGATGGGATTAGAGCAGATAAAAAGAAAACATGTTAAAATCTCCCCCACGGGCTCCTCTTGTGAGTATCCATTTACTTGGTTGGTTTCTTCATATTTCTGTTCTTGGCATTCCCCACAGAATTTCTTTGCAAACTCTGTCAGTCTAATTTTTATTGCTTTCATTTTTAATACTCCAATTGGAACATTTTACAAAATAGACCATCCTTACTAAAATGCATCACGTGTTTTATCTGTCAGTTTAAGAGGATGAGAATGGACTTGTGCCACAAGTTACATCACTGTATGGGGCACGAGACAGACACTTTGTTGAGAAGCCCTGGGTGACTGTCATGTCCTTATCAACCTAGGGAAAGTCTCTCTGCCCACTGCCTCATAAACAAAATTTGTCAAAGACCTAAAAGGGATTATTAAAAGCCAAGGACCCCTTTCACAGAAGGGCAATGCTGTGTCTAGTTATGAATGCCCTTCATTCTTAGAAAACAGACATTACTTGAACTTCCCTTGGACATTTACCAAGATGTGGTATTGGGTTTCCCTTCTCTGGACTCTCATCTCTAGCTTCCTATCTCCTTCATTGAACCAACTTCCATGCTCCAAATTCTAGCAACGGCTTTGTGTTCATTCATCCCATCAATAAGCAGTTATTACATTACTACAATTGCCCCAGGCTCCTTCCTAGACAGCAAGGCCATAATCACCTGAATCCACATTGAACTAACATTCTAAAGAGACAAATGGTTAAGAAATACGCTATAGTTTTCAGGTGGGGCTTCCATAGGCAAGTCATTGTCTTAACTGTAATTGATCTCCTCACAAATTCCAAAGGCTTGAAGTTCAAAATCAAGGACATAACTTGTTTTCTGTGAGGGTACCTCTTCCTGGCTTCCTGAACACTACCGTTTTGCTATCTCCTGAGTAGTTCTTCCTCGTGTGTGTGTGTGTGTGTGTGTGTGTGTGTGTGTGTGTGTGTGTGTGTAAGAATGGACTCTTAGGGATCTGTTTTTAATTGACATTACAAATTCCTTCTAACCCAGGACCCACCCCTGTTATACCCTTTCACTTCAATTGCTTTTTCTGAGGCCCATTTTCTAATACAGTCATGCCAGAAGTCAAGATTTCAATGTATGAACTGCAGAGGTGGAAGACACATTCAATCCACTAGCAGAGATTTTTTTTCCAGAAACTTCATACTGATTCAGTTATAGATCAAAGAAAAGTAATAAGGAAGATTTTTTTTTTTTTTGAAAAATGGAGCCAGAGATGGTAGTTGCTACATTAGCTCCAAGTGCCTAAAAAAGTGGCAGCTGAGAGGGTGGAGGGGTGGGGCTGCAGAAGCTGGGCAGCCATTTGTGTAGACACATTTCACTCTGTACTGCTCAGCGGGATTGGGAACAATAGGATCATAGAGAGGAGAAAGTTCCAGAATCTCAGATGTGGAAGCAGTGAGTAGGAAAAGAAGTCAGAGAGGTTGGCAGGCGCCTGATTGTCAAGCCAGTAACTGAATTCTGCTCTCATTGCAATGAAAACCCTTCGAAGGCTGGTAGGCAGATGAGCACAAAGGTAAGGCACACTTTGAGGGATGAAATAAAGGAGGATTTGTTGAGTGATGTTTCAGAGTCCTGTTTGTCATAGGTGCACCTAGTAAATGCTCAGTAAACGTTTTAAAGTGGAAAATAGAGGGCCAAAGAGATGGCTCAGGGGCTAAGAACACAGCTGCTTTTGCAGAGGACCCGGGTTTGGTTCCCAGCACCCATGTCACATGGCTCAAAACCACCTGTAACTTCAGCTGCAGAGCTTTCCATGACCTCATCTGGCCTCCAGGAATACCTGCATACACATGGTGCACATACAGACAAGCAGGCAAACACACATACTCATCAATAAAAAGAAAACATACCAAGATGAATGTTTTGTGTGTAACAATCATCTTCATAAACACTGATTAGAACTGAGTGTGGTGGCACATACCTGTAATCCTAGCACTTGGTCAGCTGAGGTGGGAGGATTCACAGGAATTCAAGGCCAGTCTGTTCTTCATAGTGAGATCCTATCTCAAAAACAGTGTTTCCTGCATGGCATGATGGTATATACCTGTAGCCCTAGCACTCAGAAAGCTGAGGCTGGAGGATCAGGAGTTCAAGGCCAGCCTCAGTTACTTAATGAGCTAATGGCCAGCTTTAGGTAATATAAGATCCCATTTCCAAAAGCAACCCTCCAAAGCAAGGACAATTTAGTATAGTTTTGAGTATATAAAAACATACTTCTATATATACGATCTATAGATGAAATCTATAGTGTACAGACTGTATATATACACATATATGCATAATAGCATATTTGCTCTTTTGGAGTATGACTCTGATTGTGTCAAGAACACACAGTTCTGAACCCACAGCAACCAGGACATTAAAGAGCTGTACCTACTCCTAAGTCCCCTCACAGTCCTCTGCAGTCAGCCCTTATGTCAGGACTAGACTGTACCAGCCACTGACTTAGCCCTGCCTCTATGATTTTGCCTTTTCCACATTATGAGATAAACAGGATTGTGTGCTTTATAGTGTTTTGCACCTTTGATGTAACGTAACTCCCTTGAGCCCCACCATCTTGACATTCCCACTGGTTACAGCTGTCCCTCCTTGTGCACGGATTTTACATTCATGGATTCCACCAACTACAATAAAAAATACTTGAAAATAATATGCATGTACACACAGATGTCTTATTCTTGCCCCTGTCCTCCAGATTTTGTGAGCTAACTACCTATAGGACTGGTGCTTTGTATGAGATATACGTAATCTAGAGTTAATGTGTGGTAATCCAGGGCTATGTGTAATATGAAGATACTACGCTGTTTCATGTAAGAGAACAGAGAATCTCTGCATTCATGTGTCCATGGTGGGAGGGAGGACTCTGTCATCAACCCTTTGTGGATAATAAGGACAGTTGTGTTTTCTTTTTTGTTGCTTAATAGCATGCCAGGGTATGGATGTACCCACTGCCACTGGAATTTAATGGCATCTGGTTGTTACCAGTTTGAAGCAAATATGAATAAAAGTTCTGTCCATGTTTGCAATAAGGGTTTTGTATAAACAAGTTTTTATTTATCTCACTTAGGAAGAGCAAAGTCCTGGGTCATAGGGTGTGCTTGCATTTATTCTTATAAGAAACTGTCAAGCCCTTTCCTAGACAATTGTATCATTTAGTAGTCCTTCCAGGAGGAGAGTTTCACTTCTCCATATTCTTGTCAGAACTCACCTGCTGTGTCTTTTGTTCTGTGTTCTAGTATGTTGGTACCTTACATCCCTTTAAGAGCATCACTATAATTAGAAGAGCCAGTGAGCACATGCAAGAAGAATACAATGTAGAATGGATTTGTTGTTTGTTTTTTTCCATCTATGCATTTTTTAAAATCCAAAGTATATGGCCTTAAAACATCATTGGTAGGGATTGGAAAGGTGGTTCAACAATGAAGAAAGCTTGCTGCTTTTACAGAGGATCTGAGTTGAGTTCCCAGCACTCACATTGGAAGAGCCATCTGTAACTCCAACTCTGGGATTTCCAGTGCCCTTTTCTGGCTCCAAAGACACCAGCACTCACAAGTGTTCATACTGCCACTCACTTATACACATGACATATAAAAAATAAGTTCTTTTAAAATCTTTGACAAAACCTAAATAAAATAAGTTTAATTTAAATAAGTTTAAAATAAAAAAATGTAAGTCACTAATCTTTGTTTTGAATCATTCACTGCTTGAGTCCTGGCAACTGTGAATCTTATTTTTATGTATTCAGTAGAAGTATCATAAAATGCTTCCCTTTAGAGAAACTCATGTGACTGTGTCTTCAAAGTTTCAAAGTGTCAGAGAATCCTAAGGGTTAATTAAGACTTTGTCCTGCTAACTAGAAAATGAACATCATTCCTATTTTCTTTTCTTTTTTTTTTTAAGACAGGGTTTCTCTGTGAAACAGTCCTGGCTGTCCTGGAACTCACTCTGTAAACTAGGCTGGCCTCGAACTCACAAACATCCACCTGCCTCTGCCTCCAAGTGCTGGGATTAAAGGCCTATACCACACAGTGAAGATAAATTTGTGTGATCCACTTGAGTAACTGATCTAATAATGTTGACATATGAATACTGTACTTAGTAAAATGTCAGTGAAAATAGCTTATTGCATAATGCAGGTTTTTTTGTATTAAAGGGATGGGAAAGAACACATGAATCTGATAATAAAGGACTATGATCTGCAAAGGTGGAATGTGGTGGCATTGTATTCCCCTAACTATTGTGCACCCTAATAAACTTATCTGGAGTCAAAGAACAGAACAGCCACTAGATACAGAGGCCAGAAAATGGTGGCACTTACACTTTTAATCCTAGCATTCCAAAGGCAGAAATCCCTCTGGATCTCTGTGAGTTCAAGGCCACATTAGAAACAGCCAGGGATGGTGACTCACGCCTTTAATCCCAGGAAGTGAGGGCAGAAAGCAGAAAGGTATATAAGGTGTGAAAACCGGGAACTAGGCTGGTTAAGCTTTGAGGCTTTTGAGCAACAGTTCAGCTGAGATTCATTTTGGATAAGGACTCAGAGGCTTCCAGTCTGAGGAAACACGATCAGCTGAGGAATTGGCAAGATGAGGTAGCTGTGGCTTGTTCTGCTTCTCTGATCTTCCAGCATTCATCCCAATAACTGGCATCAGGTTTGATTTTATTAATAAGAACTTTTTAAGATTCCTGCTACAGTGGAATGTTTCATAAAGACCTACAGAAATAAAGGCAATTTGTGAACAGAAAAAAAAGAAAGAAAATGAATATCACGGTTAACTTTTGTTATGCGTTTAGCAAAAGAAGACCACCACTGTTTTACCCCTGATTTTTCCCAGTCAGTAGGAACACCAGTGCAATCTTGTGACCTCAGTGACCTAGTCTTGTTTGTTCTGTGCATGGCTACTTTGGCCTTTCACATACATGGAGCTATGTGGGAGGAAATAGAGTTTAAAATCCTGCTGAAGAATTAGATCAGTAGACACTTGGTGGACACTAAGACCTATCCTGCCCATTGATGGGCATCCCACTGGTTTTTGTATATAAGAATTTCTCTGTAGTAGATCTCAGGAAGGTTCTTCCCTCCGATCCATGAGTTCCTAGTCTCACTCAATATCATCTTATAATTGTTCATTCAGGGTCCCAGAAGGTTGAGGAGATTAGTTACTCCTCATAGTTTCCTGGAGCATGCCCTATGATCCTGTTATCTACACTACTTCCTTGATGGAATCCACAAAGTTCTTGCTTCAATCCAGATGCAAGTCATCTTCTTTCTTCTCTTTCCATGGAGAAAATATTCTCTGTAGGAAGCAGGGATACTAGCACAAAATATCTAGAGCCTTCTAGGAATGAATTCTTATTTCCTGAACAGATGCAATTGCTGTGGGCAATCACTGGCCATCCTTACAAAGCTTAGTGCCTTCTTTATCCACTGTTCTTTGGGAGGACTCCTGGACACCACCGCCTTGTGTAAGGCTTGATACTCCTCTGCCTGTTAGTTATCAAGACTGTTGTGTTCACCATTGATTTTGTAAGATGACTTAAAATTCTTCCTGTGTTTAACTGATTTGTCCCTCTTAGAGGAATTGGAGATCGTAAACCTTCCAGATGGTGGAAAAACAAGGTGGGGGCTCTCTTTCCCCATGTGCTAGGAAGAGCTGGAATGCAGGCCAGGCAAGCAGCAGCTTCATGAATCTTTGTTTATTGTTTTCTGTTCGCAGATTTTATTCTTCACCGTACAGTCTCGCGACCAACCGCATGATCCCACAGACATCTATCACGCCATTCATTGCCGCCTCCCCTGTCTCCACATACCAGGTAGGTCTGTTCCCCTGCACCTCACCAGAGACTTTCTTTGCCAGTCATGTGCTACTGAGAGCCCAAAGGGGCAAGGGAGAATTAAAAAAAAAATCTGGCCCACGTGGTAGCCACGCCTTAATATGATACTGTTCCCGTTATTAGTGTAGGCTTCCTGGCTTCCCAGGCTTTCTTTGCATCAGTTCACTAAACAATCAAACCTCACATGCCTTGCACTCTTCCTGCCCAGCTCAGCATGGCTCCTTCCATGCTGGGAAATGAGCCACCTGCTGTCTCTGTTTTCATTGCTCACATTCCACAGTGGGTCTTCCCTAGCAGCACCTCTGCAGAGATCCCTTGCTCCAGGGTGGTGTGCCACTGTCATCTCAGTTTTTCTCGCAGTTGTCCTGGCAAAGGTGCCCTGTTAGATGTTAGATGAGACCTCCCGATAGGGAGGAGAATCAAAGTGGGAAAACATGCTTCTTCTTTCTGCCCTTTACCTCATTTCTGATTCCTAGAAAGATGAGACATTGGGGGTCCCATGTGTGGAAATTTGGGGCATCTGAGACTCACTGTGTGTCCTAAATTAGGTGTTCTAGCCAGTAATTCCAAGTTCAAAGGTGGATTGAAATAGTCACATGCCTGCCGCAAAACCCACTCTTTCTCGTGTTCTTGTGAACTACCTCCCAGCCAAGCCAGTCACTCCATTCAGTACCTGCTGTGACTCATTGCTCTTCTTCCAGTGCTCATCAGAAAATGCCTGTGAATGCTCCAGATGGGGAGAATGCAAACAGGGCCAGAGTGAGGAGGCGCAAGTGCGTGGACCTGTGATTTCTCTGTAGTAGGCAAAACACGTGTGGGTGGGTGTTTCAGAGTGGGCAGCAAGTAAGCCTGTTGCTGCTAATCCAGTGGCATTTCCCTGGCTTAGTCACTCCATACATTTTCCAGGATGTCCCCTCTGTCAGAGCATCAAGTTGAAGTTTATACACATTTTCCCCTAACCAGAGGCCCCTAGAATCACACCATTCCTTTTCTCCACTCAAACTCTTGAGACAAGTTCCCCACACTGATAGGGTAGATTTTTGTTTAGATTGCATGAGGTGTTTCTAGAGTGGCCGACTTCTTAATTGCCATCTCTTGGGGCCCAAGAGGTTGTGTGCAGGTGTGTTTCAGCTTTGTTCTTCCTTTAGCTCTGTGTGTGTGTGTGTGTGTCTGTGTGTGTGTGTCTGTGTGTGTGTGTCTGTGTGTTGTCTTTTTTACTAATCTTGGCCTCTGCTGGAGTCAAGACCACCCACTGAGCCACAGCATGGAATACTTAGGTGACATGAATAAAATATCCACAGAAAAGTGACTGTTGTCTCCCAAACAAGAGATTACAGCAATTTCCCACATTATTAATTCTTACTTTGCACCACTTTAAAAGAAAATCTGAAGTATACTGGCAAATTTGGGGGTGAGAATATATTGCAAAGTAAAATCTCCCTGGCTTTCACTGTGATGATCCACTCACACACTGTCTCATTCAGGTGACACATGAAACATTTATGAAGAGCTGGTGTCTGCCATACACATTTTTATCCACAATACTAATTACCATGAGAGAGAATAATATCACAAGCGTGTTTAAGTTGGCCTTAACCTGGAACATTCCCCCACACTCTGTTGTATTTCTTTCTGACACTACCTTTGCTGCTTGGCTAGCGCTAAGATGGGGTCCCCTGAGCATGTGAAGGGGTTGGTAATGGAAGAGATGAGAGTCTTAGCTGTCAGCCTTGGACTCCTTCAGTGTCTTCCTGGATGTCCCTGTGAACTGACCTACAGATAGTCTCTGGGCCTTTTTATGACTTTAGTCTTCAACTCTGACTTCAAAATAAGGTTTCAGGGTTCAACTGTGAGGGCCGGAGAAGCGGCTCAGTCAGCAAAATGCTTACAATCCCAAAACCCCCAGAAAAAGCAGGTACAGTGGTACAAATTTGTAATCTCAACTAAAGAGGCAGAGACAGGCAGATCTTGGGACTCACTGGCCAGTCAGCTTAGCTTACTTGGAAAGTTCCAAGCTAGTAAGAGGCTCCATCTCAAAAATACAAGGTAAATTTTACCTTTTGAATGACACCTGAGGTTGTCCTTTGGCTCTGCACACACACTTACAAATGTGTGCACATGTACATGCACACATACACATGCATGCACACATACACACACACACAAACACTGCCTGACCTGTGTGGGCATTGCAGCCAGCTACCTAGATGGAGAATTGCTAAGTTAATCGGGGCCAAGCATTCCTGTCTCCACTTCCTATGACACAGTGCAATGCCATCAAACACAAGAAGCAAGTTGCCTCTGTGATTGCCTTGTCCTAATGAATGCTGTTTGATGCATAGGTCCAGAGTACTTCATGGACGCCTCATCTGCCATACATTATGCAACCAACAGTAAGTGTTCTCAGTCACCTGAGGCTCAATATTTCTATTATCCAAGTGCAAGCTTTTGTGATGCATAGTGGCTTTGGGGTGGAGCTTTGTTCATATACTAGAACTCGTTCAGACAGCCACTTTCTCCAGAAGCAGAGCAGCCACTGGAAAGGGCACAGAAGTATGTGCCATAGGCAATTAGATATAGGGGTGGAGACAGAGGCAAGAAACAGAGATTTGAGTGAAAGAGGAGTTCTGCTTCAGAGAGAAACTCAGACCTGTTGACAGTTAAGCCTGAAATATGAAGAAAAGCTTTTTGGGTCCCATTCTGTTTGTCATGTTCACTTTATTCCTGATGTGGTGTGATAGGCTCTGGGGACATTTTGGACTATCATGGCCAAGTACATACTCAATGAAATGCATTTGTAATACCTAGGAAGAAAAGATGATGCATGGACAGCAAAGTGGGTAGATTTTTTATGTTAATGTCTATTTGCCATTCTATTCTTTCCTGGGATGGGGCGATTTCTTTCAGAACATTCCAAGTACTTTCTACTTGCTGCGATTCCCATTTGTGGTTCCTGTCCTCAGTCCCAGTGAGAAGTATAACAGGAGAGCCTGGAATGCAGCAAAGGATTCCTTTGATCTTGATTTTGTTTTGCAGTTTTTATAGCTCTATAGGAGAGGAAGGGAGGGAAGGAAGGAAGGAGGGTGGGAGAAAGGAAGGAAAGGAGAGAGAGAGACAGAGAGAGAAAGGGGGGATTTCAAAAGCATCACACTCATTAGAGTATGAGAGAGGGGAGTTGTGTTGTGTGACAGGTGTCCAGGTTTCCTTTTCTATCACTTAACAGTGCTTTGGCAGGGGAAGAAACCATAAGTGGCAGGGAATATAAAATCTGACTATCATAAACATTATCCTCATTATAGAATTTTAGCCTTTTAGATAACACATTTACATAAAGCAGCCATAGTAAAGACCATTAAATGTACACACACACACACACACACACACACACACACACACCTCTCACATGTGCAAATTTAATGGACTCAAAGGATCAGAGAATACGTTTTTCAAATTTACAAGTTGCCATTTTATCTTTTTAAAAAGTAACTTTTCATATTGCCTCTAACATTTCAATAGTTTTATTTTATTTACATACTTCAGTGTATACATATCTTACCAACACAGAAGTTGTGGCTATATTTTGAAAGTCCCTCTATTTTCCCTTATTTATACATTTTGGGTCCTTCCTGAGTTCATCTTGCCTGTGTTCTATAAATTATACCAATATGTCCAATACAGAGCAAAAATCCTGGCTCTCTCTTCAAGTCATGAGGTAAAATTCAGCATGTTCTGCCAAGGCACTATATAGCTGAGCAGAGATAAAGCCAGCACAGAGAGAATACAGAATGCCTGGCAAGCTCTGGAGACGAGACTGTCCAGCAGGAACCAATAACCTTCTAAAAAAATAATAGTGTGCTCACCTACAGAGTAATAATGCTTGTGGTCTCTCTCTGAGGTAAGCACCATCGCCTTGTGGCCAAAAGGAATGCACATCTGGAAGAACTCTGTGCAATTTTCCAGATGTCATAGATGAATATCCAGTTCTTCTGGAACTCCCAAAACAGGGATATAGGGAGGGAGGAGAAGACAGACAGACAGATAGATAGGGGCAGGTTGTGTAGATCTTTACTTCAACTGGAACTGGGGACTCTGGTCAAAGCATTCTGATTCCTCCTCTACCCCAAAATATCTTCAGCTCTGTTTACATGTGTGTTTAAAGCATATATTTTTTCCTCAAATAGTAGATTGTGTGTGTGTGTGTGTGTGTGTGTGTGTGTGTGTGTGTGTGTGTGTTTTAATGTGTCTCCTTGGATTTTGCTAGCTGTGGCTTCTGGTCAATGATACCACATCACTTCCAATGACTGAGTTATGTATCATGGTTGGGCTTGGCCTCTAAGGCTAACATGTGAGATCTATGGCTCCAGTGGTTTCTTGGACAAAGGATTGCCTGGGCCACCCACCACTTTGTTTTCTGAAAATGAGCTAAACAGTGTCATGGCAACACAGGGTTTGTGTCCTCAGTCTCCCCTCTCCACCCAAAAGGCTTGCTGATTGTCTATACTGTCTAAGCAACTTTATCAGCTAGCCTGAGGTCTTCATCAAGGCGAAAGTTAAACTGCTCTCTCTCTCTCTCTCTCTCTCTCTCTCTCTCTCTCTCTCTCTCTCTCTCTCTCTCCTCCCTCTGATACTAAAATGTAAATATACTTCAGCTGTCTGAGGCCAAGAAACAGACTAACTGGAGCTGGCAAGACTGAGCAAGTTAATGACCGATTGTGTCGATTCTTGGCTGGGATTATTGAGCTGGGAAATCATTCTAGCTTATGGGGAGTTGAGCAACAGCTTAAACTTTCCTTGTCCTCACACGAACATAGTAATCTCTAAATAATTATGGATTTTGTGCATTAAATGAAATAAAGTACCAATGCTCTGAAATGTCTTGACAAACAGCAAATTCTCAACAAATGATTCAGTTCAATAATTGAATTGAATAATTGAATAATTCAATTATTGAATTGAAATAAATAGATGTTTAATCCTATTTTAAGTAATATAATTAGTAGAAAATGGATATTTATATAGAAATAAACCTAAGGATAACAGAGTCAACCTTTTTCTAACACATTTGGGGAGTACTTAAATTCCTTGCCAGTAAGTTCAGTGCAGATATCTTTAACCATAAACATAGAAAGTTATTGATATCAGTACTTACTACATTTCCTAATTAAACCATTTAATATCTAATTCTTAAAGATAATAGCTATTAAGTATATTTTTATCACTAAATGGAGCTTGATTAACAAGTATGTTCATATTGTCAATATCCATATCTCAAATATCTAATTCCAATTATTTTCAATTTCCCTCCTTGTCCTGGTTAGCTTTAAATGTCAATTTGAAACAGCCTAAAGTCATCTGAAAAGAGTCCCAGTTGAGTAATTGTCTATATTAGATTGGTATATGGGCGTGTATGTGAGGAATTTGTCTCCATTGATAAGTGATGCAGGAGGACCCAGTCCACGATGGGTGGTGCCATTCCCTGGGCTGGGCTGTATAAGGAAACCAGCAGACATGAGGTGGAGCAAGCCATAGAGTGAGCCAGAAAACTCTTCCTACACAGTTTCTGCTCTGGCTTCCTTAAGTGGTGGATTGTGACACAGAAGTGCAAGATTAGATGAACCCTTCCCTCCCCTACACTGCTTCTGGTTGTGCTTGTCATAGTAACAGAAGGGAACCAGATCGTACCACTGTGACATAGTCTGTCCCTATCTTTATCCAGTCTTGTGTGTGAGCCTCTTTGTGGTGGTGGCTCCTCACATTGCCAGGCTTGTGTGCTGACTCCCAAGTGGGCACCAGATTCTTCATCCTGACCCAACGTCCTTGAGGTTTGATTTGGAGGACCCTGTGTTCTCAAAAAGGCTAGTAATTGAAAACAGAATAGTGTTTCTGTGAAGTCATGAAGCATTAAAGTCGAACCCAGTGCCCTGGGCCTTTTTGCCTGAATGCATGAATGATTAAGTCAGAGCAGTAGTGATTGGTAAGTGAGAAATAAATATTTGGAGAAAGGGGTGGGGCTTGAGTGAGAGGAAGAAGAAACATACAGCTGTGTGCTACTGTCACATGTATGACAAGAAGCACCTCAAGACTGGGGACTGGGGAGCTTCTTCTAGCAATTTGAGTTTGGAAGGCTTTCTTCTGGCAACTTGGTTAGGGAAGGCTTTCAGGGTTAAAGAGGTACAGTGGATCCTGATGGGGAAAGTATGGCACTATGAAAAGTTCTCAGGTGTGAGATGAACATAGCTTTCTCACATGCCATCCAATCAGAAAGCAGAGGAGCAAAATGTGGGTGCCTAGCTGGCTTCCTTCTTTATCCTTTTTTGTTCTCTCTGAGATCCCATGCCATAGGATGGCACAAGTAATATTTATGGGGTGATGTTCTCCCCTAAGTTATTCCTCTCAGGAAATGCCCTCACAGATGCATTCAACATGTGCTTCACCAAGTCCTAGGCATTTCTAAAACTAATCAATTTGACAATCCACCTTAGTAATTACAACAGCTTTCCAACGCCTCCTGTTCCAGTTTGCTTGCCTTCAGACTTAACTATCTAAGCAGTGTACCCTTTTATTAACTTGGAACCAGTGATTCTGGGGAGATGGATGAAAGTCTCCTCTTGTGGGTCATAGCCAGTGTTCTGGTGTTTGTACAAGGAACAGTTCACAGTTCACTGTAACCGGATCTGGAGACCTCACTGGATCATCTGGAATGTTGTCAGATCCCTCTTAGGGAAGATGACTGTGTCTGTTTGGCCTGGTTGCTGTAAACTAAGAAAACCCCAAGGTGAGAGGACTGTTGCACATTTGACTGTGAGCGACTTCTCACCAGGTTGAGTTGTCTCTGCTTCTCGGTCCAGGGCTCTCAACTGTTCTTGGCTGTTCTCTGAGAGCTCAGCATCACACCACCAGGCTGATGGATGGTACAGCACACCTGCTCTACAGAGCGGCATGAGCAATGGGAATGACACATGAGCGCATGATGGACAGCTCTGTATTCCAGTGTGTTCATGCCTTCTTACGTCCATACTCCTGACCGGGATCGCAAATCAATGACAGTGCCCAAGAGAAAGCAAATCCTTTGCCTTCAGCTCTAACTAGCCCCTTTGAGTCTTCACGCAGTTAGTGTTACTTCATATCAAGGAGAAAGGTCACCTTTTTTGTTTCTACTTAATTATAATTTGGTTATCTAATTACAACTAAGTAAGAAGTGTGATGTGTCCTTGCTGCAACTCCGACTGTTCTATCACCGTGCTGGCTAAATGGCCCTTTTTATGATGAGCAAACCCCGTGTCTAGAGCAAAAGAGCAAATGGCAGCTTTCTTTTGACAACAGGGCTGTTTCAGAAAGCCAAAATACTGAATTTGAGTTGTTTGCCTAAATTGAGGTAAGAGCTAAGCTCTCCTTTCAGGGGCTGTGACTTCTCAATTTCTAGGGGTGTTTTCTGACAAAGCATAGCCCCAGATTTGAAAGGAGCATTGCATTTGTGTTCCAAAAGCACTGTTTTGGGACAATTTCTCTTCTATTCCAACACCTGAACAGAACAAACCATCAAAACTTCATGTTTTCATTACTCAAGTGTCAGAGTGAGATGTTTTGAGTATCTGCAGAAATAACCTGGTCATAAAAATACACATAGTCACAAGAAATAGTTCCCAACCTAATAATAACAACTAACTCCTAAACTGTATGTTACTGCTTCTGGCAGAGCAGAATCCTTGGTGATGGACACAGTCTAGTGACAGCCATCTTTGCTGTGTTCCTTTGGAGTGAAGGAACCATGAAGAAGGCTCTTTCCATGGTAGACCACATACCATCTCTACTGTAAACACACACCTGGCTTTGCTGCTGTTGGACAGAACTCTGAAATTCTTTCTACAGCACTTTTTCAAAAAGAGCCTTAGGTGACACAGGTAAACACAACCATATGAAGTCTACACTTCACCGTTGTATAGAGTGTGAAAGAATTTGCAACTAGGATTCCTTCATACAGTCTCTGTAGAAGTAAACATTGTGTTTTGTGTGATCAAAAAATGATCTTTGATAGCCATACTTTTGATTGTGAATGATTGGTTTTATTAAATATAGGGCAAGCCAAAGTAAAAAATAAATAGTAAGAGATAGATAGATAGATAGATAGATAGATGATTAGATA
The DNA here is from genome assembly GCF_049852395.1 of Peromyscus maniculatus bairdii. Classification (NCBI taxonomy): domain Eukaryota; kingdom Metazoa; phylum Chordata; class Mammalia; order Rodentia; family Cricetidae; genus Peromyscus; species Peromyscus maniculatus. The sequence continues at coordinate 114,108,025 of NC_134858.1, read as the reverse complement.
TAGATAGATAGATAGATAGATAGATAGATAGATATCGATAGATAGATATCGATCGATAGATAGATAGATAGATAGATAGATAGATAGATAGATAGATATCGATAGATAGATAGATAGATAGATAGATAGATAGATAGATAGATAGATAGATAGATAGATAGAGATAGATAGATAGATAGATAGATAGATAGATAGATAGATAGCAAAACATCACTAAATCCAGCACTCACAACATCTAGCTGGGAAAACTGGCTGGGCAAGTCCCTTTAAGGCAGACATCTAGAGTCTAAGGCCAAGCTGAGTGCCCCCTTGAGTGAGGAGCATGGCAATAGGCAGGCATATAGGCACTGGAGCTGTTACAGGAAGTTTACATTTTTTAGGACAAAAACCACAAGGTAGAACAAAAGCTAATTGGGAATGGTCTGGATTTCCAAACCTACCCTCAGTGGTACACCTCCACCAATAAGGCCAGTCCTTCGAATCCTTCCCAAACAGTTTCACCAGTGGGGACCAAGCATTCAAACAGATGAGCTTATGGGAGCCAATCTCATGATTTTCCAGGTTGAAAATCCAAGAAAGGCAGCAACGTCTATTTAGCTCTATGTTTTCCTCATCCTGGCTGATGGCATCAGAAAGCTCCAGAGAGCCCCTCCACCTCAAGTTTAACCTATGCATTTAACAATCCATTTCCCAGCTTCTTTCGAATGGCCCTCTTGTTCATTAACATCATAGGAAAACTATTATTAAGTGTTTTTTGTCTCTAATCAGCTGTAGATGTTGGATTTAATCCAAAATCTTTTGAGAAATTGGTTTTATCCCTTTCTCTTTTGCCAACTAAACTTTAATTACATATTTTATAATTGTGTAATTTTTAATTTATTTCTTGCTCTAAAAACTCTGCCATGAACTGCATTTTATCAGAATATAAACTTCTTTAATACGTATTTCTAATTCTACTTATTAATACTTTATTCATTATCTGGCGTCAGATTCTATTATTGAGATTAATAGGTACTATACTGTTTTACATGTCCTTGTTTTAATAAAGTTTCAGTATCACAATTGCTAAGCCTTCATGAATATAATCTGAAACAGTTATTTGTTCCCTAAATTTTGGAAAAAAATTGTAAAGTTGTATAGAAGTGTCTGCCTTTGAGAATTTAAAATAACTCACATGAACACCATCTTAGCTTTTGGAAACAGATGTATATATTCTGTCAAACTTCATTTTTAAAAATAATTCATGACTTCTGTCTAATTCACAGAAAACTCAAATATATAGCTCACTTACGGACTTATGAACATACTGCATGAGTCTTACAAATGGTCCAGATTGCCACATTGTTAACAGTCATGCAGGCAGCCCTAACTAAATACACTGCACTGCAGAATAAAGATATTGACATAGAAGGGAGTGGGTACTGAAGAAGGCAAAAGGGACTAGAGAAGACAGTGAAGGACAAATAATAAAAGTATATTATACATACCTGTGTATGTACAGAAATGAAATAATCAATTAAGAGAGAATAACAGGATTTGAAATAATGTACAAACAAACACAATTGGTAGTTGTAGATAAATACATACATACATACATATATATATATACATATATATATATATATATATATATATATATATATATATTTGAAATCATGGGGTTGTTTTTAGTAACTTTTTTGTGATAAAATACGAGGAACATTTCCCCCAAGGTTTTCTTCATTCAGTCAATCTTACTCCCCTTGAGGTCTCAACTGTGATGGCCAGTTACTTTCCATGCTTTTCATGTTACCCAATTCAAGGGCTTAGGTTCAATGAAAAAGATCAACAGTTTAAAATAATATAGCACTAGATATATGTGGAATGTCTCATATTAGAAACTGAGGAAAGTTGATAAAAAAATCATCCAATCATCTTCTCTCAAGATGCATAGTTCTATCATATAAAAAATTTACATGCATTTAAGATGGTTTAATTAAAGTACATAGTTGGAAAATGTCTAATATTTAACAATTATATGGAGAAGAGGGGAGCATTTTTGAGAGCAGAGAAGAAAAAGAAATGAATATGATCTGATGGGTATGGTGTCTATAAGTGTTAAAAATAAGGTGTACTAAGGGAAAATAATATACAAAAGTATGGGGAGAGGATCCCAAGAAATTTCATTGATCTTGATTGAGTCAGATGTTTGCTCTGGAATAAGGGAAGGATTTGCTTGGAAACAAATTCTGGTCTGTGGGAATGAAACTTTTATTTAGCCAATTTTGACAGACTGTGAAACTTTAAAAAAGATGTTTATATTTATTATTTTTATGTATATGAGTGTTTTACCTACATGAGTTTATATGTACCATGTGCATGCAGTACTCACAGAGGCCAGAAGAGAGAGTAGGATCCTCTGGCACTGGAGTTACAGATGACTGTGAGCTGCCATGTGGATGCTGAGAGCTGAACTCACATTCTTTGCAAGAGAAGCCAGTGCTCTTAACCACTCAGCCATTTCTCCAGCACCTCTGACCTCATTTTTATTAGTTTGGAAACACCAGTGCTATTGCCTAAAATTTTTTGGGTACATTTCATAAAATAGTAACATGAATTATAAATCATTTCACTGAACTCTATGAAAACATTATAAATTCCAGTAGTGTAATGTATAAATCAATCACAAGGGGAGAAAAAAAAACTTTTTTTGCATCAGGAAAAAGCCACTATTCAAAGCCTCTGTACATAAAATAACTTTATACCATAAAGATGTTTCTGTTGGGAACCTCCACCTTCTAAATTCCTCCCCTGAAGGCATCTTGGAAAACAAGTGTTCCCTGCTATTTGACATCCCTTGGCTTCAAAGCACAGGGGCATCTAAAAGTTTCAGTGACTCTAGAATCTTTCACAATCTCAAAACATGCTTTAGCACTTTTTGGCACACTCAGAAATGTTAGTACACACCTGTCATCTCAGCACTCAGGAGCAGAAGCAAGAGGACCATACTTTCAAGACCAACCTGTGCTATGATAGGAGCTCTTGTCTCAAAAATCCAATGGTTGTGGGCGTGGTCAGAGGGTAAAGCACTTGCCTAGCACAGGAAAGGTCCTGAGTTTGATCTACAGCATCTCAGCATGAATGTTGAACTATTCCAGATGCTTCCATCTCTAACTGGTCATAATATTGAAGCATTTCATTTTTGATGCTATGGAAATTGGTCATTGTACATGTCTGTCATTTTGTGCATCTCTATATTATTTCATTAGGTGTCTTAAATATGATACATAAGCTCAAAGCATACTCTATTACATTTTTATAACATTAGACACAGCATTCTGGACATATGAGTGAATGACTGAGACAAAATTTCAATCATACATGATTCCTGCGTATCCTTAGATAGTACTCAGCATTACTTCATCATCAACAAACCAAAGTGTCACTACCTAGCCTGTTCCTCCTTAAAGGTATCAGCATTGCTTCCTTCATAGCTAGTTAACATTCAACATAACTAATACACGTGCTAACTGACCTCCTATGAACACCTCACTTCCTAAAGAATGCAAAAATAGAACTAAAAAAAAATCCATGCCAGACCTTCCAGAAAACAACAGGCTACCAGGGCAACACAATTGTGTAGAGATAGGGGCAAATGATTCATTTTATACATGATGCCAGGAACCAAAGCTACTAAGGGAGACACTAAAGGGCTGAGAATGAGGCTCAGGGAGACTCTGAACATGTTCTCTCATAGCACAGGGGGTGAAATGTTCTCTCACATCTAAGTGCCTGTCCATTATGTGGACTTTGAGCACTCACTAAACAGGTGCTCATAAATGAGTTCAATTTGTTATGGCAACCTGAAACCCTAACTTTTAATATGCTGTTCTCATTTTCTTGTCCCTTAGAATATTGTTGGGATGGATTCTGTTTCTGAAAAGCTTGATTGGTACGGTATTAATTAGCCTTGGGGAACTGGTGCTTAGGTGCTCAGTCTGCAGGTCAGGGTCGTTATTAATGATGTTGATTTGGCGAGTGGGGTGGGGGAGGAGAAAGGCAATAGGTCAGCCAGTTAGTATATTCCAGGGAAGAGGTGGCTACAGATTAGGGAAAGTCCTCAGGTTCATAATACAATATGCTAATTGCTTTCCATTTGCAGGTCTGTATTCATTGGTTTTTCTTGTTTCTCATCTCATCTCTGTCCTGTTTGCTGAGAATCTGACAAGTCTGAAAGATTTTAGCCTTTCATGGCCTTGATGGCGATGTTTGAACATCATGGTCAAAGACTGTAGAGAGGGAGGATGACATCTCACCCAGTCTCTTTCCTACCTTCCCTTTTCCTAGCTAGCAGATATGATCTCTATAGGACACAGCTATCTTTGTTTTCACAATAAGGCAGGATAATACTTAGGTTGAAGAAAAGAACCAAGTTGAAAGAGTTTATGTATGTCATTTTAAAACATGTTTAGATTTTCTGATTCGGTTGGGACCTAACTTTCTATTGGAAAACCTCAATTAATTAATTGATTGATTGGCTTGTGCCAAGATGGGTTTGAACACAAAAGGGGAGATCTTTCCTTTCCAGACCCAAGGTGAGTGAGTAACAAGGGCTTCTCCATCACCTCCTCTCAGGTTATTTACCACTAGAGATGCATTAAAACAGCTGAACTAGTTGACTGCATGGTGATGTAAAGCTATAATCTCAGCACCCATGAGGAGGAAGAGCTGAAGAGCCAGGCATTGAAATCTAACCAGAGCCCCCTACTGAGAACTACTCAAAAACAAAGAAACAGAAACACAGAAGGGAACCAGGAATACGATCTAAACTAAGGAAAAAGGAGCAGTATTCATAGTGGAGGAAATCAATTTGTTAACATTGAAATTATGTGTTTCTACAATGGGGGACTTAAATGTTGTCTTAAATTTTCTGAAACCAAAGTCGAATAGGAGAAGTAAGAAAAGGAGTGAGCAAAGAAATATGAAAGAAAGGAAAGGAAAAAAAGGAAGAATGGGAAGAAGGAAATACTGTTTCATCCTCTGGTGAAAGGAAGCACATCAAATGGCCAGAGAAGAGATTTTGTTTCTAGTACCCCATTCTAGACTAATAGTGCATGATGATCTAATCCCATCTCTCAGGGCAATACCTCAAACAATAGATACTGTGCTGTGTTTGCTTTCTGTCACTGTGGAAACCCATTTACAGAGGAAGCATTTATTAAGGCACAGTCTCAGAGGACTCAGTCCAGGGGCTTTTCTGTGCCTATGTGAGATGAGGCACACTTGGTGGGAAGGTGGTGATAAAGCAAGTCAGCTCACCACATGATGGACAGGAGACAAAGAGGAAAGGAGGGAGAGGAAGAGAAATCTCAGCTGAACTGCTTCTTGAAAGCCTGAATGCTTAACCAGCCTAGTTCCCAGTTTTCATGCCTTATATACCTTTCTGCTTTCTGCCATCATTCCCTGGGATTAAAGGCGTGAGTCACCATGCTTGGCTGTATCCTTGAAAACACAGAGATCCAGCCTCTAGAATGCTAGGATTAAAGGCGTGTGCTACCACTGCCTATCCTGTATGTTTAATATTGTGGCTGTTTCGTTCTCTGACCCCAGATAAGTTTATTAGCATGTACAATATTTCGGGGAACACAATACCACCACAAAAGACTAAAAGCTGGTGACATTATCCCCTGGGTGTGGGTCTGGTACTGTATGAGAGAGGAGGAAGTGAGCTGAGCTGTAGGCAGGCAGGCATTCCTCCTTCTCTGCGCTAGACTGTGAATGTGAGGTGGTAGCTCACTGCTTTGAGTGCATGTCTATACTTCCCCACATTGGTGGCTGGAACTTGCAACTGGGAGATGAAATAGCCATTCTTCCTCTAAGTTGCTTTTGTCAGAGTATTTAGTCATGGCAATAGGAAAGAAAATAAGATAAAGAGCATGTTCCCAGTGATCTCCACAAGTGTTCTTATCTCTGAGTATGCCACCACCTTAGGCTTGGGTGTCACCACATGAGCCTTTGATCTAATATATAGTGTCTATAAAGAGACATTTTCTTATATGGAAAAGATTTCTTCTTTAGGTACATCATCTCTCATGGTTTACTGTGAGGTAAGAATGACATCAAATGCAACTGTCTTCATTCATGTTTCCAGTTTCCTTAAACAAGATTCCATTACAGTCATGCCACCTGACACAGGATCACACAGATCAAGGCTACTTACCTTTTCATAGAAGAAGCCAGATGACACTGTGAAGGCAATACAGACCGCATCTAAGAGATTGGCCACCATCTTAGACCACCTGCTGTACTCACTTCCAGAAAGGACCTCAGGAATGTGCCATGACAACTCAAACAGTATGCTCCTGCAGACATTCTGTCTATGTTTTATGGCCCTTGAAGATATCCAGATAATCCTGCTGAGCAAGTTGTGGTTCCTCATCAAAAAGTCTAACCCAATGGTTTCAACAAAAATCACCTTGCCCCATATCCCTTCTACCCAATCCCAAGTTGCCAGAGCATGTAATTCCTGGCTTGTGTTTTTTCCCTATAAAAACTCTCTACCCCTGGGACTGCTGCCACCGCCACATTTTCCTCCATCTACTTGGTGGTGGCCCAGGTTGAACCTGACAATAAAAAGACCCTTATGTGCTTGCATCAGAAACTGGCTCCTTGGTGGTCTCTGAATTTTGTGAAATGGGTACAACAACACCAGCATTTTCCTAAAGAAATGTGCTTGGTGCTTTTAGCCTCAACAAGTATTTGTTGAGATTTTGCCATGTTGTGCTTAAGATCTTCGCCTAAAATTTCATGTCAGGGTGAAGCCATTATTGGTTCATGGCTCATGAAATCTATGTGACTTTTGGCACCCTTAGAGCCTGGTGTGCGTGTCCAAGCGACTCAGGACAAAGTGTACTCCCTAGGAGCAAGCAGAAGTGATAAGACAGAATTATTGGCTATAGGCTGTAAGAATGCTAGAGTGTCTGCACAGATTGATGGCATCACTTTAGCTTTAGCTGGTATCAACCCATCTTTCTTGATAGTAATTACCCCAAGGTCAATTGACGCTGAAGCTGCATTTGACGGAACCGACAGCCTTCTCTGGTTTCAGTGTGAAATGTCCGGAACTGTGTGAAATTTCCTGTGTAGCACATGTTTTGCATGCCAGTTCTTCAGGCTGTGCTGCTCTTTGGGAAGACTGAAACCTTTAAGAGGTGGGGCTTTGCTGGAAAAGGTGGGTGAGTTTTGGCAGGCCTTGAGGTTTGATAGCCCCACTTCCTGCATGCCTGGGCAATCTACGTGCCTCCCTCTCTCACTGCTGTGCCTTCTCCACGATGGTGGATTATGTCCCTTCTTAAATTCTAAGTTAAACTAAGTTCTTCTTCCTTTCAGTTACTTT